>NC_134353.1:940438524-940748524 GCF_048569485.1 Anomaloglossus baeobatrachus
TGTGTGAGAGACTGAGAGAGAGAAGGAGAGTGGGAGAGAGAGGGAGAGTATGGTAGGGGATAGTGGGAGAGAGGGAGAGTGGGAGAGAGGGAGAGTATGGTAGGGGATAGTGGGAGAGAGGGAGAGTGGGAGAGAGAGGGAGAGTATGGTAGGGGATAGTGGGAGAGAGGGAGAGTGGGAGAGAGGGAGAGTATGGTAGGGGATAGTGGGAGAGAGGGAGAGTGGGAGAGAGGGAGAGTATGGTAGGGGATAGTGGGAGAGAGGGAGAGTGGGAGAGAGGGAGAGTATGGTAGGGGAGAGTGGGAGAGAGGGAGAGTGGGAGAGAGGGAGAGTATAGTAGGGGATAGTGGGAGAGAGGGAGAGTGGGAGAGAGGGAGAGTATAGTAGGGGATAGTGGGAGAGAGGGAGAGTGGGAGAGAGGGAGAGTATGGTAGGGGATAGTGGGAGAGAGGGAGAGTGGGAGAGAGGGAGAGTATGGTAGGGGATAGTGGGAGAGAGGGAGAAAGGGAGTGATGTAGAGTGGGAGACAGGGATAGAGAGAGAGTGGGAGAAAGAGAGTGACTGGGAGAGTCTTTTTTTTTAAAGTTAAATATTTTTTACATATTTTGGTGATGAGTATATATGTCACAGGTTGTTAACAGGTTAAAGGGGTTTGTGCAAAATTAGAAAAAAAATGGCTACTTTTTTTTACAAAAATGGAACAATACCTGTCCATGGGTTGTGTCTGGTGCATTTCGGCTCCATTGAAAAGAATGATGCACGGCTGCAATACCACGCACAGCCTCAGAACAGGGGTGGCGCCGTCTCTGGAAGCAAATAGCCATACCTTTTAATTCCTGTAGAAAACGATTATGTAAGAGGACTAGGCGGTATAAAGGATCAGTAGAATGAGCGGTCGCCCCATTGTGTTGTAAACATTCGGTTTGAAGCCTCAACAGGTTCAAAAGTTTATGCAAACACAATATCTCATAAAATTTACACAATTGTAAATTGATGACAAAGTGACTTACAAGATGGAAAAACATAAGATACGTCTCTCGCGGAATTTATTGGCAATATCCTTTCCTTTACCAAACAAACAAAGGATTTTTATTTTCATCATAAAGACAAAGATCTGCAGATCAAAACGTTTACAGACGCACGTCTATAGTGTTCCTCCACTGTATCGGTAACAAACAGGGATATGGTATAGAAAAAGGGGTCCTTCCTAGAGGTCCTCATACACATATAGATAAATTATCATCAGATTTTGGTGGGATCAGCTGACCATCTAACGTTTGTCGGGGCCTCCTACAAATTATGGTGAGGAACATAAGGATTAGGCAGATGGAATTCAATCACCCAGTTCTAGAGTAGGTATAAAGAGTGACTCTTGCTGAAGCTTCTCACGTAATTAGAATGCTCACGTTTTTGTGTAGAGATCATTAGAATGCTCTAGGTATTGTACCATACTCATTAGAATGCTCATTATATTTGATCAAACTCATTAAAATGCTCCATGTATTGTACTGAGCTCATTAGAATGCTCATTATATTGTATAGAGCTAAGTAGGATGCTCCTTGTATTGTACCAAACTCTGTAGAATGCTTCTTGAATTGTACTAAGATAATTAGAATGCTCACTCTAGTGTATCAAATAAATTTGAATGTTCCTTGTATAGAACTATGATAATTAGAATACTCACTATAATGTATCAAGCTGATTAGAATGCTCACTATATTGTATTAATCTCTGTAGAATACTCTCTCTATTGTACTGAGCTCATTAGATTGCTCGCTACATTATACCAAGCTGATTAGAACACTGTATTGTACTAAACTCTGTAGAATGGTTCTTGAATTTTATTGCAATCATTAAAATATTCCAACACTGTATCAAGCTCGCTAGAATGCTCACTATATTGTACCTGATTAATTAGAATGCGCCCTATATTGTGCCAAACTCTGTAGAATGCTCCTTGAATTGTTTTATGATCATTAGAATGCTCATTATAGTGTATCAAACTCTAATTAGAATGCTCCTTGTATTGTACTAAGATCATTTGAATGCTCACGGTATTACACTGAGCTTTGTAGAATACTCATTGTATTGCACTGAACAACTAGAATGCTCAGTAGATTGTACAAATCTAGTTATAATGCGCCTTGTATTGCACCAAATTCTTTACAAAGCTCTCTATATTGTCCTGAGCTATTTAGAATACTCCCTGTATATTACCAAGCACATTGTAATGCTCACTGTATTGTATCAAGCTAATTAGAATGCCCCCTCTATTGGACCAAGCTCTATAGTTCTCTCCAGGACCGCTACTAGGAATTTCAGTGCCTCTTACTTCAGTGACTTTGCCCAGGCTCAACCCTAGCTCCGCTTCCACCCCTCAAACCTTCCACAGTACCGCCGCGAAGGTACCGCTTCACGTTCGCAGCCTTGTGAGTTTTACACGTTCTAATCATAGCATTTCTGTATGCAAGGTGTCGATTCGTATTGCATTGATGATGCCCTACAACTTTGTAATTCACTTTCTTTCTCTATCTCGTTCCGTTTTCGAGATACAAATTCTAACTCTGTTGTTTTCCATCAGGTGGCGCTATAGGTGGTTTCATTGCGTAGGCATGGATACTTTACTATACCTAGACACCACTTCTATGCCTATAGCTGCCGCCGTTTTCAAGTTAATGGCGGTGGACAGGATATGGGTGGACACACTGTATGTATATATATATATATATATATATATATATATATAAAAGCATATATATATATTTCTGTATATATACATAACCCGGATGGGGACATCACAATGTACCTAGGAGGGGAATATATATATATATATATATATATATATATATATGTAAACACACACCAGGAGGGGCCCAGGAAGTAAACATATATGCTAGGAAGGGGATTTGATGACATGGACTCTCATGGGTTAAAGTTTCTTAACATTCAGCCAGACTATTGTTCTTATGTGTGCTAAGTCATGTTTGCTTAGCTATTGCTCTCCAGACTCTTCCAGTAACCATTGTATTGTAGTTGTGTATTGATAATGTAATTACCTTAGTAGCCATTGTCTAGTCGGTGACTTGCGGACTCCATGTAGATATACTGAGTCTTTCTATGCACATCATTTAAATGAACATTATCCATGCAGCTTGAAATTCATCCAATGGGAGAAGCAATCTTGTCCAGCCAATTGATGAGGACGCAGTGTATCCTAAGGGAAGGTTATGGCTATAAAAGGGACTTCTTTAAGCCACCAGGGTTGATGAAGGTTGATGGATGCTGATGGATCCAGTCTAAGCTCTTTGGAGCTGACTAGAGGATCAGGATATCTTATGGCTTCAATCTAGGGGCTCCGGTTCCGGTTGGAGACCATATCCACAGCCTAGGGATTTCGACTCCGGCTGTCAGGATTTTAACATCAAACCAGGACTACCTAAGGAGGACACTCAGGTTGGGACAGTTCAGTCACCTGTTACAGACTTTGCAGACCTCAGACAGCTTTGAACCTGTGAGGCATGGACATTCTAAATCCCTGGTGAGCCAGCGGAAGGGTGAGACTCTGTTGCCTGTTACATATGTGTGTTTTTCTGGTTATGTGTTATGTGCCGTTAATTGTTTGGGGATCCAATAAAGTCTAATTTTTGTGGTTCCCTCACCCTGTGTTGTCTGAGTAGTGTTACGCCCACGGTTAAGGAGGCCGGCGTTCAGTTGGGATGAGCCCTAAGCCACGCTGTCTTTCTAAAGGCGGCGGGTTTTAGTGGACGAGAGCACCCACTGAGCCCCGTGTCTCCACAGGGGACAAATAGACAAATAAACCAGCATGGAGGAGGACATATAGACCAGGAAGGGGACAAAAAACAGGATGGGGACATATATACCAGAATTTGCCCAGGAGTGGGATATATATATATATATATATATACACAACAGGAGAGGCCCAGGATAGGGACATATATGCTAGAAAGGGGACAAATAAAACAGGATGGGGACATATATACTAGGTTGAGGACATATACCAGGAAGGGGACAGAAACCAGGATGCGGACATATATACCAGAATGTGCTAAGGCGGGGGACATAAATAACAGGAGGGGCCCAGGATGGGACATATATACCAGGATGGGGACAAATAAACCATGATGGGGACATATATGCCAGGAGGGTTCCAGGATGGAGACATATATGCTAGGAAGGGGACAATAAACCAGGATAGGGACATACATACCAGAAACGGCCCAGGATGGGGACATATATACCAGGAGGAGGACATATATACCAGAAGGATATTATACAGAGGGGCAGTGTGTGTGTGTGTGGGAAGATTGTATACAGAGGGGCAATGTGTGTGGGGCAATATACAGATGGATATTTTGTGTGGGAGGATTTATATACTGTATATACTGTATATATGTATATAAAAAGGTGCAGCTTGTTTGGGGGATAGTATACAAAGAGGCCGCGTACTTGAGGGATATTATACAGACGGGCAGTGTGTGTGTGGGGGATATTATACCGAGGAGCAGTGTGTGTAGGGGGATATTATACAGAAGTGCAGTGTGTGTGTGTGTGTGTGTGTGTGTGTGTGTGAATTATTATTATTAGTGGCATTCTGTGGGTGCATATTATACAGGGGGCGGTGTGTGAAGGATATTATACATAGGGGCAGTGTGAGGAGATATTATGGAGAGGGGCAGTGAAGGGGGTGTATTATTAATTTTCTGAGGGAAATACCTCATTTTCTGGAACAACTTCAAGGGTGCCAACACTTTTGGCCATGACAATGTGTGCATGTATGTATGTGTGTAGAAAAGCTGCAAATTCTTATCTTCAATTCAAGACCATTACAGCTCTCACATGGTAGATGAACGAAACAGGGGAGATAATTTGCTGGATTTGGTCCTGTCAAATAGACGAGATACAATTTCAGATCTACAGGTCCGGGAGCACTTGGGCACCAGCGATCATAATATGGTAAGCTTCAAAGTAATATTCAATAGAACATTTGAAAGGGGAAATGTTAAAACTTAAAATTTTAGGAAAACTGATTTCAACAAATTGAGGGAAGAGCTTAACCGTGTAGATTGGGGATTGGAGATTTAAGTAATTGGAGATTTAAGTAATTGGAGATTTAAGTAATTTATTACTAGAATTCTGTAGAAAACCTATTCTCTCTGGTAATATAATGTCCAGGAATAAAAAGAAACCACTGTGGATGAGTATGAAAGTACAAAGAATAATAAAACAAAAACTAAGAACATTCAAAATCTTGAAAGCTGAGAATACAAAAATAGCATTTCAGGACTGAAAAAAAAATCAATCTTGCAAAGTTAGCTACTGAAACAAAAATGGCCAGCAACATTAAAATAAATTCAAGACAAAGAAAAGGCTGAGATATTACACAGGCACTTTTCATCCATGTTCACCAAGGAACTGACTGTTTCAGGGATCATTCAACAAGGCAAAATCAAAGTTCAGGATTTGATATAACTAGTTTAATGAAGAGAAAGTATGCCTGCATCTGTGAAAATTAAACATTGGGCCGGAATGCATTAATCCATGAATATTGAGGGAATTGAGCTCAGTAATTGACAGACAGCTGTATCTCATCTTCTTAGACTCTCTTGTATCAGGGTTGTACCTCAGGATTGCAGGATTGCTGATGTGGTACCGATATTTAAGAAAGGTAAGAGGGTGGATGCAGGCAACTACCGTCCGGTAAGTCTGACATCAGTAGTATGCAAAGTTTTAAGGGCACTGTAAGAGATGATATGAAAAAATGTTTACAGAGAATAATATAATAACAAATAACCAGCATGGATTCAGGAAAGATAAGACGTGTCTAACCCAATATGTTGGATTTCTTTGAAGGGCTAAGTGCAAATCTGGATATTGGTAATGCAGCAGACGTGATTTATGTGGACTTTGCAAAGAGATTTGATGCTGTGCCACATAATAGCCATATACCAGAGCTCCAGAAACTGGGAATAGGGGAAACTATTTGCAGATGGGTAAGATATTTGCTAAAATACAGAATACAAAGAGTCATTGTAAATGGTACTGTAATACAGGCACCGGCGTCCCCGCACTGTCCTGCTCCCCTCCTTCCCGGCTACTCAGTGGTGAATACTTCATCTCCGACCCCTGCCGCCTACTCCCAGGGCTGGCACATGCCACAATTACTGTGTGGGAGCTCTCCTAGGGCGCACATGAGAGCGCACACTTTTTCTTGAAGGGCAAGTATGCACTAACCCATAAGTGCATCTTAGCCAAAGGCTAGGTATTTAAGACACCCTCTCCTTAACGGAGGTGCTTGGGTAACTTGGTCTATATGTTGCAAGTTGTCAGGTCCCTTGTGCTGCTGCATACTTACTAATACCCTTCTGGATTTCAGTACCTGATGAGACCACTGCTGTAACTATCCATATCAGCTGTATCTGCTGAACCGCTGCAGCAACTATCCGTACCAGCTGTATCTGCCGAACCACTGCAGCAACTATCCATACCAGCTGTATCTGCCGAACCACTGCAGCAACTATCTGTACCAGTTGTATCTGCCGTACCACTGCAGAAACTATCCGTACCAGCTGTATCTGCCGAACCTGCTGCTGCAACTATCCATACCAGCTGTATCTGCCGAACTACTGCAGCAACTATCCATACCAGCTGTATCTGCCGAACTACTGCAGCAACTATCCGTACCACCTGTATCTGCCGAACCACTGCAGCAACTATCCGTACCAGCTGTATCTGCCGAACCACTGCAGCAACTATCTGTACCAGTTGTATCTGCCGTACCACTGCAGAAACTATCCGTACCAGCTGTATCTGCCGAACTACTGCAGCAACTATCCATACCAGCTGTATCTGCCGAACTACTGCAGCAACTATCCATACCAGCTGTATCTGCCGAACTACTGCAGCAACTATCCGTACCACCTGTATCTGCCGAACCACTGCAGCAACTATCCGTACCACCTGTATCTGCCGAACCACTGCAGCAACTATCCGTACCACCTGTATCTGCCGAACCACTGCAGCAACTATCCGTACCAGCTGTATCTGCCGAACCTGCTGCTGCAACTATCCATACCAGCTGTATCTGCCGAACTACTGCAGCAACTATCCGAAACCAGCTGTATCTGCCGAACTGCTGCTGCACCTATCCGTACTAGCTGTGTCCACTGAACCTGCTGCTGCAATCCTCCATACCGGCCGAGCCTGCCGCATTAGCCATCCTGGCTGCATCTGCCATTACAGAGACAGTTAGTGTCAGTACCTGTGGCGCCAGCTGCAGAAGTACCAAGATTCCCTGGCGCTGCCCTTGGTGGCTACCTACCAGCGGAAGCCTATCCCCACCTCCTGTGGTTTGGTGAAATCTCGGTAGCCATTCAGGTACGCTCCTCCAGGTCAGAAATCGGTACCTTGGTACAGTGCGTCCACTCCTCGCTTACAACCATGACTTTTACAGGTACAGTCTCTAAATGGGACATAGTCAGCAGTGGGGACAACAGGGATCTGTGCTAGGAATTATTTTTTTTATCTCTTTATTAATGACCTAGTAGATGGGATTAAGAGTAAAGTATCAGTCTTTGCTGACAATACCAAACTATGTAGGATATCAGTGGTGATACTAGAGTTCGATGGGCCCTGGTGAAAAATTTGGACCTGATGCCTCTCCCCGCATGTTGAACAGATGTATAGGCCCTTGTTGCCTCCCCATCCTGCTAAATATGTCCCACATCCTGGTAAATATGTCCTCCGTCCTTGTAAATATGTACCCCATCCTAGGCCCCATCCTGGTAAATATGTCCTTATCCTTGGCTCCATCCGACTATATATGTCCTTATCTTGGTATACATGTCCTTGTCTTGGGCCCCTTCCTGGTATATATGCCTCCATCTTGGTATACATTTCTCCCCTCCAAGTATATATGTACCAAATCCTAGTAAATGTGTACCCCATATCCGGGTATATATATATATATATATATATATATATATATTTATTTATATATCTACATATATATATATATATATAGGATCAGGCCATGTGTACAAGGATGGGGACATATATACCAGAATGGAGCCTAGGATGATAACATATATCATGTGTGGAATCACTAGCGCTATATAAATGAATACATTTTATATATATATATGTGTGTGTTTTCATGGCAGGCTTCATTCTGGTATATATGTCCCCATCCTTGTATACATGTCCCGACCATAGTATATATGTCCCCTTTCCGGTATATATATGTCCCCTTTCCGGTATATATATGTCCCCATTCTGGTAAATATGTCCCCTTAATGGTATATATGTTGACATCGAAGGGCACCTTACTGGTATATATGTTCCTATCCTGGGCTCCTTTCTGGTATATATGGCCCCATCCTGGTATATATGTCCCCTTCCTGAGTCCCTCCTGGTTTCCATTTTCCTATCCTGTTATATACAGTGGGGAAAATAAGTACGGTATGTAGTCAGCCACCAATTGTGCAAGTTTTCCGACTTAAAACGATGAGAGAGGCCTGTAATTGACATCATAGGTAGACCACAACTATGAGAGACAAACTGAGAAAACAAATCCACAAAATCACCTTGTCTGATTTGGCAAAAATCATGCAATATTTCTGGCTTTCACAGACCTGTAACTTCTTTTTTAAGAGGCTCCTCTGTCCTCCACTCATTACCTGTAGTAATGGCACCTGTTTGAACTTGTTATCAGTATAAAAGACACTTGTCCACAACCTCAGTCACACTCCAAACTCCACTATGGTGAAGACCAAAGAGCTGTCGACACCAGAAACAAAATTGTAGCCCTGCACCAGGCTGGGAAGACTGAATCTGCAATAGGCAAGCAGCTTGGTGTGATGAAATCAACTGTGGGAGCAATAATAAGAAAATGGAAGATCACTGATAATCTCCCTCAATCTGGGGCTCCACGCAAGATCTAACCCTGTAGGGTCAAAATGATCTCTGTGCCTTCTCTAATGCATGGAAAAAAATAATTGTACTCAATCTTCCCAGCATCCTCCTCTGTAGCCAGCACGCAGTGGCCGGCAGCTGACTTGGTGTCCGTGCTATAATGATACACGATGTCACTGCTATGCGTCCTCTGTTACGGGGACGCTGATGTCAGCCACTGGTTTCTGATTGAGTAGCAGCTTGTATTGCAGTGCAGGAAACCAACTGGTCTCTGTGTTGCAATGCACATCCAGTTGCAGCAGGAGCTGTGGTCGAGGGGCCCCCACCCCTGGACCCGGCTGAGTTTGGGACCTTTGAAACCGCAATCTTTTGTCAGTAGAATGATCTCTTCATTGTATAAATCTCAGAATGCATTTTTCATTGTGGTGTTATCACTAGAATGCCATTTTCATTGCTGTGATGTACTTAGAATGCTTCCTTCATTGTGCTGGTCACTAGAATGCTTTCTTCATTGTGGTCATGCCACTAGAATGATCTCTTTACTGTGATGGTGTCAGAATATTTTCTATATTGTGGTGATATCGCAAAAATGCTATACTAAGTGATGATGTTACTAGATTGCTCTTTTCATAGTGTCAATGTCACTAGAATGCTCTCTGCATTGTGGAGATGTCACTAGTCTTTATTGTGGTGATGTCACTAAAATGCTCTTTCCATTGTTGTGGTGTCAGTAGAATGCGCTCTCTATTTGGTGTGTCACTAGAACGCTCTCTTCATTCTGATGGTGTCACTTGACTATCTCATATCTCTGCCCCTAAAATGTGCTCTTCATTGTTGTAATCTCAGTAGAATTCTGTCTTCATTGTCATGTTGTGATTAGAATGCTCTCTTTTTTTGTGATAATGTCACTAAAATGCTCTCTCTTTAGTGTGATGAAGTCAGTATAATGCTCTTTTTATTGTTGCTATATTCTTAGAATGTTTTCTCCATTTGTTGTGATGTCACTAGAACTGTTTCTTCATTGTGAAGATGTCAGTAGAATTTTCTCTTAATTGGGTTGATGTCACTAGAATGTCCTTTTCACTCTGGCAATGTTCTCTTCATTGTGTTGTTATTATTAGAGCTTCTCTTCTTTCCAGTGGTGTCACTAGAATGCGTCTCTTAATTATATTTATGTCAGTAGAATGTTCTCATTATTGTAGTGATGTCACTAAAATTCTTTTTTCATGGTGGTGATGTCATAGGATCTCTATTGTCGTGATGTTGATAAAATGCTCTTTTTATTGTGATGGTGTCACTAGAATGCTTTATTTATTGTGGTCATGTCATTAGAAGGCTTCTATTATTGTTGTGATGTATCTAGAATGCTCTTTTCGATTGTGATGGTTTTACTAGATTTCTCTCTTGTGATGATGTCACTAGAATGCTCTCTTTATTGTGATGATGTCACTAGAATGCTCTCTTTATTGTGATTGTGTCACTAGAACGCTCTCTATTGTGATGGTGTCACTAGAATACTCTAATTATTATGGTGATATCATTAGAATGCTTCTATTATTGTGGTGATGTATCTAGAATGCTCTCTTTATTATCATGGTGTTATTAGAATGATCTCTTTACTGTCTTTGTCTCACTAGAATGCTCTCTTTATTGTGATAGTATCACTAGAATGATCTCTTTATTATGATGGTGTCACTAGAATGCTCTTTTTATTGTGATGATTTTACTAGAATGCTCTAGTTATTGTATTGATGACATTAGAATGCTTCCATTATTGTGATGTCATTAGAATGCTTCCATTATTGTGGTGATGTCATTAGAATGCTTCCATTATCGTGGTGATGTCATTAGAATGCTTCCATTATCGTGGTGATGTCATTAGAATGTTTCCATTATCGTGGTGATGTCATTAGACTGTTTCCATTATCGTGGTGATGTCATTAGAATGCTTCCATTACCGTGGTGATGTCATTAGAATACTTCCATTATTGTGATGTCATTTGAATGATTCCATTATTGTGATGATGTCATTAGAATGCTTCCATTACCGTGGTGATGTCATTATAATGCTTCCATTACCGTGGTGATGTCATTAGAATGCTTCCATTACCATTGTGATGTCATTAGAATACTTCCATTATTGTGATGTCATTTGAATGCTTCCATTATTGTGGTGATGTCATTAGAATGCTTCCATTATCGTGGTGATGTCATTAGAATGTTTCCATTATCGTGATGATGTCATTAGACTGTTTCCATTATCGTGGTGATGTCATTAGAATGCTTCCATTACCGTGGTGATGTCATTAGAATACTTCCATTATTGTGATGTCATTTGAATGCTTCCATTATTGTGATGATGTCATTAGAATGCTTCCATTACCGTGGTGATGTCATTAGAATGCTTCCATTATTGTGATGTCATTTGAATGCTTCCATTATTGTGGTGATGTCATTAGAATGCTTCCATTATCGTGGTGATGTCATTAGAATGTTTCCATTATCGTGGTGATGTCATTAGAATGCTTCCATTACCGTGGTGATGTCATTAGAATACTTCCATTATTGTGATGTCATTTGAATGCTTCCATTATTGTGATGATGTCATTAGAATGCTTCCATTACTGTGGTGATGTCATTATAATGCTTCCATTACCGTGGTGATGTCATTAGAATGCTTCCATTACCATTGTGATGTCATTAGAATACTTCCATTATTGTGATGTCATTTGAATGCTTCCATTATTGTGATGATGTCATTAGAATGCTTCCATTACCATTGTGATGTCATTAGAATGCTTCCATTACCGTGGTGATGTCATTAGAATGCTTCCATTATCATGGTGATGTCATTAGAATGCTTCCATTATTGTGATGATGTCATTAGAATGCTTCCATTATTGTGATGATGTCATTAGAATGCTTCCATTATTGTGATGATGTCATTAGAATGCTTCCATATCGTGGTGATGTCATTAGAATGCTTCCATTATTGTGATGATGTTATTAGAATGCTTCCATATCGTGGTGATCTTTCTAGAATGCTCTCTTCATTGTGATGGTCACTTTATTATACTGCTGTCATTGATTAGCTTTGCATTATTCTGAGAGTGGCCTAAAGCGCCTTTTATTTCCCCAAGCCTGGATATTTATTATTTCAGTAGGAAGACATGATGCTGTCAGACCCCTCAGCAATGCCTTTCCTACCACCGCAGATATGATCACTCACACACTTGCCCTTGGTTGAGTGACCCCATAAATGAAAGATGGATACCAATGAGTTTTCTAGGTATCAAAAACATAACAAATAGCTCACAAGGATGTTTAAAGGGGTCTCCTCATCAGATTAAAGCGCCCCTGGCACACTGCTCTGGATCCCCTACACGGCGGCTCACTCCGGCTCATAGTAGGGGGCCGCATGCAGGAGACCCCCTCTGTGACATCCATATGTCCTAATTCATCTCTGGTGTCAGGTTAGGGGGCAGGATGTTACCATTAAGATTTCCTGGGGTGAAATACTCCTAAAAAAAATAATCTGCGTATTTCAAGTATCCAATTAATATGATCAATGTGAACTAGGAATGTGCCGATCTGTCGCTACCCAGTGAGAACCATGCGGACGCGTGAACCGGTGCGACAAGCTGCATTATACACGAAAACCGCAGCACGGATCAACCATTTTGGAAGTTTCTGCAGTTTTATAGGGGAATATTTGGGAAAAGTGGCCCCGTAGGAAAGCGAGCGATACTGTGTATGGGAGAGACGATCAGTTATCCAATCTAATGTGCATTGGTGGCTTCACTATCCAGGACGGACGGACTTGTGCTTGTTTCCCCCTCTCGTCCCTTTCTATAACTTTGGGCCACAGTTATTCCTCCTCCATCGTTGGCGACACCACATGTTTGGCCACTGCATGAGGCACATCCAAAGATTGCAGTGTCGTAACGACAATTACACCCTCAAAACTGAATGTGGTCATATTGTGACTCATCAGCTGGAATGATTGCAGCGCACAAGTTGTATACAATCCAAATCTGCTGAACCTATCACACCTTGTGTATCCTGAACATGAAGCTTTGCTTTTCTCTTTCCCATAGAGCAAACTGTGCTGCAGGTAAAAGAGCCATATAGCACCAACCAAATAACCAGGCTTCCACTGAAATGAAGGACTTGGCCATTGAACCCCTTTGTCAGCAGCCAGCAGAGAAGTGGATACAATTGTATCCAGTGCAGACAACGCTCTGTGAACTAAATATCCCGGACTCCAGACTGATACATTGTATCCAGTGCAGACAACGCTCTGTGAGCTATACATCCCGGACTCCAGACTGATACACTGTATCCAGTGCAGACAACGCTCTGTGAGCTAAACACCCCGGACTCCAGACTGATACATTGTATCCAGTGCAGACAAAGCTCTGTGAGCTAAACACCCCGGACTCCAGACTGATACATTGTATCCAGTGCAGACAACGCTCTGTGAACTAAATATCCCGGACTCCAGACTGATACATTGCATCCAGTGCAGACAACGCTCTGTGAACTAAATATCCCGGACTCCAGACTGATACATTGCATCCAGTGCAGACAATGCTCTGTGAGCTAAATATCCCGGACTCCAGACTGATACATTGCATCCAGTGCAGACAACGCTCTGTGAGCTAAATATCCCAGACTCCAGACTGATATATTGTATCCAGTGCAGACAACGCTCTGTGAGCTAAACATCCCAGACTCCAGACTGATACATTGTATCCAGTGCAGACAACGCTCTGTGAGCTAAATATCCCGGACCCCAGACTGATACATTGTATCCAGTGCAGACAACGCTCTGTGAGCCAAACATCCCAGACTCCAGACTGATACATTGTATCCAGTGCAGACAACGCTCTGTGAGCTAAATATCCCGGACCCCAGACTGATACATTGTATCCAGTGCAGACAATGCTCTGTGAGCTAAACACCTCAGACTCCAGACTGATACATTGTATCCAGTGCAGACAACGCTCTGTGAGCTAAACACCTCCGACCCCAGACTGATACATTGTATCCAGTGCAGACAACGCTCTGTGAACTAAATATCCCGGACCCCAGACTGATACATTGTATCCAGTGCAGACAATGCTCTGTGAGCTAAACACCTCAGACTCCAGACTGATACATTGTATCCAGTGCAGACAACGCTCTGTGAGCTAAATATCCCGGACCCCAGACTGATACATTGTACCCAGTGCAGACAACGCTCTGTGAACTAAATATCCCGGACCCCAGACTGATACATTGTATCCAGTGTAGACAACGCTCTGTGAGCTAAACACCCAAGACTCCAGACTGATACATTGTATCCAGTGCAGACAACAATCTATGAACTGAGCATCCCGGACTCCAGACTAATACATTGTATCCAGTGTAGACAACGCTCTGTGAGCTAAAAATCCCGGACTCCAGACTGATACACTGTATCCAGTGCAGACAAATCTTTATCAGCTAAACACCATGGACTCCAGACTGATACATTTTATCCAGTGCAGACAATGCTCTGTGAGCTAAATATCCTGGACTCCAGACTGATACTTTGTATTCAGTGCAGACAATGCTCTGTGAGCTAAACATCCCGGATTTCCAGACTGATACATTGTATCCAGTGCAGACAATGCTCTGTGAGCTAAACATCCTGGATTTCCAGACTGATACATTGTATCCAGTGCAGACAATGCTCTGTGAGCTAAACATCAAGGACTCCAGACTGATACATCGTATCTTGTGTAGACAATGCTCTGTGAGCTAAACACCCTGGACTCCAGACTGCTACATTGCAGCAAACCAACCTTGAGATCTGTGCAGCTGCTATCGCTGCTTCTATCCTAGACAATGCTCTGTGAGCTAAACACATCAGCTGACATTTTGTTGCAATGTATCAGTCAGATGTTTAGCTCACAGAGCGTTGTATCCATTTCTCGGCTGAGAGCAGGACCAGCTGTTATTTCCTCTGGATGAAAACAAGAGACTTCTCATTTGCTGACATCAATCAGACATTTGGAATATAGTGAAGAAATGAAACAAAGTTGTATTTAGATATTTATAAAACTGTCTAAAAATGATCCGCCATTGTCGTCATCAGCGAAGTGTTACATTTACGAGCCTTGTACTAATTTTAATAACTTCCTGCGATGAACGTTTACACCTGGGGTCAGGTTTGCCGCCTGACGTTGCGGTAACATCGCGGCTAATCAGTGTCCATGCTCGGGAGGTCATGTCATTGTTTCTTCTGTCACATTACAGCCACAATCACCAGATTAATCGTCTCTCATTGAAGCTTTGCCGTCAGTTCTGGCCGGGAGCTGGTGTGAACTCAATATTCTCTGGGCTAGTGTGGACAGAACTAGTCTGGAACGGCTGGAGAACTAGAAGTACCAGTCTGACTCTCACACCTGCAAAAAGAGGTGCAATTTACATCAAAGCATCTCTCGCCTGCAGGGATTCACCATCCACCCAACAATCAAAAGCCATAATCCCGAGCAATTAATGTACAAAAATAATGATTATGCAAACACGACTCATTATTAGGAATTCCACCCCCATAAATAAAATGTATAACTGTGCCTGGGAAAGCGGTCATCCAGGGGTTAAAGAGGCAAAAGCTGCGCCCGGGATCCCCTGCAGCACAGCAGCATTATGTGGTGGGCAGCCATATGACGAGAGATGACCCTCGGCGATCCAGAGGGTGAACCTGGCTGTGACCGGATGACTCAAGTCAATAATCTGTGGCTTTTTATAATACTACAACTCCCAGCATGCCCGGACAGCCTGACATAAGGGCTTATATGTCTCTGATTTTTTCTATGCACTTGTGTTCATTTTTCGGAGTTCAGATCCCATTGACTTCAATGGGTTGAGTGTTTAACCGCCAACTATATGATATTGATGACCTAGCAGAAAACTAGTCCTAGACAACCCCTCTATGGTAACTATTAGGTCATATGAGTATTATAGATAGGGGACCATCGATCAGGACCCACCTCTATGTGTTGAGATTTAATGCTGCTGAGAACCTTGGTTGCCGGAAGACATCATGATTAGAGATGGGCGAGCCTGCAGACATTAAGGATCGGCGGGAATAACAGTATTTTTTTTAAAAAAACTCGGTTTGGGACTGGAACTAATCCCGAATATGTGCCCGGATGCCAATCCCCATATAAGTCTATATATCACTAATCTAGGGCTTAGGGGCAGCTGTGAGCTGTCATTAACCCCTTATTACCCCGATTGCCACTGCACCAGGGCAATCGGGAAGAGACGGGTAAAGTGCCAGGATTGTCGCATCTAATGAATGCAACAATTCTGGGTGGCTGAAGGCTGCTATTTTTAGGCTGAGGGGGACCCAATAACGATGGGTTATTTATTATGGCTAGGTATCACAATTGGGGAAAACCACACTCCGATTTTTAAAATTATTTGAATAATTAAAAAAGCCGCATAGGGTCCATCTTATATTGATATACAACTAAGATAAGCACACAGCTGGGGGCTGCAGCCTGTTGCCATATGCTTTATCTGTGTTGGGTATCATAACATGGGGAGACCCTTCGCCATTTTTTATTATATTTTTTTTACAACACTATAGAGATGCAGACAGCTTGTATGATTCCAAGCAGTCGCACACGCTGTCACACAGGATGGGGGCGCGGTCTGACTGCAACCAATGAGGGACTGCCGGTGGGCGGGGGAAGCAGTGAATATGTATGAGGGTAAAGAGTGGCCCCGGAAGTAGTTTTACAGCTGCACGGGAGACTCACTAAGTAGAAGGCTCTTGCTTTATTCACTAGCTTCTTTATTTTTCCTTTTATTTTTTTTAATTATCCGAGTGGCCAGATCCGAATAGTTACACGGAGTTCCCTGAGAACTCTGTGTCCGGGGTTGGTGCACGGATACTAGATATCCCGAATTTTACAGTCTGGGTTTGCTCATCCCTAATCATGAAAAAAATCGCACCAATTGCGGGAACCAAAAATCCGGGCTGGAAGACTGGAAGGGCACATGGGGCACATGGTCATGGCCAATCGCTACACTGAGAACCTAGGCACGAGTGGAACCAGAGTCCTAAGAGCCCCAGGGCACATTTTGGAGTCAGGCTCCTTACCAGCTTATTGCCTGTTGCGTGGGCTACACTGACATTGCTAAGATGTATAAAGCTATTACAAACCCTTGTATACCTATTACTAATAATACCGCTATATGAGGGACAAATAATACCGCCAGACTATGACCACATGATACTATCATACTGTTCATTTGCAGGACCTTGGCTCCGCGCCCAGGTTAATATTCCAGCAAACCCCCTCTGACCTGCCAGTAACCTCCGCGCCTATTTGAATAGTGACATTGTGCGTGCGTCCCGCCACAATGATGATACCGCACCAGCCCGACTAATCAAAAGAGGAGCAACAGACGTCGGCAGGTCGGAGGCAGTTCACAAAGTTCCCATCCAACGACCAAGGAATATTTACTGGACCGAGGTTCTACAAATTGTTCTGCTCATATCAGTTACTAAATAAAATCCGCTACATAAACACCAATAATACCGCTATAGGGTGACTATATAGTGGTAGATACCACCAGTGTTTAAAAATCAAGTAAGAGAATACAGTATAGTTATATCCGGTGATTCACAGGTGATATCTTCTCTGCTTGGAGTCCTCAAGTGTCACGCCGGGTGCGAGAGGATACTTGGTGAGTGGTGCAACGCAAGGGATAACCAGGGAAGAAGTGCAATGGAAGGCCTTGGCGCTAGGGAGAGGAGAGTGGAGTCACCTCCTAATACTCACCTGAATCGGATCCATATACTCCCTAACGTCTGTAGACGCGTTCTTCCCCCTGTGCGCCGTCACGTTCCTAGGCCTTCGCTGTCCCTGAAGTCACCCTGGCTAGTGTGAAGACCAAGTCTCACTACTGCAATAAAACAACTTGAGAAAGGTAAGACAAACGTGGGGAAAGACACAACAAATCGCACTCCTCGGCTTCACTACCAGGAAACTTCACAGCTGCAACTGAAATGAACACCTCAGCTTCTCCAGAAACAGGTAAGTAGAGATGAAATATAACCGGCATGTAGTGAAGCCAGGAGTGGGTAAATATAGCGGAAGGGAATGATAATAAGATGCTGTAGCTTTGATTAAGGATATAAGTAATCTTAGCCAGAATGGAAAGGGTCCTTAGCTCCTTCAGCATCAAAGGAAAGTAATTCCACTCTAAGGCTATGTGCCCACGCTGCGGAAAATGCGCGGATTTTGCCGCGGATTTCTCGCGGAAAAGCCGCGGATTTCCCGAAAATCTGCAGCAGCGGCACTTCGCAGCCATTTCTATGGCTTTTTGGAAATGCTGTGCCCATGCTGCGGATTTTTCCGCGGCGGATTTGGTGCAGATTTTGATCTGGAAAAATGTGCAACATGTCAATTATTGTTGCGGATTTTGATCCGGATTTTGGCTTCAGAATTGGGGAAAAAAAAAATCTGCACCAAAATCCGCGGCAATTCTGCGGTAAATCCGCGGCAAATCCGCACCTTTGAAAAGGTGCGGATTTTGCGGGAAAGCCGCGGATTTTCATGCAGAAAAATACGCAGCAACATTCTACCGTGGACACATAGCCTAATACAAGATAACAGTCAAGTGGGATGCACAGAGGACCTGCAATCAATTAAGCATTGATACCTTCTGATCCCAGATCCCCCAGAGATAACATGCAAACTCGACACACGCCTGACATCAACATTCCCTTTTCTTCTCTATTTAGCCCAGCACGTCATGACGACTTCTTCCAGCTGTAATTAATTTCTGCAGAACTTTCAGACATCTTTGACTTTTCACTTTCTGCCACCCTTTCCCTAATTTCCCCACTTTTTATACTGCTGCAGTCAGTAATAATGCAGCAAAGTCTGTTTTGGTGCCCTGCATAGTTAAAGAGCCCCCCAAACACCCCTTTGTGATGGTGGAATATGGGGGGTTGTGTATAATTTTGTGTCGGTTCGTATTTTAGGTATGCTGCTCTGTCTATTCTGTATTCCTTGTGTGTATATTCTCCTGTTTGCAGGTTTAGTCACCCCCTGCTGGGCTTTTGTCACTAAGTCTGGGGAAGGGGGCCTGGGATCCACCTAAACTCTCTGTTTTACCTGGAGATTAGTCAGTCTGGCTGGGAACTACCAGACAAGCAGGAAGATTCATCCTCTGGGGTTAGAAGCTGCAGCTACAGGTAGCACCCCAGAGAGCCATTGAGGCATCCCGATTTCCCTAGAAAAGGACTGCTGGAGGATTGTGACTGATTTATCCTCTGTGGGAGAAGCTGAGGCTTCCCAGAGAGACCTGGACATTTATCCCTTACTGGACTGTATCCGTGTTTCTGGACTATTTTACCCTCTGTATGGTGGATTATTTTATGGACCTTCTGGATTGCATGGAATAAAGGAACTTTAGATTGCTCACTCATCTCTGGCTCTGTTGATTGTGTGATATCGGAGAAGGACCCCATGACACCCTTTTAGACAGAAGTTGATAGATTGTAATAGATACAATTGTATCCACTTATAAACTAAGAGCATGACCCTCTATGTACAGGAGGACGGCCACTCATGGGAAACAAGAATCAGCTTGCACTATTTTGAAAAACAAAAACAAATGATGTATCGGGTGCATTTTTATGTCGTCGCTCACAACTTTTTGAAAGTTATGGAACTTTTCACTTATGCAGGGTATACAAAGTGCTATTGTTTCATGACACGGGTGTCCTAATTTATGCTACCTGGAATTGTGTGCACCTTGTTTTGTCAGAAAACTCTGATGCAATATGGGAACTACAAGAGATTCTCACATAAATCACATTGACACAACACGAGTGAATGGAGGATTTAACATAACCAGTCCAGAAGGTTACATAATCTTATGTAACCGCTGCCAAGATGCAATGTGCTATCCTGCCATCTCTGTGCATGCATCATAGTCGATTGTGCAAACACGTGTTTATCTACTGTATCACTACAGTACAGTAATAAGCCCAAAAGGCACGGCTAGGGCCAGCTTTATGGGGCAAAATCACAGGGCATGTCAGATGTCCAAGGAGGCCTAAGGGTACAAGTCCAGACCCACAATTTAATTGTAAAGCAGTATTTTATGGATCTGTTATGTGGTCACTGTATGTGGCATTATTTCAGCATTGTATGGCGGCATTCTGGGGCACTGTATAATATATTGTATCCTTCTTATTCTATTTATACCTTAATGTACAGTCTTATTGCCTCATGTTAGGTCCACGTTGTTCCAGTCACTGTCAATAATTTCTTAGTAATGTTTGTAGGATTAAAGGGACTTTCCACAAGTTTTCAAAATTAGTACTAAAGGAACCCTTCTCAAATTTGAAAAGACGACCTGCTTTCCATCTGCCATCTCAATTCTCTGCTCCACATCCACAGTCAAATATGCACAAAATATTGCCACAACATGAAAAGACCACATATTACCACCACATAGTGACCGAATAATACCACATACAAGGGAGAAATACTGCCATACCATGACCAAACCATTTATTGACACCACAAAGTGACTGAATGATACCACATACAAGGGAGAAATAATGCTGCACCATAGCCATTACCCCTACAAAGTGACTGAATAATACCACATACAAGGGAGAAATACCACCACACCATGGCCAGACCACATATTACCACCACACAGTGACAAATAATATCACATACAAGGGAGAAATACCACCACACCATGACCAGACCACATATTAACACCACACAATGACCAAATAATATCACATACAAGAAGAGAAATACCACCACACCATGAGCAGACCACATATTACCTCCACACAATGACCAAATAATATCACATACAAGAGAGAAATACCACCACATCATGAGCAGACCACATATTACCATCACATAGTGATTAAATATTACCATGTGCAAGGTATAAATACTGCAACATCATGAGCAGACCACATAGTACCACCATATAGTCAATGAATAGTACAAGAAAGAAGGGAAATACAGCCACATGATGACTAGATAACATTTTACCTGCTGGACCAATTACATCTTGTGTATCATGGTCATAACAACTTGTTTTTCACTTTCCTTATAGCGCAAAGTAGCATTACCAAACTGTGTTGCAGCCAAAGGGGCCATATAGCACCAGCCAATCTACCTTGCTTCCACTGAAATGGCTGGGATCTGAAGAACTTGGCCATTGAACCCCTTTGTCAGCTCCCAGCTGAGAAGTGAATACAATTGTATCCAGTGTAGACAATGCTTTGTAAGCTAAAGATCCCGGACTCCGGACTGACACATTGTATGCAATGTAGACAACGCTCTGTGGGCCAAACATTCCGGACTCCAGACTGATACATTGTAGCAAACCAACACTGAGATCTGTGCAGCTGCTATTGGTACTTCTAGTCCAGACAATGCTCTGTGAGCTAAAAACATCAGCTGACAGTTTGATACAATGTATCATTCTGGGCTGTTTAGCTCACAGAGCGTTGTATCCTCTTCTCGGTTGAGAGCAGGACCAGCTGTTACAGCGGTTATTTCCTCTGGAAGAAAACAAGAGACTTCTCATTTGCTGACATCAATCATATATTTGGAAAATAGTGAGGAAATTAAATAAAGTTGTATTTATATTTTTATAAAACTGTCTAAAAATCATCCACTATTGTCGTCATCAGTGAAGTGTTACATTTACGAGCCTTGTACTAATTTAATGACTTCCTGGGATGAACTTTTACACCTGGGGTCAGGTTAGCAGCCTGACGTTGCGGTAACATCGCGGCTAATCAGTGTCCATGCTCGGGAGGTCATGTCATTGTTTCTTCTGTCACATTACAGCCGCAATCACCAGATTAATCGTCTGTCATTGAAGCTTTGCCGTCAGTTCTGGCCGGGAGCTGGTGTGAACTCAATATTCTCTGGGCTAGTGTGGACAGAACTAGTCTGGAACGGCTGGAGAACTAGAAGTACCAGTCTGTGACTCTCACACCTGCAAAAAGAGGTGCAATGTACATCAAAGCATCTCTCGCCTCCAGGGATTCACCATCCACCCAACAATTAAAGCGATAATCCCTGTAAATAAGTATACATTAGCAAATGTATACTGATACACAAAACTATTAAATATGCAAAAACTGCTCATTATTAGTGGAGATGGGCGAGCACTAAAATGCTCGAATGTGTGAGCAGGTCGGAGGAGGTGGGGGAAAGCCTGATGGAAGTAGGACCCGCAATGCTACTCGTTGGTAGCATGTGTGCCATCCCAGGGTCTGACTCAGTCTAGGCCTCCCCATGGTTCTCCCAGTGTGCCGTCAGGGCAATATAGCATCCTTGGCCACAAGCACTTGTCCACTTGTCGGTGGTTAACTGGACCTTCCCAATAACTGCCTTGGTCAGGACATGTGTGATGTTATAGGACACTCGCTTGTGTAAGGCGGGGACGGCACACCGGGAAAAATAGTGGAGGCTTGTGACCGAGTATCCACCAGCCTAAATGGCAACACTTCCAGGGCAAGCAGTCTAGAAATATTGCCCGTTTAGTGTTTGGACCTATAGGCTTGCGGCTGGGTATTGGTGTTCCAAGGCCTGGGGAAGGGACAACTAAACGCTGCGCTGGGACAAGAAAATGGACGTGATTGTTGATGGTGGTTGCGAATGTGCAACAACAGGTGCAGGACCAGATGCATCTGCGCCTTTGTTCTGGACAGGGGATTGCCAAGCACGTAAGCACAGGGGAAGAGGCGGTGGTGACACCTGCAGACACTGATTATGGACCCACCTAGTCGGGGCTTTGATGACATGTGCCAGAGCACACTGCTGGTAGTCAGGCTAGTAGAGGTCAGGCCCCTGAGGATCTTGGTACACCACAGGTTGCAAATGACTATTTTTTGTCTGCACTTTCTTTAAAAAAGCACCCAACTGGAGAACACCTAAATGTTGGCCTGGGAACTGGCTGCATGTAGGTGCCATGGGGAACAGATGCTCGCCTACTCCTATTCGCTACCCCATTGCCCCTTGCTGCCTGTTGTGGTGCTACAGATCCCTCCCCATCTGCGCTGCTGTCCTCACTCTGCTTGGCACCTTCCCAGGTTGGGTCAGTGTCTTCATCGTCCACCACCTCGTCTTCCACTTCCATACTCTCGTCCTTCTCTTGACTTGTTGATTTAACAACATCATTTGTTGACAACTGTGTCTCAGCATCATCTACCTCTTGAGACACTATTCGCCATTCCCCACCATCATCTTCTTCTGACCAGGGCTGCTCAAATATTTGGGCACCACTACACATGATTTCTTCATCTCCCTCTTGAAACATGCAAGGCAAGAGGCCAGAGTCAATAAATGGAAATGTAAAGAGCACCTTGCAGTGTCCAAGTGTGGGATCACTTGTCTTCTGGGACCTGTCACGGTGGAAGGAAGGAAGATCAGGGTGAGGATTATGTGGTCCAGTCTCTTGGCTAGTGAGACTGAACCGTGTGGAAGACAGGGTGGTGCTGGGAAAATACTGGAAGCATTATCTGTAGGGCTGAGCGGGCCCGGGCTGTAAAAGTCCGGATCCGCGCGGTTTCAGCACTATTCCCGGGCCCGGGATTCCGGCTGCACGATCCGGAATCGGCAATTAATAAAAATGTTAAAAATCAATAAATAAATAGCGTTTCATACTTACCAGACTCTGTCATGGCGGCACACTTGCTTCCGAGTCGCCCTTTCACTTCCTGTGCTGTGCACGCAGTCACACAGCTTTCCGTGTTTTCCCCGCCCACCGGCCGTCCTCTCAGCTGTGATTGGTTCCTGGCTGACGCGCCCCCAGCCTGTGACAGTGTCTGCCGTGCAGTCATCGCTTATCACGGTCAGTACTACGCTGCACTCAGAGTGGGCGGTCGTGCTCTATGGCTGCTTGCTCTGAGATGTAGCAAAGCCGGATGTGTCGCCGCGGGACTTCTCCTGAGGATTACGTCGGAGCTGTAGGGTGTTTGGGGGTTAATAAAGTGGTGAAGCAGGGGTGTTTTGTATTTTATTTCAAATAAAGGATTTTTCTGTGTCTGTGTTTATTTACTGTCACTTACAGGTTTGTGTGATGCAGGTATCTGACAGACGCCTGTACCATCACAAACCTAGGGTTTAGCAGCAGCTATATGCCGCTATTAACCCCTGCTATTACCCCGGCTGGCACCGCATCACGCCAGCGGGAAGAGCCGGTATCGCACACCGGTATGTCGCATCTAACAGATGCGACATACCGGACGGCTGCGGGCTGAGGATATACCAGCCCCCGGCCGGCGTTATCATGGCTGGATGTGAAGATTAGGGGACCGCACGTCGTTTTTTTTTTTTTTTTTTTTTTACTTTCACCGGAATCACACGTGCGAGGGGCTTGGGCAGCACCTGGCAGCCTCGCAAGTGTGACTCTGGGCACTGGATAAACAGCACAGATACTGCGCGACGGCTGGGGCTGCAGCCGAGCGCTATAACTGTGCTGCCGAGTGTGTTTACCACCGTGACCGACAGTGCACTGCTTTCCCCGCCCACCGGCCGTCCTGACGCCTGTGATTGGTTGCAGTTAGCTGACACACTGACACTCAGGATGGGGGCGTGTCTATCTGCAACCAACACACGCCGGTGGGCGGGGAAAACCATGAATATTGAATTGTCGGCTCCGGAAGGTAACAGTGTGACCCGTAAGGAGTGTGCCGCCATGACAGCGCCTCTGTGAGTATGCCGCGCTCGCTGCTAGCCCCCTAGCCCCTCCACAAACGTTTTAACCCTCCGGATTCCGGTCCCCATTGACTTATATGGGCACCGGATTCCGGAGCGGATCGGACTTATTTTTAAGTCTGTTAACGACCCGCCGGCCCCGGATTATTGCCATCCCGCTCAACTCTAATAATAATATATAGATAATTTATCTGCCATCCAACCAACCACCTGCTTGCACTATTCTGGCTTCAAGAGTGATATCCTGCATCCCCCTGCAAAGTGGGACAAGAAGTTAGGTCTCATGGATGAGCGTGTTTCTTATGATCCCTCAGAAGATGCAGTTTCACCTTGCCCACGGCCTCAGCCTCTGCATACATCAGCAGCAGCACGTCCACTTCCTCGTCCCTTACTGTACACCTTGTGCATATTATATTAGGTAGATGATATTCCTGCAAACTTTACTGTATTAACAGGGAATAGAATAGATGTAACCCTGACAATGTGCTTTTGGTTTTAGGGTGCAGCAGCAAGGTCTGGAAGACTATAATCCCTGATTAATTGCCTCTAATCCAAATCTATCCCTCTATCCCTCCTCCAGCAGCTATCCCTACAGTGAATGCAGCTAACCGGTATTAATAGGGAATATAATAGATGTAGCCCTGACAAGGGACTTTTGGTTTTATGAAGCAGCAAGGAGTGTAAGGCTATAATCGCTGACTATATGCCTCTAATCCAAACCTATCCCTCCTGCAGCAACTCTCTCTACACTGAATGCAGCAAACAGCGGTATTGATATGGAATAGAATAGATGTAGCCCTGAAAATGACTTTTGGATTTAGGTTGCAGCAGCAAGGACTGTAAAGGACACTTTACATGTAGTGATATCGCTATCGATATCGCTAGCGAGCGTACCCGCCCCCGTCGGCTGTGCGTCACGGGCAAATCGCTTACACCCGTCACACGGACTTACCTGCCTAGTGACGGCGCTGTGGCCGGCGAACCGCCTCCTTTCTAAGGGGGTCGGTTCGAGCGGCGTCCCAACGGCGTCACTAAGTGACCGTCCAATAGAAGCGGAGGGGCAGAGATGAGCGGGACGAACATCCGCCCACCTCCTTCCTTCCTCATTGCGGGCGGCCGCAGGTACGAGGTTGTTCCTCGTTCCTGCGGTGTCACACGTAGCGATGTGTGCTGCCGCAGGAACGACGAACGACCTGCGTCCTGCAACAGCAACGATAATCGGGAAAGCAACGACGCGTCAACGATCAACAATCGTTAATGGTCGTTCGTGCGTTTCACACGCAACAACGTCGCTAACGAGGCCGGATGTGCGTCACGAATTCCGGGACCCCAACGACATCTTGTTAGCGATGTCGTTGCGTGTAAAGCGGCCTTAAGGCTATAATCCCTGCCTATTTGCCTCTAATCCAAATATATCCCTTCTCCAGCAGCTATCCCTACACCAAATGCAGCAAACAGCCACATTAATAGGGAATAGAATAGAAGTAGCCATAAAGACGACTTTTGGTTTTAGGTTGCAGCAGCAAGGACTGTAACACTATAATCCCTGCCTACATGCCTCTAATCCAAACCTATCCCTCCTATGCCTCTAATCCAAACCTATCCCTCCTACAGCAGCTATCCCCACAGTAAATGTAGCAAACAGCTGTATTAGTAGGGAATAGAATAGAATTAGCCATAAAAAGGACTTTAGGTTTTAGGCTGCAGCAGCAAGGACCGTAAGACTATGATCCCTGCCTACATGCCTCTAATCCAAACCTAACCGTCCTCCAGCATCTATCCCTACACTACTTCCAGGGTAAAGTGAGCCGCATCACCGGGTCTTATATAGATCTGATGACGCATTGCGGCAAGCTTTTTACAAATCAAGTAAAAGAACGCAGTATAGTTACAGTAACTCACAGGTGACATTTTCTTTGTTTGGAGTCCTTAACTTTCCCTTTTCCTTTCCAGTCAGCCCAGCACGTCATGACTACTTCTTCCAGCTGTAGTTAACAGAACTTTCAGACATCTTTGACTTTTCACTGACAGCCCATTATAATCTGTGAGCACCACTAATACAGTTTTGATATCTCACAAAACTTTTACACAACTCATATAACTTTATGACATTTTTGGTCTCATTCATTATTGAATTTGCATCTTTTTTTGTCTAGCTGTTGGTGTTTTTCCCCTGCTTTTGCTTTGCATTAAATTCTTCTTTTAATTTACACCTCTTATAAGTCTTTTTTTAATGTTTGCGTCCTATTCCTCATTGGTAATTTAAAAAAGTTGAGACAGATTTGTACACAAATAATCCTGTGTCCCCCCTGAAGTGATTTTACCTATGCTGGAAATTTTTTGTGCAAATTATGCAACATTTAACCCAATAGTACCACATTCAAGAGAAAAATACCACCACACCATGACCAGATAACATTTTACTACAACATATTGACCACATAAAACCACATACAAGGGTGAAACACCACTACACCATGACCAGATCACATGTTAACACCACATAGTTACTGAATACTGCATACAAGGGCCAAATACTGCCACACCATGACCAGACCATATATTACCACCACATAGTGACCAAATACTGCAACAGACAAGGAATAACTACTGCCACACCCTGAACAGACCATATATTACCACCACATAGTGACTGAATATTGAATACAACATAAAAGGAAAAAATACCACCACACCATGACCAGGCCATATATTACCATCACATAGTGACCAAATACTGCTACAGACAAGGCATAACAACTGCCACACCCTGAACAGACCATATATTACCACCACATAGTGACCAAATACTGCAACAGACAAGGAATAACTACTGCCACACCCTGAACAGACCATATATTACCACCACATAGTGACTGAATATTGAATACAACATAAAAGGCACAAATACCGCCACACCAGGACCAGACCATATATTACCACCACATAGTGACCAAATACTGCCACATACAGGGATAACTACTGCCAAACCCTGCCCAGACCACAAAGCGATTGAATACTGCATACAGCATATAAGGAACAAATACCACCACACTCTGACCAGACCATATATTACCACCACATAGTGACTAAATAGACATACAAGAGAGAAATTTCACCACCGCACATATTTCCACCTTATAGTGAATCAAATACTTCAATACTGATCATTATTAAAATCCACAATACTAAAAATATTAATATTATCAGTGATGATATTATACACAGGAGCTCTGTATATAGTATGTAATGTACAGTATACAGGTAATATAGTGATCACAGGTGACATTATACACAGGAGCTCTGTATACAGTGTATAATGTACAGATAATACAGTGATACTGGTGCCATTATATATAGCTCTATATATAGTATATAGTGAAAGTTTACAGGTAATACAATGACTTACCAGTTGTCACGAACCACCGGGGGGGTCACTCAGAAATCCCCCGCGCTGGCTACCAGTACGTCACAATCGGGGGGTAACAAGTGGGGGTCACCCCTCCTTTATACCTCCCGACCGACAGACAGAGCACGTGACGCGCTCTCTAGCGCCCCTCTTATAGTCAGGCCAATTATGGAATTGCCCGACAATAAGCAAGGAGGCCGCTATACTACTTATGCCGATTATTGAAGGGTCCCCGGTGAGAGTAGGGTATATATTCCCCCCGACCTCCGCGGGCGGAATATATAAAACCTCCCCGAATCTCACTGGCCTCCCCACAATAATCCTTGGCACAACTCGCTGCCACCAACCGCTTCACGGTAACTATTAGCCGAACACACAGACGTGGGATTCAAGATCGAGATAACAGAACAGCCCAAGATTAATTATATAATTTAATCAGCCTAAAGCACACTAGAGCTACAATATATACAATAGGGAATCTACAGAATATACATATGTCAGAGTACAGTTACAAGCAAAGCATGGGTTACAAACAGGCATACACAGTTCCAGCAGTTACCTTGTGCGTCTGGCCACAGGGGGGCGCTGTAGGCCAGGTTTCTAGGATCCTTCCCACAGATGTTTCCTACACGTGACCCCCAGCGAAAGAACCCTGGAAAATGGCCGAAGTAGGGTTATCAACCTGGGCAAATCCAGGTCCCCTCCTACCTTCGTGACCTCACAGGGAACACTGCTCCACCCCTGGCTGGAGTTATGGACAATCCACAACATGGAATATGGGCCATAACTTTGCCTGGGAGCGTCGTAGGCGGACGCCAACGCTCTCATTGTGACAGCTATGAATTTAGCTACAGAACGAGAGGACTCGTGACTTGTCTACTAGTTCCACATTGGCTGATATCACGCCTGGGGTATTTCCCCAGGTCCTGCTCCCATAAAAAGGGTGTGCCAGCATCGTCCGCATGCGGAGACACCATTTTTATGGTTGCCATATTTATCGGAAATATGGCTTGCGAGATATGAACCATTTTTTACTGGAGTCCTTCTGTCTGGATACTTCCATAGCCTTGCTAATTAGATAGCAGCCCCTACTACAGGGTCACGGCAGGGAGTCATCCTGTGTCCATTGTTCCCACATCACCTAATCTCCATATCACAGGAGATGGCTGGGATGTGACACCTTCACAGATGCTGGACCTCTGAGAACAAGAAGGGAGGGGGGCACTGCCATGGAGTGATGAGAGCGATTATGACTGGAAGTCATAATTCATCTTCATATCCCAGGGTTTGCCTCACACCAGTGACATCTCTAGGTGAAGTAATTCATCTTCACATTTCTTCTTCATCCAGCGCAGACTGCTATCACTTCTTTCAGCCAGGACTCGACTCTGCAGAAAAAAACACAGACATGTATAGTTGATCGCTTCTAGAACACATTGTTATTTTTTCCCCTGACTTCTACACTGCTCCAGATGAAGATTAGTGACATACAGCTGCCCTGCACAGTAACAAGACCTCTGTTTTGTTCCGCGTATGTAAAACAGTATCCTCCAAAGTAAAATATATTACAGCAGTTATACATCCTGGCCCCCTTCTTTAATGTCCCCCATCCAGACTCCTTTATGTAAGAATGTGCTCCATCCTGGTCCCCTATGTCCCCCATCCTGGCACATATGTACCCCATCCAAATCCCCTATGCCCCTATCTTGGGCCCAAATGTCCTCTATTTGGGTCCACATATATTCCTCATCTTGGTCCTATGTCACTAGCTTCAGTCCCCATAATTCCCCCATCCTGGTCCCCATATGTCCCCCACCCTGGTCCCCATTTCTCATCATTTCTCATCCATTCTAGTCCTGATATGTCATCCATCTTGGCCCCCATATGTCTCTTATCCTCATCCCCATAAGTTATAAATTCTGGTCCCAATATGTAATTCATCCTGGTCCCTATATGTTCCACTCCTGGTCCACATATGTCATCCATCCTGGTCCCAATATGTCCCCACTCCTGGTCCACATATGTCATCCATCCTTGTCCCCATAAGTCTTCCATTCTGGTGCCCATATATATCCCATCCTAGTCCCCATATGTTACAAATCCTGATCCCCGTATGTTATCCATCTTGATCCCCATATCTCATCCATTCTGGTCCCTATATATCCTCCATCCAGTTCCCTATATGTCACCTATCCTGATCCTCATATTTCTCCAATACTAATCCCCATATGTCCCCCATTCCCCCATCCTGGTTCCTATAAGTCATCCATTCTGGCCTTGAAATGTCATTCATCCTGGTCCCCATATTTCTCTAATACTGACCCCATAGGTCATCTATCCTGGTCCCTACTGTATATGTTTCCCATCCTGGTCCCTATATGTTTCCCATCCTGGTCCCCATATTTCTCTAATACTGACCCCATAGGTCATCTATCCTGGTCCCTACTGTATATGTTTCCCATCCTGGTCCCTACTGTATATGTTTCCCATCCTGGTCCCTACTGTATATGTTTCCCATCCTGGTCCCTACTGTATATGTTTCCCATCCTGGTCCCCATATTTCTCTAATACTGACCCCATAGGTCATCCATCCTGGTCCCCATACGTCTCCCATTCTGGTCCTCATATGTCCTCCATATTGGACTGTTCTATAACAAAATGATATAGAAAGATTCTTTTTCCCTGGTCGTGGTCCAGCAGTGTCCTCTTACTGCTTCATTGATGGTACGGACAGGCCAGCACATGGCAGTGATGTCATAACCGGCGAGGTGCACGCTGACGTCAGCTGTCAGCGCATGGCTGTTTGAACTGGTGTGGTGCAGGGAGCCGGCTTTTTGCACCGCCATATATTATATGAATATGCATCCGAGGATATAAATTCAGTTGAAACCAGCGGGTCCCCAAAACCTTATGAGGGCTCTGCTTCTCTACGTTGGGGGAACCGGCTACAAATTTAACAATTGATTCCCCCGAACTGGAGAGAAGTGACTGAATCCCACCCCTGGTGATGGCCCTTACCCCTGTAACAGCGGCCTGGCTATCCATGGCTTCTCCCAAAATAAGACCCCCATGAGCAACATGAGAGCGGTGTAAATATTCTGCTGGAAAAGTGAGCAGGGCAGTTATATCACACTGGAGGCTCTGCATGCCACTTACGTGGGCTTTATACTGTATGGTGATATCACAGTATTTACATTTCATATGGCGATATTATTTACATTGTATATCACAGTATTATTTACACTTAATATAGTGGTTTTATTTTTAACCTTATATGATGGTATAATTTTCACTTTATATGGCGGTGTTATTTACACTGTATATGGCGGTATTATTTGCACTTTATATGGTGATATTATTTTCACTTTATATGGCAATGGTATTTAAACTTTATATGGTGGTATTATTTATACTATATATGGTGGTATTATGTATGATTGATATAGCAGTATTATTTACAATTGATATGGCAGTATTATTTACACTGTTTATGGTGGTATTATTTATACTATATATGTGGTATTATGTATGATTGATATAGCAGTATTATTTACAATTGATATGGCAGGATTATTAACACTGTTTATGGTGGTATTATTTACACTATATATGGTGGAATTATGTATGATTGATATAGCAGTATTATTTACAATTGATATGGCAGTATTATTTACACTGTATATGGTGGTATTATTTATACTATATATGGTGGTATTATGTATGATTGATATAGCAGTATTATTTACAATTGATATGGCAGTATTATTTACACTGTATATGGTGGTATTATTTGCACTTTATATAGTAGTATTATTTACACTTTATATGGTGATATTATTTGCACTTTATATGGTGGTATTATTTTCCCTTTATATGGCAGTATTAGTTACACTTTATATGGTGGTATTGTTTGCCCTTTATATGGCAATATTATTTACATTTTAAATAGTAATATTATTTGTACTTAATATGGCGGTATTATTTGAACTTTATCTATAGTAGTTATTTATACTGTATATGGCGGTATTATTTCTGATTTATATAGCTATATTATTTACACTTTATATGGCAGTATTATAAATTGCACTTTATATAGAGTCATTATTTACAATTTATATGATGGTATTATTTATATGCTATACAGCGCTATTATTTACAATTTATACAGCGGTATTATTTACAATTGATATGGTGGCATTACTTGTCCTTGATAAGGCGGTATTATTTACATTTTATATAGTAGTAATTTTTGCACTTAATATAGCTGTATTATTTTAGTACTGATTTTTTTCCGGAGCACTATATTATTATGTGTAAAACAAATGTCACTCTTATGCACACACACTAAATGGTCTAATTATTTGAATACTTTGCAGAGACAGTACTGTTGGCATGCTATGGCGGTATTATGTCAGCATTGATTTACTACAACGTTTGTGGGCTGTATGGAAGTGTAGGTTATAAAAGGTGTCAGCAGATTTTTTTTCTGTATCATTGTGCAGCTGACAAAAAAAAAAACATTTATGTGGGCACTATATTATTTAAATATCCTATATGGCGGTAGTATTTCAACACTAAGCAATGAAGATGGGCATTGAATGGCAATAGTCATAATGTGATGTGCTCTGTAGGTATAGTTAAATAATTTATATTGATATTATAAACTTTATAATTTATTTTACACTTTTTTGCTGTATTTTGTAAGTTTGTCAAAGTCAGTACAAGATGCACCTGGAATAGGAGCCTCTTCAAGATGCCCTTAAAGAGTTAACCCTGCAGAGAGAACAGTTTTCTACATATATAGGTCTAGGAATGTTTCCTAGAACTGCTCATTTAATCCCTAAAAGGCCCTAAGGAGTTTTCAGCAACTCTTTTCTAAGTAATTGTTTGAGACTTTGTCTTTGCAAGTTTTTTTACACCCCCAAAGTGATTCTTTACTTTTTTTTTACTATTTCTATTGATAACAGTAAGTGCTTCCCTATTCCTGCGGGTCCTTTCCAAAAATACAAAGCAGAACCAATAAAGTATGGGAGATAAAGTCAGGGTCAGTAGTCACAGTAGTAAGGGCTAGGTGAAGAAGAAAAAAGTCTCTGATCAGTACTGGATTCCATTGTCAAGTCTGTTCTGAGCTTGGTCCTTGTACTGTATCCATGTATTATGCTTGGTCCTGCTACAGTGTGCATTGAATCTGTTGTTTTTTTTCTACCATAGCGATGCAGTTTGTTTTGTTTTGTCAATATTATTATGCACTGAGCTTGCTTTTGGTTCTGTATTTATGTACTATGCTTGGTTCTGATGCTGTATTTATAATCTGAGCTTGGTTTTGGTTATGTGTTTATGTACTATGCTTGGTTATGATGCTGTATTTATGCTCTGAGTTTAATTTTGGTTTTGCATTTATGTACTGTGCTTCGTTCTGGTGCAGTATGCATACTCTGAGCTTGGTTTTAGTTATGTGTTTTAGTTATGTATTTATGTATTGTACTTAGTTCTGGTGCTGTATTTATGCTCTGAGCTTGGTTTTGTTTCTGTAAATTTGTACTGTGCTTGGTTCTGCTGCTGTATTTATACTCTGAGCTTGGTTTTGGTTATTTGTTTATGTACTGTACTTAGTTCTGGTGCTGTATGCATATTCTGAGCTTGTTTTAGTTATGTATTTATGTACTGTACTTAGTTCTGGTGCTGTATTTATGCTCTGAGCTTGGTTTTGGTTCTGTATTTATATATCATGCTTGGTTCTGATGCTGTATTTATGCTCTGAGCTTGGTTTTGTTTCTGTAAGTTTGTACTGTGCTTGGTTCTGGTGCTGTATACTCTGAGCTTGGTTTTGCTTCTGTGTTTATGTACTGTGCTTGGTTCTGGTGCTGTATGCATGCTCTCAGCTTGGTTTTAGTTATGTATTTATGTACTGTACTTAGTTCTGATGCTGTATTTATGATCTGGGCTTGGTTTTGGTTCTGAATTTATGTACTGTGTTTGGTTTTGATGCTGTATTTATACTCTAAGCTTGGTTTTGATTCTGCATTTTTGTACTGTACTTGACTCTTGTGCTGTATTTGTGCTCTGAGCTTGGTTTTGGTTCTGTATTTATGTATTGTACTTAGTTCTGGTTCTGTATTTATACTCTGAGCTTGGTTTTGGTTCTGTATTTATGTACTGTACTTAGTTATGGTTCTGTATTTATGCTCTGAGCTTGGTTATGGTTCTGTATTTATGTACTATGCTTGGTTCTGGTGCTGTATTTATCTTCTGAGCTTGGTTTTGGTTCTGTATTTATGTACTGTGCTTGGTTCTGGTGCTCTATTTATCCTCTGAGCTTGTTTTTGGTTCTGTATTTATGTACTGTGCTTGGTTCTGCTGCTGTATTTATGCTCTGAACTTGGTTTTGGTATCATTATTATATGTTGAGCTTGGTCTTGGTACCATAGCTATAGATTCACCTTAGTTCTGTTGCTGGATCCATGTATTGGGCATGATTCTAGTGCAAAGGGGTATTCTCAAGTTTGGAAGTTATCACTTATCTATTGGATAGGGGACAACTTGTTGATTGCTTGGGGACTGACTGTTGGGGCACCCATCAATCTCGGAGTTGTGCAGTGTGCGGGATCTAACTCGGATCCATTCACACAGGTGTCTTCTGTGCCTCAGCATGGGTCCGGGCCCCTGCAATTTGACCCCCTAACAATCAGGATAACTTCCACCCTTAGAATATCACTTTAAGAAGGGGTTATCCAGTTGTGAACAACCCCTTTAAGCTTGACTGTAATACTGTACAGTGTGGCAAAAGAAACCGTGAATTGACAACCAAAGTGGGAGCCTAGTGCAAAAAAGTGCGGTTCCCACCTATATGTGCACCAGTCTTTACATTTGCATGCACTATGCAAAAAACTATTTAGATTTTTTTTCTTGAGAAATTTTTAACTTCTTACAACTTTCTAAAGACGGCATCGCACATATTTGTTGCAAATCAGTCCTTGTCCCCGTAGGGTTCACAATCTGGAGGCCTATCTACCATACACAGAGGATTATCTTCGAGTGTATTTGTGAAGAGTTCAAGGAAAAGTCCTAATTTGTTCATGAAGACGACACCTTTTACACAAAAACCCCCTACATTTTTTGGAAATGACCAATAAGGGGCAAGTCCGAGGCTCCTTACATGATCGGTGAATCCACTGCCAGACTACTGGTGAACCTACTGCCGGATTGCCGGACTGTTGGCTTGCAGGACATGGCTGCACAGCAGTCTTGCAGTCAGGTCACCGGAGTTCACATTTTGGGGCTCCGCCACTGCCCTCAGTGAACTCTGTTGAACCCGGTACTGGATTGCCGAACTGTCACACTGCGGGACACGGCCGCACAGCAGTCCGGTAATCCGGCAGCAGGTTCAACTGAGTTCACTGACGACAGTGGAGGAGCCCCCAAGTGTGAACTCGGGTGACCTGACTGCCGGATTGCCAGACTGCTGTACCGCCATGTCCGTCAATCTGGCTGTCAAGTTCCCATGGTACCAAGTGTGACTACTGGTGAACCCACTGCCGGATTGTTGGACTGTTGGATTGTAGGTCACCAGTGGTCACACTGTTGGAACCACCGCTGCCCTCAGTGTGTCCCAGTAGCTGCAGTGATCGTTCACGTTTTCCATCACTGCAGCTTCCGGATGTAGCAGGGCCAGGATCGTCGTGGGACGTCGTATAGATTATCTCGGACCTGCTCGGGTGTTTTGGGGATTAATAAATTAGTGAAAGAGGGTGCGTGTTTTTACTGTAATTTAACATAAAGGAGTTTTGTGTGGTGTGTTTTTTTTCTTTTTTACTTACAGGGTTAGTAACGCTGTTGTATCACTGTATAGCTCTATTTATCTGGCATCTCCTGATGCTTGATGCTGTTGTAGCGCGTTATTTATCTGGGCACCGTATATCATTATTTATCAGGGTACTGTATATCGTTATTTATCTGGGCACTGTATATCATTATTTATCTGGGCACTGTATATCATTATTTATCTGGGCACTGTTTATCATTAATTGTCTGGGCACTGTATGTCATTATTTATCTGGGCACTGTATATCATTATTTATCTGGGCACTATATGTCATTATTTATCTGGGCACTATATGTCATTATTTATCTGGGTACTGTATATCATTATTTATCTGGGCACTTTATCTCATTTATCTGGGTACTGTATATCATTATTTATCTGGGCACTTTATATAATTATTTATCTGGGCACTTTATATAATTATTTATCTGGGCACTTTATATCATTATTTATCTGGGCACTTTATATAATTATTTATCTGGGCACTTTATATAATTATTTATCTGGGCACTTTATATCATTATTTATCTGGGCACTTTATATAATTATTTATCTGGGCACTTTATATCATTATTTATCTGGGCACTGTATATCATTATTTATCTGGGCACTATATGTCATTATTTATCTGGGCACTATATGTCATTATTTATCTGGGTACTGTATATCATTATTTATCTGGGCACTTTATCTCATTTATCTGGGCACTGTATATCATTATTTATCTGGGCACTGTATATCATTATTTATCTGGGCACTTTATATAATTATTTATCTGGGCACTATATGTCATTATTTATCTGGGCACTGTATATCATTATTTATCTGGGCACTATATGTCATTATTTATCTGGGCACTTTATATAATTATTTATCTGGGCACTTTATATCATTATTTATCTGGGCACTTTATATAATTATTTATCTGGGCACTTTATATCATTATTTATCTGGGCACTTTATATAATTATTTATCTGGGCACTTTATATCATTATTTATCTGGGCACTTTATATAATTATTTATCTGGGCACTTTATATAATTATTTATCTGGGTACTGTATATCATTATTTATCTGGGCACTTTATATAATTATTTATCTGGGCACTTTATATAATTATTTATCTGGGCACTTTATATCATTATTTATCTGGGCACTTTATATAATTATTTATCTGGGCACTTTATATCATTATTTATCTGGGCACTGTATATCATTATTTATCTGGGCACTATATGTCATTATTTATCTGGGCACTATATGTCATTATTTATCTGGGTACTGTATATCATTATTTATCTGGGCACTTTATCTCATTTATCTGGGCACTGTATATCATTATTTATCTGGGCACTGTATATCATTATTTATCTGGGCACTTTATATAATTATTTATCTGGGCACTATATGTCATTATTTATCTGGGCACTGTATATCATTATTTATCTGGGCACTATATGTCATTATTTATCTGGGCACTTTATATAATTATTTATCTGGGCACTTTATATCATTATTTATCTGGGCACTTTATATCATTATTTATCTGGGCACTTTATATAATTATTTATCTGGGCACTGTATATCATTATGTATCTGGGCACTTTATATCATTATTTATCTGGGCACTGTATATCATTATTTATCTGGGCACTGTATATCATTATTTATCTGGGCACTTTATCTCATTTATCTGGGTACTGTATATCATTATTTATCTGGGCACTTTATATAATTATTTATCTGGGCACTTTATATCATTATTTATCTGGGCACTGTATATCATTATTTATCTGGGTACTGTATATCATTATTTATCTGGGCACTTTATATAATTATTTATCTGGGCACTTTATCATTTATCTGGACACTGTATATCATTATTTATCTGGGATTCTATGTATGACGCCATTTGATGCCTGTAAAACACTATCTGGACAGTGACACTTTTTGGGGTATTGTTTGGCACTGCTTATCTGGGCATCATGTATCGCTATTTCGCACTGTTTATTAAGGCTTTGTACTATTTGAGACGCCCTTTAAAATCCAGAGCTCTCCCATGACCTACTGTGACTCCCATGTGCCGTCTGCCTCCAGGGTGGAGCAGGCTGTGTCCACGTTGGGAGTTGTAGTATCAGGCAGAATAGACTGAGCCCTTGTTATCTGTGCTCAGGAATGCACCGTGTAAACAGCAGAGGCTTCTGCTCCAGCAGTAAACAGGATGATCATGTGCTATCAATGTGCTGTGGAAATTTCCAATCCTCCAGCTCGCTGGTGGCAGCCGCCTCTGTGCTGCTAATTACTGCCATGTTATGCTGCAGCACATTGTAGAAAGTCAGATTTGTCCTCTTTTTCCGTGTCCCTTGAGTTCGCAATTTACCTAAATTTTTTTGGCAAGTCCAGGGGCGAAATCATACGGAAGACGACCCCTGTGCAAGACCCGTATGTGGACCCGGTGCGGTCCAGTAATCCTAATGAGCCCATTTATGTGTCTGTGACAGAAGCTGCCCTCTGCTTTGGATTTGAGAGTGGTTCCTACGATGTAGCTGTCAAGGGGCTGCCCTGCTCTGGGGAGACCTCATTGGAGGAGCTTGGGAGTGTTTTCCTTTTTGGGTCTATTTCCCCTCCATCTGTCTCCCTTTCCTTGTGTTGTATTATTGTAGTGGTGAGACTAGTGTTCTCATCGGCCTTCTCACTAGCCAGGATGAGTTCAGGGCAAGCGAGGACCTAGGCACGTGATCGGCGATGGGGGAAGGACCTGAAAAGAGATGTTAGGGACTGCACGAATCAGCCTCAGGTGAGTGGGAGGAGGTGACGCTGCCAGCCATCCTGGTGTACCCTGTGGGATTACCTTTTATCTGGCGGAACCCCAGTAGTTATTGCATGACAGTAGCAATACTCGGGCCAATATTGTGCCGACATTGAATTATAAAGTTCCCAGACAATGGTAAATCTACTCACCATGGGGCAATTCTGCATTGTGTGGCAGGACTTAATTACCTACTATCATTGGGGAGGGGACAAGACACCAGGAGCTAAAGCCACTCAGCACCACTTTCATCTGTTCCTGCATCCTTGGGTTGCAGATGCTCAAAACAATGTGGATGGCATGCCTACTATGTGGGGGATCAAAAGTGGCATCATTACTATGTGGGGGCTCTAAGGGGGTATCATTACTATGTGCAGGCACTAAGGGGGCATCATTACTATGTGCAGGCTCTAAAGGGGCAATTACTATGTGCAGGCTCTAAAGGGCATCATTACTATGTGGAGGCTCTAAAGAGGTATCATTACTATGTGGGGGCTCTAAGGGGGCATCATTACTATGTAGGGCTCTAAGGGGGCATCATTACTATGTAGGGCTCTAAGGGGGCATCATTACTATGTAGGGCTCTAAGGGGGCATCATTACTATGTAGGGGTCTAAGGGGGCATCATTACTATGTGGGGGTCTAAGGGGGCATCATTACTATGTGGAGGCTCTAAAGAGGTATCATTACTATGTGGGGGCTCTAAGGGGGCATCATTACTATGTAGGGCTCTAAGGGGGCATCATTACTATGTAGGGCTCTAAAGGGCATCATTACTATGTGGGGCTCTAAAGAGGTATCATTACTATGTGGGGGCTCTAAAGAGGTATCATTACTATGTGGGGCTCTAAAGGGGCATCATTACTATATGGAGGCTCTAAAGAGGTATCATTACTATGTGGGGGCTCTAAAGGGGCATCATTACTATGTGGAGGCTCTAAAGAGGTATCATTACTATGTGGAGGCTCTAAAGAGGTATCATTACTATGTGGGGGCTCTAAAGGGGCATCATTACTATGTGGGGGCTCTAAAGGGGCATCATTACTATGTGGGGGCTCTAAGGGGGCATCATTACTATGTAGGGCTCTAAGAGGGCATCATTACTATGTGGGGGCTCTAAAGGGGCATCATTACTATGTGGAGGCTCTAAAGAGGTATCATTACTATGTGTAGGCTCTAAAGAGGTATCATTACTATGTGGGGGCTCTAAAGGGGCATCATTACTATGTGGAGGCTCTAAAGAGGTATCATTACTATGTGGGGGCTCTAAAGGGGCATCATTACTATGTGGAGGCTCTAAAGAGGTATCATTACTATGTGGGGGCTCTAAAGGGGCATCATTACTAAGTGGGGGCTCTAAAGATGTATCATTACTATGTAGGGGCTCTAAGGGGGCATCATTAATATGTGGGAGATCGAAAGGGGCATCATTACTATGTGGGGTTCTAAGGGGGCATCATTACTAAGTGGGGGTTCTAAGGGGGCATCATTACTATGTGAGGCTCCATTGCTGTGATTGTAATTAAATGGGCATTGTTATCACATAGGGGCATTGAGGGGCCATCATTACTGTGAGGTGGTCACTAATAGAGCAGCATTGGCACATGAGGGGGCCTCTTTATTGTCAGAGGGGACCAAAGGGGCATCATTACTGTGTAGGAATGCAGGGGCACTATAGAGGCATCATTAATGGTAAGGTGCCACTAAATAGGCATCATTAATGTGTAGAGGTAGTAAGGGGGCAGCATTACTCATTCTCATTCCAGAAGTTGATTGAGAATCTTTGAAAGATCCAATGTTGTCCTAAATGACTGATGATGATAAATATAAGCCCCTGTGTGTAATCAAGTCTACGTATAAATGCACTGCTCTGTGATAGTCTCAGTGTTCTGTTTAAAGCGCAGAGAGCATCATGAAGACCAAGGAACACAACAGGCAGGTCCGTGATACTGTTGTGGAGAAGTTTAAAGTCGGATTTAGTTACAAAAAGATTTCCAAAATTTCAAACATCCCAAGAAGCACTGTGCAAGCGATCATATTGAAATGGAAGGAGTATCATACCACTGCAAATCTACCAAGACCCGGCCGTCCATCCAAACTATCATCTCACACAAGGAGAAGACTGATCAGAGATGCAGCCAAGAGGCCCATGATCCCTCTGGATGAGCTGCAGAGATCTACAGCTGAGGTGGGAGAGTCTGTCCATAGGACAACAATCAGTCGTACACTGCACAAATCTGGCCTTTATGGAAGAGTGGCAAGAAGAAAGCCATTTCTCAAAGATATCCTCAAAAAGTGGCGTTTAAAGTTTGCCACAAGCCACCTGGAGACACCAAACATGTGGAAGAAGGTGCTCTGGTCAGATGAAACCAAAATCGAACTATTCCGGCACAATGCCAAACTAAATCATTGGCGTAAAAGCAACACAGCTCATCACCCTGAACACACAATACCCACTGTCAAACATGGTGGTGGCAGCATCATGGTTTGGGCCTGCTTTTCTTCAGCAGGGACAGGGAAGATGGTTAAAATTGATGGGAAGATGGATGGAGCCAAATACAGGACCATTCTTGAAGAAAACCTGTTGGAGTCTGTAAAAGACCTGAGACTGGGACGGAGATTTATCTTCCAACAAGACAATGATCCCAAACATAACGCAAAATCTACAATGGAATGGTTCACAAATAACCGTATCCAGGTGTTAGAATGGCCAAGTCACAGTCCAGACCTGAACCCAATCGAGAATCTGTGGAAAGAGCTGAAAACTGCTGTTCACAAATGCCTCCATCCAACCTCACTCATCTCCAGCTGTTTACAAAGGAAGAATGGGCGAGAATTTCAGCCTCTCCATGTGCAAAACTGATAGACACATACCCCAAGAGACTGCAGCTGTAATCACAGCAAAAGGGAGTGCCACAAAGTATTAACTTACAGGGGATGAATAATATTGCACGCCCCAATTTTCAGTTATTTATTTTTTATAAAAGTTTAAAATAAGCAATAAATATCGTTCATCTTCACAATTGTGTCACTTGTTGTTGATTCTTCACCAGAACATTAACAATTTTATCTGTATGTTTGAAGCCTGAAATGTGGGAAAAGGCTGAAAAAATCAAGGGGGTGAATACTTTCGTAAGGCACTGTACCTCCAGTTGATGGCTCAAATTTGTTCCTTTATTTATAGGGAATTCTCCCAGCACTAGTTTGATGTTTCCTGACATCTAGTGGTCACATATATTATTGCACTTGCCCATGGACATACATTTGGGAACTCCTTCGCCAAAGACAATGGGCGAAGGAGGTCCCAAATATATGTCCATGTATCTAGCTCCAAGAGGAGCTGTCAACTTATCCTAGACATTAGTGTGAATATCCCCTGGTCTTCGCTCACGGTATCATCTTTCTAACATTTAGGGACTTTTTTTGTGCATCGTGACAAGTCTTTAAATAAGAAAATGCAGTTGGAATTACCTGGGGGCCAAATACAGACTCCTCCGACAGCATTATTATTGGGGAACGAGATATCGGCCGCTGGACAGTACAATGACAGCAAGCAGAGATACTGAAAGAAAGTGCATATGATGCATAAGAAGACTGGAAAGCTGCAAAATGCAACAATTAAATAATTATTAAACAATTATTGATTATCACATTGTCTCTGATATTTATTTATTCTCTGCAGAAAACGTTTACGCATTTTGAAAAAACAAACAATAACAAACTGTTTATGAAACGTTCCATCAATATTCTTTTTTAATTCCCAAGTTCTCCAGCAGATGGCGACACTGCATCATGTATAAAAGCCGCGCAGCTCTCAGCCAATGAGAAGCGGAGAAAGAAAATCCCAGCGGACGGTTCTGTAAGAGCATTATTGAGAAGAGGAGAGATGCGCGCGAGTGCGAGAGGCTCCAAGAGTTGCCTATTCGAGAATTTAGAAAATGGGCCCTGTAATTGGGTTAATCACCAAACCTTTTGAGACAGACATCTTAATCAGTGAGGTCAAGATACTCCTTCAGTCTTCCTCCAGCCCCTCGCCCCCAGTGTATAACAGCCAGCTCCCTCCATGCTGTCTGACTTTACTAACATGACAGCGGTCGGTGATGCAGATCTCACTGATACCAGCGCATCCTGTAATAGGAGCCACCGGGGTAACACGTCCAGTCATAACATTTCTTACCTTTAAATCTTCCCCATCACCTGTGAGTGATGTTATTGAGAAGTGGAAGGAGCCACAGCAACTCAGTCACAAAGTGGAGACCCTGTAATGTGACAGAACGGGGGGCCAAGTGCGGAGGAGGAGCTCACTACATATAGAATTATACAGCCACCACTAGGGGGAGCTCACTACATACAGATTTATACATTCACCACTAGGGGGAGCTCACTACATACAGATTTATACAGTCACCACTAGAGGGAGCTCACTACATACAGATTTATACAGTCACCACTAGGGGGAGCTCACTACATACAGATTTATACAGCCACCACTAGAGGGAGCTCACTATATACAGATTTATACAGCCACCACTAGAGGGAGCTCACTACATACTGATTTATACAGCCACCACTAGGGGGAGCTCACTACATACAGATTTATACAGTCACCACTAGAGGGAGCTCACTACATACAGATTTATACAGCCACCACTAGAGGGAGCTCACTACATACAGATTTATACAATCACCACTAGGGGAGCTCACTACATACAGATTTATACAGCCACCACTAGAGGGAGCTCACTACATACAGATTTATACAGTCACCACTAGAGGGAGCTCACTATATACAGATTTATACAGTCACCACTAGAGGGAGCTCACTACATACAGATTTATACAGCCACCACTAGAGGGAGCTCACTACATACAGATTTATACAGCCACCACTAGAGGGAGGTCACTACATACAGATTTATACAGCCACCACTAGGGGGAGCTCACTACATACAGATTTATACAGTCACCACTAGAGGAAGCTCACTACATACAGATTTATACAGCCACCACTAGGGGGAGCTCACTACATACAGATTTATACAGTCACCACTAGAGGGAGATCACTACATACAGATTTATACAGTCACCACTAGAGGGAGCTAACTACATACAGATTTATACAGCCACCACTAGGGGGAGCTCACTACATGCAGATTTATACAGCCACCACTAGGGGGAGCTCACTACATACAGATTTATACAGCCACCACTAGAGGGAGCTCACTACATACAGATTTATACAGCCACCACTAGGGGGAGCTCACTACATACAGATTTATACAGACACCACTAGAGGAAGCTCACTACATACAGATTTATACAGCCCCCACTAGAGGGAGCTCACTACATACAGATTTATACAGCCACCACTAGAGGGAGCTCACGACATACAGATTTATACAGCCACCACTAGGGGGAGCTCACTACATACAGATTTATACAGCCACCACTAGAGGGAGCTCACTACATGCAAATTTATACAGACACCACTAGAGGGAGCTCACTACATACAGATTTATACAGCCACCACTAGAGGGAGCTCACTACATACAGATTTATACAGACACCACTAAGGGGAGCTTACTATATACAGGTATTTACATCCACCACTAGAGGGAGCTCACTACATACAGATTTATACAGACACCACTAAGGGGAGCTCACTACATACAGATTTATACAGCCACCACTAGAGGGAGCTCACTACATACAGATTTATACAGTCACCACTAGGAGGAGCTCACTACATACAGATTTATACAGTCACCACTAGGAGGAGCTCACTACATACAGATTTATACAGTCACCACTAGAGGGAGCTCACTACATACAGATTTATACAGTCACCACTAGGAGGAGCTCACTACATACAGATTTATACAGTCACCACTAGAGGGAGCTCACTACATACAGATTTATACAGTCACCACTAGAGGGAGCTCACTGCATACAGATTTATACAGTCACCACTAGAGGGAGCTCACTACATACAGATTTATACAGCCACCACTTGGAGGAGCTCACTACATACAGATTTATACAGTCACTACTAGAGGGAGCTCACCACATACAGATTTATGCAGTCACCACTAGAGGGAGCTCACTACATACAGATTTATACAGCCACCACTTGGAGGAGCTCACTACATACAGATTTATACAGTCACTACTAGAAGGAGCTCACTACATACAGATTTATGCAGTCACCACTAGAAGGAGCTCACTACATACAGATTTATACAGCCACAACTAGAGGGAGCTCACTACATACAGATTTATACAGCCACCACTAGAGGGAGCTCACTACATACAGATTTATACAGTCACCACTAGAGGGAGCTCACTACATACAGATTTATACAGCCACAACTAGAGGGAGCTCACTACATACAGATTTATACAGTCACCACTAGGAGGAGCTCAAAACATACAGATTTATACAGCCACCACTAGAGGGAGCTCACTACATACAGATTTATACAGCCACCACTAGAGGGAGCTCACTACATACTGATTTATACAGCCACCACTAGGGGGAGCTCACTACATACAGATTTATACAGTCACCACTAGAGGGAGCTCACTACATACAGATTTATACAGCCACCACTAGAGGGAGCTCACTACATACAGATTTATACAATCACCACTAGGGGAGCTCACTACATACAGATTTATACAGCCACCACTAGAGGGAGCTCACTACATACAGATTTATACAGTCACCACTAGAGGGAGCTCACTATATACAGATTTATACAGTCACCACTAGAGGGAGCTCACTACATACAGATTTATACAGCCACCACTAGAGGGAGCTCACTACATACAGATTTATACAGCCACCACTAGAGGGAGGTCACTACATACAGATTTATACAGCCACCACTAGGGGGAGCTCACTACATACAGATTTATACAGTCACCACTAGAGGAAGCTCACTACATACAGATTTATACAGCCACCACTAGGGGGAGCTCACTACATACAGATTTATACAGTCACCACTAGAGGGAGATCACTACATACAGATTTATACAGTCACCACTAGAGGGAGCTAACTACATACAGATTTATACAGCCACCACTAGGGGGAGCTCACTACATGCAGATTTATACAGCCACCACTAGGGGGAGCTCACTACATACAGATTTATACAGCCACCACTAGAGGGAGCTCACTACATACAGATTTATACAGCCACCACTAGGGGGAGCTCACTACATACAGATTTATACAGACACCACTAGAGGAAGCTCACTACATACAGATATATACAGCCCCCACTAGAGGGAGCTCACTACATACAGATTTATACAGCCACCACTAGAGGGAGCTCACTACATACAGATTTATACAGCCACCACTAGGGGGAGCTCACTACATACAGATTTATACAGCCACCACTAGAGGGAGCTCACTACATACAGATTTATACAGACACCACTAAGGGGATCTTACTATATACAGGTATTTACAGCCACCACTAGAGGGAGCTCACTACATACAGATTTATACAGACACCACTAAGGGGAGCTCACTACATACAGATTTATACAGCCACCACTAGAGGGAGCTCACTACATACAGATTTATACAGTCACCACTAGGAGGAGCTCACTACATACAGATTTATACAGTCACCACTAGGAGGAGCTCACTACATACAGATTTATACAGTCACCACTAGAGGGAGCTCACTACATACAGATTTATACAGTCACCACTAGGAGGAGCTCACTACATACAGATTTATACAGTCACCACTAGAGGGAGCTCACTACATACAGATTTATACAGTCACCACTAGAGGGAGCTCACTGCATACAGATTTATACAGTCACCACTAGAGGGAGCTCACTACATACAGATTTATACAGCCACCACTTGGAGGAGCTCACTACATACAGATTTATACAGTCACTACTAGAGGGAGCTCACCACATACAGATTTATGCAGTCACCACTAGAGGGAGCTCACTACATACAGATTTATACAGCCACCACTTGGAGGAGCTCACTACATACAGATTTATACAGTCACTACTAGAAGGAGCTCACTACATACAGATTTATGCAGTCACCACTAGAAGGAGCTCACTACATACAGATTTATACAGCCACAACTAGAGGGAGCTCACTACATACAGATTTATACAGCCACCACTAGAGGGAGCTCACTACATACAGATTTATACAGTCACCACTAGAGGGAGCTCACTACATACAGATTTATACAGCCACAACTAGAGGGAGCTCACTACATACAGATTTATACAGTCACCACTAGGAGGAGCTCAAAACATACAGATTTATACAGCCACCACTAGAGGGAGCTCACTACATACAGATTTATACAGCCACCACTAGGGGGAGCTCACTACATACAGATTTATACAGCCACCACTAGAGGGAGCTCACTACATACAGATTTATACAGCCACCACTAGAGGGAGCTCACTACATACAGATTTATACAGCCACCACTAGAGGGAGCTCACTACATACAGATTTATACAGTCACCACTAGAGGGAGCTCACTACATACAGATTTATACAGCCACAACTAGAGGGAGCTCACTACATACAGATTTATACAGTCACCACTAGGAGGAGCTCAAAACATACAGATTTATACAGCCACCACTAGAGGGAGCTCACTACATACAGATTTATACAGCCACCACTAGGGGGAGCTCACTACATACAGATTTATACAGCCACCACTAGAGGGAGCTCACTACATACAGATTTATACAGCCACCACTAGAGGCAGCTCACTACATACAGATTTATACAGTCACCGCTAGAGGGAGCTCATTACATACAGATTTATACAGCCACCACTAGAGGGAGCTCATTACATATAGATTTATACAGTCACTAGAGGGAACTCACTACATACAGATTTATACAGCCACCACTAGAGGGAGCTCACTACATACAGATTTATACAGTCACCACTAGGGGGAGTTTGTTGCATTTGCATTCCTATAGGTGTTATTGAACTCAAAAATATATTCATAAGCAGTGGGCTCCCCCTACTGGTAGCAGGGGAAATTGTAGCTTTTATTTGCTCACAGTGGAAATCTTTGGATGTGCTTTGGTCTTTTACTAAGAGATCTACAGGTACTGCACAGTATAAATGTCCTTTGAGCATCATTTTTTCTTTTCTTTCTTTTCTCATTGTTCTGACAATTGTCTTTTTTTGTGTTACAATAAGAAAACAGATTTTGTTTCCTGCAAGATATGAGACAGATAGTGGTGGTGAACAAAGAAACACCGGTGGCGCAGGGCGTGCCAATGCTCACTTTCAGCCTAATCCTTGTGGTTTGCTATAGCAACCATAATGCCAGGTGGTGTCATTGTGCGTGCCCTTCGCATGACCCTCCGAGGTCCCATATCCATGTCTCTCCATGAATACAGGAAAACCCCATGAGGACGACCCTCCCCGATCCACCCCAGGGCCGCGGATAGAGGATGAATAAATGAGGGAGATTGGTTTACACGCCGTCTCACTTTTCTATTTTGCGCTGCGTTTCTCAAAGTTTTCAGAAATCGAGATATAATCTCACTGGTCTGATAATGCAGTACCGCCACCTGCCACTAGACTCATCATTTTATGGACTTTTTTTGTTTGTTTTCTAATATCCATGTACAACTTTTCTTCCAAAAAAAGTTGAACCTCTGTGTAAAATGTAAAGAAAGCAGAGAACGGAATGATTGTGAAGTCTCTGTTATCCACATTGTATCCACTGCAGAACATGGAGCACAGATCAGAAGTTGAACATTCGACATTTTTCCATTTCATTTAAAAAAATGCAATTAATTTAGAAATAGAAATATCTTAATAAAAGTTGGGTCTGGGCAGTGTCCACCATTGAGTAGTGTCTTCTCTATTTTTTACAGTCTGTAAATATCAGGGAAGTGAGGAGAAATCTGATGTAGTTTTGGGAGAGGAATGGTGTCTCCTTCTTGTGTGAAAAAGGATTCTCATTGCTCCATAGATTGGTGTTTTATCTGGATTTTTCATTTCATAACGAGCCAATTATATTCTATTGGTAAAGGGTCTGGACTGCAGGTGGCCAGTTCATTACCAGAAGTTCTCTTCTACTGAGCCATGGATGAAGCAGATATTGTTCTGACACCTCTGTATAGTGTATTATATCCTTCTCCTCAATAACAAGAGGGATGGTTCATCTCCTCGATAACAAGCTGGATGGTCCCTCTCGTCAATAACAAGCTGGATGGCTCCTCTCCTCAATAACAAGCTTTTGTGGTCTCTCTGCTCAATAACAAGCTGGATGGTCCATCTCCTCGATAACAAGCTGGGTTTCCTCTCTGCTCAATAACAAGCAGGATGGTCCCACTCCTCGATTACAAGTGGGATGGTCCCTCTCCTTGATAACATGCTGGAAAGTACCTCTTCTTGATAACAAGCTGGAAGTTCCATCTCCTTGTTAACAAGCTGGATCGTCTATCTCCTTGATAACAAGCTGGATGGCCCCTCTCCTTGATAACAAGCTGGATGGCCTTTCTCCTCAATAACCAGCTGGATTGTCTCTCTCCTCAATAACAAGCTGGATGGCCCTCTGCGCAATAAAAATCTGGATGGTGTCTCTCCTTGATAACAAGCTAGATGGTCCCTCTGCTCGGTAACAAAATGGATAGTTTTTGTCCTTGATAACAAGCTGGATGGTCCCTCTCCTGGATAACACATCTTCCGTGGTATACATAAAAAATTTCACATTTTTGATTCATCCGCCCACAGAACAGTTTTCCATTTTGCATCGGTCCATTATATGCAAGCTTTGGCACAGAGTTTCTATATCGTGTTGATATGCGGCTTCTTCTTTGAATAATATTTCACTTACATTTGTGAATTGCATGGGATCTACAGTATGTTTATTGACAATGATTCCTGGAAGTATTCTTGAGTCTATGTCGTGAGCTGCAGTACCGAATCATGCCACATGTTTTAATGCAGACCCTCTCACGAACATCATATTGAACATAACGAACATCATGACTGTTGGTCATGTATTTTGCGCACATGGATTTATTCAGAATCTCTTACTATTGTGATATTATATGCTGTAAATGGTGGATATTCAATTTTTCCAATTTTACATTCAGAAAGATTTTTCTTCTATTGTTCCAGAATTTTTAGATGCAATTGTTCAAAGACCGGTGACCTCTGACCATCTTTGCTTCTGAGAGACTCTGCCTCTCTAAAATGCTCTTTTTATACAACCATGTGACTTCAAAATTGACCCTCCGACTGTTTTTTATTATTACCACTTACTTTTACAGCATTTGTTAACCCTGTCCCAACGTTTTTAAGATATATTGCTGCCATAAATTTCTAAATGAGATAATTGTTTTTCAAATAAAATGGAAAAATGTCCAATGTTCAACTTCTGATCCAGGTTCATTGTTCTGTGGTGAATAAAATATGGCAATAAGTGGTTTGCAGATCATAGCATTCTCGTTTTCTGTATATTTTTGGAATTTGGGTTGATTATATATAAAGATAATTAGAGGATATATAGTCAAGGGCAAACATTTTCATACGGGCACAAATTTTGTTTTTCACATTTTGCCTTATCAGTGTTTTTTCATCTTTTAGTCTGATGTTTCTCTGGTTACTGAAATATTTCCAGTGCTGACTGATTTCTCCAGACTTCTGTCCTTCTTGTCTTAGGTATAAATGTTTCCCTCTCCTTGATAATAAGCTGGATGGCCCCTCTCCTCCATAACAAGCTGGATGGTCCCTCTCCTCAATAAGCTGGATAATCCCTCTCCTACATAACAAGCTGTATGGTTGGTCCCTCTCCTCGATAACAAGCTGGATGGCCCCTCTCCTCCATAACAAGCTGGATGGTCCCTCTCCTCCATAACAAGCTGAATGGTCCCCTCTCCTCAATAAGCTGGATGGTCCCTCTCTTTTAAACAAGCTGGATGGTCCCTCTCCTAGATGACAAGCTGGATGGCCCCTTTCCTTTATAACAAGCTAGATGGTCCCTCTCCTCAGTAACAAGCTGAATGGTTCCTCTCCTCGATAAAAAGCTGGATCATCCCTCTCCTCGATAACAAGCTGGATCATACCTCTTCTTGATAACAAACTGGATGGCTCCTGTCCTTGATAACAAGCTGCATGGTCCCTTTCCTCAATGACAAGCTCGATGGCCTCTCTCCTTGATAGCACATCTTCCTTGGTATACATAAAGAATTTCACATTTTGATTCATCTGATCACAGAACAGTTTTCCATTTTACATCGGTCCATTATATGCAAGCTTTGGCATATAACGGACCAAGACTGGATGGCCTCTCTCCTCGATAGCATATCTTCCTTGGTATACATAAAGAAAAGTCATATACAAAGAGAAAGTCCCTCTCTTAAATAACAAGCTGTATGGTTGGTCCCTCTCCTCGATAACAAGCTGTATGGTCCCTCTCCTCAATAAAAAGCTATATGGTCCCTCTCAATAAAAAGCTGGATGTTCCCTCTCCTCAATGAGCTGGATGGTCCCTCTCCTTGATAAGAAGCTGTATGGTCCCTCTCCTCAATAATAAGTTGAATGTTCCGTGTCCTTGATAACAAGCTGGATGGTCCCTCTTCTCCATAACAAGGTGGATTGTCCCTCTCCGTTATAGGAAGCTGTATGGTCCCTCTCCTCAATAACAAGCTGAATGGTCCCTGTCCTTGATAACAAGCTGGATGATCCCTCTTCTCAATAACAAGCTGAATGGTCCTCCCTCTCCTTGATAAGAAGCTGAATGGTCCCTCTTCTCAATAAGCTGGATGGCCTCACTAAATGATAACAAGCTGGATGAATATTCTTCCAGATGTTCCAAACAGTCTGGAGGAGACTTCATCAGAAAAAGATTACTTTGCAGGAATTATAAGGAGTCTTAAAAGACTTATTAATGACTCATCTGAAGATTTTTCAAAATGTGTTAAATAAGATGAAATGGAAAAAAATAAGAAGGAAAAAAGAAAAATAAAGAATTTTTTATAATTGGATTTCTCTAAAAATGTTTGCACCGTTTACCTTTCATAGCCTCAGTGTTTCACAGTTTCTTGCTGGCTGCAGAATGAGTTAACTGAGAATCCTTCAGTGAACTCATTAGGAGAATTTGTAGCTCTTTTGTCTTTTTCTGAGCTCTTCTCTGCTGATTCATATTGTATCTGATTTATTTGTATCGTGACCTTGGTACTCAGTCATTTTGCCATATTAATGTATAGGGGCCGTGAATTTCCTGCTGATAATAAACCGCGCTCAGTGACAGACGGTACTGAAGCGCCTTGTTTTCAGGATGTAAATACATTAAGAGGTGAAAAGACTAAAAAAACATACAGAAAGGAGGATTTTAGACTAGGAAATGTGTGGCCATACAGTGATGGCCCCACGCACCCGTGCCCGCAGGGTTCCTCAATTTCCGAGATCTGATTCTCCGGCAGATAGACAGACAGCTGTTCAAATACAAGCGCAGGTCAGGAACGTGTTTTCTTTAGGTTGTGTTTATACAGGGCGGACATTCTTCTGGACCTGCAGATGATGGGAGAAACTTCTGTAGGAAAAACTGATGGGACTGAAGATATTCACAATATAACAATAAATGATGTAACGTACAGTATATATCCCGGACTGTGGACGATCGTCCCAATGTTCACATTTACTATTGCAAAATTCTTGTTTGCTAAACTACAACCACTTTTTGTGCTCCCACATAGAAATAGTGACCCTAGTGAAGCCCCTTAACATCCCCACACATATAGTATTATGCCTGTCCTAACACTACAGAGTGCCCGCAGAGTGCCCCCAGCACTGCATAGTGACCCCACAATGCAGATGTATGTAGTGAGCTCCCTCTAGTGGTGACTGTATAAATCTGTATGTAGTGATCTCCTTCTAGTGGTGGCTGTATAAATCTGTATGTAGTGATCTCCTTCTAGTGGTGGCTGTATAAATCTGTATGTAGTGAGCTCCCCCTAGTGGTGACTGTATAAATATGTATGTAGTGATCTCCCTCTAGTGGTGGCTGTATAAATCTGTATATAGTGATCTCATCCTAGTGGTGGCTGTATAAATCTGTATATGGTGAGCTCCCCCTAGTGGAGGCTGTATAAATCTGTATGTAGTCAGCTCCCTCTAGTGGTGCCTGTATAAATCTGTATGTAGTGAGCTCTCTCTAGTGGTGGCTGTATAAATCTGTATGTAGTGAGCTCTCTCTAGTGGTGGCTGTATAAATCTGTATGTAGTGAGCTCCCTCTAGTGGTGTTTGTATAAATCTGTATGTAGTGAGCTCTCTCTAGTGGTGACTGTATAAATCTGTATGCAGTGAACTCCCTCTAGTGGTGGTTGTATAAATCTGTATGTAGTGAGATCCCTCTAGTGGTGACTGTATAAATCTGTATGTAGTGAGCTCTCTCTAGTGGTGGCTGTATAAATCTGTATGTAGTGAGCTCCTCCTAGTGGTGGCTGTATAAATCTGTATGTAGTGAACTCCCTCTAGTGGTGGCTGTATAAATCTGTATGTAGTGAGCTCTCTCTAGTGGTGGCTGTATAAATCTGTATGTAGTGAGCTCCTCCTAGTGGTGACTGTATAAATCTGTAGGTAGTGAGCTCTCTCTAGTGGTGACTGTATAAATCTGTATGCAGTGAGCTCCCTCTAGTGGTGGCTGTATAAATCTGCATGTAGTGAGCTCCCCCTAGTGGTGGCTGTATAAATCTGTATGTAGTGAGCTCCCTCTAGTGGTGGCTGTATAAATCTGTATGTAGTGAGCTCCCTCTAGTGGTGACTGTATAAATCTGTATGTAGTGAGCTCCCTCTAGTAGTGACTGTATAAATCTGTATGTAGTGAGCTCTCTCTAGTGGTGACTGTATAAATCCGTATGCAGTGAGCTCCCTCTAGTGGTGGCTGTATAAATCTGCATGTAGTGAGCTCCCCCTAGTGGTGGCTGTATAAATCTGTATGTAGTGAGCTCCCTCTAGTGGTGGCTGTATAAATCTGTATGTAGTGAGCTCCCTCTAGTGGTGACTGTATAATCTGTATGTAGTGAGCTCCCTCTAGTGGTGGCTGTATAAGTCTGTATGTAGTGAGCTCCCTCTAGTGGTGGCTGTATAAATCTGTATGTAGCGAGCTCTCTCTAGTGGTGACTATATAAATCTGTATGTAGTGAGCTCCCCCTAGTGGTGACTATATAAATCTGTTTGTAGTGAGCTTCCTCTGGTGGTGACTGTATAAATCTGAATGTAGTGAGCTCCCTCTAGTGGTGGCTGTATAAATCTGTATGTAGTGAGCTCCCCCTAGTGGTGGCTGTATAAATCTGTATGTAGTGAGCTCCCTCTAGTGGTGTCTGTATAAATCTGTATGTAGTGAGCTCCCTCTAGTGGTGACTGTATAAATCTGTATGTAGTGAGCTCCCCCTAGTGGTGACAGTATAAATCTGTATGTAGTTAGCTCCCCCTAGTGGTGACTGTATAAATCTGTATGCAGTGAGCTCCCCCTAGTGGTGACTATATAAATCTGTATGTAATGAGCTCCCTCTAGTGGTGGCTGTATAAATCTGTATGTAGTGAGCTCCCTCTAGTGGTGGCTGTATAAATCTGTATGTAGTGAGCTCCCTCTAGTGATGCCTGTATAAATCTGTATGTAGTGAGCTCCCTCTAGTGGTGGCTGTATAAATCTGTATGTAGTGAGCTTCCTCTAGTGGTGGCTGTATAAATCTGTATGTAGTGAGCTCCCTCTAGTGGTGGGTGTATAAATCTGTATGTAGTGAGCTCCCCCTAGTGGTGGCTGTATAAATCTGTATGTAGTGAGCTCCCTCTAGTGGTGGCTGTATAAATCTATATGTAGTGAGCTTCCTCTAGTGGTGACTGTATAAATCTATATGTAGTGAGCTCCCTCTAGTGGTGGCTGTATAAATCTGTATGTAGTGAGCTCCCTCTAGTGGTGGCTGTATAAATCTGTATGTAGTGATCTCCCTCTAGTGATGGCTGTATAAATCTGTATGCAGTGAGCTCCCTCTAGTGGTGGCTGTATAAATCTGTATGTAGTGAGCTCCCTCTAGTGGTGACTATAAATCTGTATGTAGTGAGCTCCCCTTAGTGGTGGCTGTATAAATCTGTTACTGTACAAGTTCACAATGGAAGTCTATGAGAACTAGCACGATGTTCTCATTGAGTTGTGACCTCGGCATGGTACATCATACACTGGAGCTCCCTGCAGGTCATAAATCACCGGAGATTGACTGGAGTGGAGGCGAAGATGAAATCACTGGAAAGTGAGTATAAGACGGTGGCAGGGGATTTAGATTTAAAGTGTCACTCCAGGGGTGCAATAAAAATATCACTGGAGTGTGGTGCTTGAAGGTATTTAGTATATGTTGGGGTCAGGCCATAAAACGTAGGGTTATGGCTTCCACTATACTAAGCTTGTAGTGCTACAGTTGCACCTTGCACTGGTAACCAGTGGACAGCGACCAGTCAATGATGAAGGGGTGAAAATTGATTGGTCCGTGCACCCCGTATTAGATCTGTATATAGTGTGCACGTGGCTGTATATAGAGCATCAAATAGACATTCGGTTTTTTTCCTTTGCTACAATGTGTCTTCTTACAGATATCAGATGTTCCATACCTGATTCTATATTGCAGCTTATAACCCCATAGGTATTTGATAAAGTCACAATAAGGGGCGACGTCCCCAGAAATGGAGAAAAGAAGACAGAATCGGAACAATGTATAGAGGAGAATGAGAGAAGGAATGAAGGTGAAATAAATGAGCATGAAGGGTCATCTGTACAGGCATGGGAATAAGGCCGCTGGCTGGACATCTGACCCAGCGGGAAACCCAAACGCAAACCACGGGAGTCCGACATATGGAAACAGCGGTGTCGGAGCTCACATTCCATTTCATTTCTTATTTGTCTGAAAGTGGGGACAGAGAAGACAGTGGTGACTGGGCGCGGGACTCGTGTGACGTCACAGCCTCACGTAAGCCCCCCTTTTCTCATAATAGGGGGTTGTCATAACTTCAATCTTTAGGATAGGTCCTGAATATCAGATTGGTAGGGGTACAACACCCTGCACCACCACTGAATAATTGTTACCAGGTCCCAAGGCTCAAAAATCAGATCACATACACATTCACTTTAATAGGAGCTGAGCTGCAGTACCTAAGAATGGCCACTATATGGTGTATGGCGCTGTGCTGATACTGTACACTGGGGACCTCCAGCAGCTGCAGAGGCTGCAAATAGCTGTCAGGAATACTGAGCAGTGGAGATGTGAATCCAAGTGAGGTAAAAGACTTGTTAGAATGCTCAGTGCCATCTTTCTCTGCCTCTTTCCTCATTATTTCTCCTCACTCCATAGAGTATTGTAGGAAGTGTAACCCTCACCGTGCGAGCAGTCTGATCTTGCCTTTAGTATGACAAAAGCTGTTTAATGGCGGAATTCAGGAGGCGGGGAAGGGGAAGAAGTGGCTCATAAGTGGAGAAAGAAGCAGGATTTTCTGATGAAATTCAGGAGGCGGGGGAAGGGGAAGAAGTGGCTCATAAGTGGAGAAAGAAGCAGGATTTTCTGATGAAATTCAGGAGGCGGGGGAAGGGGAAGAAGTGGCTCATAAGTGGAGAAAGAAGCAGAATTTTCTGATGAAATTCAGGAGGTGGGGGAAGGGGAAGAAGTGGCTCATAAGTGGAGAAAGAAGCAGGATTTCTGATGAAATTCAGGTGGCAGTGGAAGGGGAAGAAGTGGCTCATAAGTGGAGAAAGAAGCAGGATTTTCTAATGAAATTCAGGAGGTGGGGGAAGGGGGAAAAGTGGCTCATAAGTGGAGAAAGAAGCAGGATTTTCTGATGAGATATACAGCATTAAAAGTTTCTTTTAAAAATGTATACTACTGTTTTATAAAAAATTTGACAGTACCGTTCCCATGTAAATCTCCTCTAACTTAGGACATTAAATACAATATCACCAGGGAAAATACACAGAAAAAGGAGCCAGTGACACTGGCAGAAAATGACAATGAATAGTCAGCGGGTCCGGGAAGGGTTAACGTGCACACTAATGACTGCCCGGCTCTCACCAGAAAGCTTAAAGCCCCTTTGTTGCCGTGAAGCGAGTGCCTGGGTGACAGGAATATAAATCATGTTTTCACTCGTCCTCAGTTTTCTAAAATAACATCAAAATCACAAAAAATAAATGTAAAAACAGGGAAGCAACGCATCACATCTAAGACACAAAGCACTCCTAGAAGACGTTATGTTTCCATTCTTCACACTCTCTGCTTTCTGTCAGTGAATGAGAACACGGTATGGAGCCATTAACCCTGTACACAACTGGTCCTTATCGCAGCTGATACAATGTATCCAGTGTAGAAAACGCTCTGTGAGCTAAACACTCCAGACAACAAATGAATATATTGTATCCAGTGTAGACAATGCTCTGTGAGCTAAACACCCCGGACTCCAGACTGATACATTGTATCCAGTGCAGACAATGCTCTGTGAGCTAAACACCCCGGACTCCAGACTGATACATTGTATCCAGTGTAGACAACGCTCTGTGAGCTAAACAGCCTGGACTCCAGACTGATTATTGTATCCAGTGCAGACAATGCTCTGTGAGCTAAACACCCCGGACTCCAGACTGATACATTGTATCCAGTGTAGACAATGCTCTGTGAGCTAAACATCCCGGACTCCAGACTGATACATTGTATCCAGTGTAGACAACGCTCTGTGAGCTAAAAACCCAGGACTCCAGACTCATACATTGTATCCACTGTAGACAATGCTCTATGAGCTAAACAACCCAGTGTTACGTCACCACCGGAGTCTGCTCCAGCGACTTCTGCTCCGATTGCCAGGCGATGCCGTGTTGCTGCCGTGGATGGTGCTGGTGATGGGAGAGGAGTCGATGTCAGTGGCATCGGTGGGCGCAGGCTCCAATCATCCACTGGGCTGGGTTATCTTGGGATCTGCAGTACCGCTGGCTGACTGTGGGTGCCGTGTGTCTTCCAGCTGAAGTTGCCAGCGTTCAGCTACAGCCAATGGGAAGACACCGCACCCTTCTTAGTTCCCCTCCTGTCTGCTGACCTCTGCCAGAGATAGTTCTGATTTCCTGGCTCCTGGTCCGCCCTATTCTGTTTAGTGATTCCTGTGTGCTGACTTCTGCTTGTTTCCTGACTACCCTCCTGCCTGCTGTTTATGTACCTCGCTGCCCGATCTGGATTTGACCTCTGCTACCTTTTCTGATTACGTCCTTGCCTGCCGATTCTGTCCCTGTTCTGCAATTCCTGGTTTGACCCTGCCTGATGACTACTCTCATCAGACTGCAGCCTTCCACAGGTAGTGATCTCCAGGGCCCTGTGTAATTCCAAATCCCTGTATAGGGGTTAAAGGGTTTCAGGGTTCTGGGGGTCCTGCTTGGTGAGTGGCTTCCCTCTAGCCTGTCCATTACATCCCACCTGAGTCTGTTGATCCAGGCAGGCGTTACACCCAGACTCCAGACTCATACATTGTACCCAGTGTAGACAATGCTCTGTGAGCTAAATACCCCAGACTCCAGATTGATACATTGTATTCAGTATAGATAATGCTCTGTGAGCTAAACACCAAAAACTGACACATTGTAACAAACCAGTAGAGATCTGTGCAGCTGCTGCTGACTGGATAAATTGTATTAGCTGAGATTCGGGGTCACTGTGTCTGAATAGAAATAAGTGTTCTCATTCACTGACAGCAAGCAGAGATCTTGAATATGGGGCCAAATTGAAACACAAAGTACCAGAATTTATTGTTTAGTGTTAATTTGTGAACCATTCCATTGTAGATTTTGCTTTGTTTGGGATCATTGTCTTGTTGGAAGATAAATCTCCGTCCCAGTCTCAGGTCTTTTGCAGACTCCAACAGGTTTTCTTCAAGAATGGTCCTGTATTTGGCTCCATCCATCTTCCCATCAATTTTAACCATCTTCCCTGTCCCTGCTGAAGAAAAGCAGGCCCAAACCATGATGCTGCCACCACCATGTTTGACAGTGGGGATGGTGTGTTCAGGGTGATGAGCTGTGTTGCTTTTACGACAAACATATCGTTTGGCATTGTGCCCAAATAGTCTGATTTTGGTTTCATCTGAGCAGAGCACCTTCTTCCACATGTTTGGGGTCTCCAGGTGGCTTGTGGCAAACTTTAAACAACACTTTTTGAGGATATCTTTGAGAAATGGCTTTCTTCTTGCCACTCTTCCATAAAGGCCAGATTTGTGCAGTGTACGACTGATTGTTGTCCTATGGACAGACTCTCCCACCTCAGCTGTAGATCTCTGTAGATCATCCAGAGGGATCATGGGCCTCTTGGCTGCATCTCTGATCAGTCTTCTCCTTGTGTGAGATGACAGTTTGGATGGACGGCCGGGTCTTGGTAGATTTGCAGTGGTATGATGCTCCTTCCATTTCAATATGATCGCTTGCACAGTGCTTCTTGGAATGTTTAAAGTTTTGGAAATCTTTTTGTAACCAAATCCGTCTTTAAACTTCTCCACAACAGTATCACGGACCTGCCTGTTGTGTTCCTTGGTCTTCATGATGCTCTCTGCGCTTTACACAGAACCTTGAGACTATCACAGAGCAGGGGCATTTATACGGAGACTTGATTACACACAGGGGCTTATATTTATCCTCATCAGTCATTTAGGACAACATTGGATCATTCAGAGATCCTCAATCAACTTCTGGAGTGAGTTTGCTGCACTGAAAGTAAAGGGGATGAATAATATTGCACGCCCCACTTTTCAGTTACTTAGTTTTTTAAAAAGTTTAAAATAAGCAAAAAATTTCGTTCACCTTCACAATTGTGTCACTTGTTGTTGATTCTTCACCAGAACATTAACATTTTTATCTTTAGGCTTGAAGCCTGAAATGTGGGAAAAGGTTGAAAAATTAAAGGGAGACGAATATTTTCGCAAGGCACTGTATATTCAAACAATTTAGAGTCTATTCAGCGCTATTCAGGTCGGTAATGGAGCAGATCCACCTTGAAAAGAAGTTGTGTGCACATACCCTTAGTCTGATTTACCAGTAGAGGACGTGACACGTTAAAGTGCTTAGGGCATTATGAATGCCAAATATGGCCCTGCCTGTCTTCTGTAGCGCCCCACAGGGCAGATGGTTAACCTACTCATCGCCGTTTCGGGTCGGGTCAGGCGATGTCATGGGTGGCCCTGCCCGGTTCCGTTGCCCCAAGGCGTAGAGTAAATGGTGGAGAACGCGGGGTATTTGGGAGAGTTTGTCTTGATGCCACCTGTGGTATGTGGCCAGGAGTAGCCGCCACTGCAGGATTCCTCACCAAGGGAGGTGTTAAGGTAGCCGGGATGGTATCGCTCCACACAGGCGGAGCGGACCCCGGGTGGATGTAGAGGGAAGGTGATGGCAGTTGGCACCTAAGCGCCGGGCGGCGATGCCGGTAAAGACAAGCCAACACAGTCTCTGCAGGTTCAGTGTGTAGTTTACTCACAGCTTCAGTCGCCAGCCCAGTAGCACTGGTCACTGCCGTGATGGGCTCAGGTCGGATCCATGGGAGGTCAGAACCAGTCCGGTAGTCTGTGGGCCCTTCCTCACTGCGCTATTTAGTGCGGGTCCCTGTGGCTTGAAGCACTTAGAGTCCCTTCCGTACTATGCAGAGTACTGTTCCCTATGCCAGTAGCATGGATCCCCTTGAGTCTGACCATGATCGAGGCCCCGAATCCTAGGTGCCACTTGGCTCTGGAAACTTGTGTGGTTGGAGAAGCGTGGAACCTCTCTGTCCGGCAGAATCTGGTGATGCAACGTGGAATTCATGTGTTACTCATGTGTTACTGTGTTGAGGGACCTGTCCCTCCCACAGCCATGACTCAGTCATGGGTACGGGATTGAAAAACACCAAGTAAGTCCTGCTAAGAGCAGTTCTACTTTTTCATATGTGAGGCCGTATGGCTCATTTTATATAAAAATATTTTAGAGTAGGACTGCCCCAAAGAGATTTGCCGTGACGTGGCGAGGCAGCTCAAGAAATTGCAATTTTAATAAATCTCAAATTTTAATAAAAAGTACAGTTTGGAATTTTTAGTGCTGTAGTGCACATTTTGTGCTGGCTTTCTTGATTTTTATATTAGGTATAGATTGTGTTCATGAAAACAGATATTTACACAGTACAGACCAAAAGTTTGGACACACCTTCTCATTCAATGAGTTTTCTTTATTTTCATGAGTCTGAAAATTGTAGATTCACATTGAAGGCATCAAAACTATGAATTAAAACATGTGGAATGAAATACTTAAAAAAAGTGTGAAACAACTGAAAATATGTCTTATATTCTAGGTTCTTCAAAGTAGCCCCCTTTTGCTTTGATTACTGCTTTGCACACTCTTGGCATTCTCTTGATGAGCTTCAAGAGGTAGTCACCGGAAATGGTCTTCCAACAGTCTTGAAGGAGTTCCCAGAGATGCTTAGCGCTTGTTGGCCCTTTTGCCTTCACTCTGCGGTCCAGCTCACCCCAAACCATCTCGATTGGGTTCAGGTCTGGTGACTGTGAAGACCAGGTCATCTGGCGTAGCACCCCATCACTCTCCTTCTTAGTCAAATAGCCCTTACACAGCCTGGAGGTGTGTTTGGGGTCATTGTCCTGTTGAAAAATAAATGATGGTCCAACTAAACGCAATCCGGATGGAATAGCACGCCGCTGCAAGATGCTGTGGTAGCCATGCTGGTTCAGTATGCCTTCAATTTTGAATAAATCCCCGTCAGTGTCACCAGCAAAGCCCCCCCACACCATCACACCTCCTCCTCCATGCTTCACGGTGGCAACCAGCCATGTAGAGTCCATCCGTTCACCTTTTCTACAAAGACGCGGTGGTTGGATCCAAAGATCTCAAATTTGGACTCATCAGACCAAAGCACAGATTTTCACTGGTCCAATGTCCATTCCTTGTGTTCTTTAGCCCAAACAAGTCTCTTCTGCTTGTTGCCTGTCCTTAGCAGTGGTTTCCTAGCAGCTATATGACCATGAAGGCTGCTGCACAAAGTCTCCTCTTAACAGTTGTTCTAGAGAGGAGAAGGTGTGTCCAAACTTTTGGTCTGTACTGTATGTCCCAACTCTTTTATTTTTAAGTTTTGGAATAGGTGTTTAAATATAATGTAATAAACGGCTTGAAGCTTTGAAAAATATTGCTTAAGTATTTACAACAATGAAATTTGAAAACAAAATACATAAAATGAAGCAAATGATCCTATATATAGTATGTTCCCGAATGTATGAATACAAAACCCACTCCCATATGATGGAATAATGACATTTTTTTCTCCCATAAAATCTAAAATGAAGTAACAGTGGAGTCTCCCTCCCAGGCGCTATCTTTGTGCTTACATCTCCATGTGGTGTCTCCCTCCCAGGCGCCATCTTTGTTCTTACATCTCCATGTGGTGTCTCCCTCCCAGGCGCCATCTTTGTGCTTACATCTCCATGTGGATGTCTCCCTCCCAGGCGCCATCTTTGTGCTTACATCTCCATGTGGATGTCTCCCTCCCAGGCGCCATCTTTGTGCTTACATCTCCATGTGGTGTCTCCCTCCCAGGCGCCATCTTTGTTCTTACATCTCCATGTGGTGTCTCCCTCACAGGCGCCATCTTTGTGCTTACATCTCCATGTGGATGTCTCCCTCCCAGGTGCCATCTTTGTGCTTACATCTCCATGTGGATGTCTCCCTCCCAGGCGCTATCTTTTTACTTAAATCTCCATGTGGTGTCTCCCTCCCAGGCGCCATCTTTGTGCTTACATCTCCATGTGGATGTCTCCCTCCCAGGCGCCATCTTTGTGCTTACATCTCCATGTGGATGTCTCCCTCCCAGGCGCCATCTTTGTGCTTACATCTCCATGTGGATGTCTCCCTCCCAGGCGCCATCTTTGTGCTTACATCTCCATGTGGTGTCTCCCTCCCAGGCGCCATCTTTGTTCTTACATCTCCATGTGGTGTCTCCCTCACAGGCGCCATCTTTGTGCTTATATCTCCATGTGGATGTCTCCCTCCCAGGCGCCATCTTTGTGCTTACATCTCCATGTGGTGTCTCCCTCCCAGACGCCATCTTTGTACTTACATCTCCATGTGGATGTCTCCCTCCCAGGCGCCATCTTTGTGCTTACATCTCCATGTGGTGTCTCCCTCCCAGGCGCCATCTTTGTGCTTACATACATCTCCATGTGGAGTCTCCCTCCCAGGCGCCATCTTTGTGCTTACATCTCCATGTAGATGTCTCCCTCCCAGGTGCCATTTTGTGTGGATGTCTCCCTCCCAGGCGCCATCTTTGTGCTTACATCTCCATGTGGTGTTTCCCTCCCAGGCGCCATCTTTGTGCTTACATACATCTCCATGTGGAGTCTCCCTCCCAGGCGCCATCTTTGTGCTTACATCTCCATGTGGATGTCTCCCTCCCAGGCGCCATCTTTGTGTGGATGTCTCCCTCCCAGGCGCCATCTTTGTACTTACATCTCCATGTGGTGTCTCCCTCCCAGGCGCCATCTTTGTGCTTACATCTCCATGTGGTGTCTCCCTCCCAGGCGCCATCTTTGTGCTTACATACATCTCCATGTGGAATCTCCCTCCCAGGCGCCATCTTTGTGCTTACATCTCCATGTGGTGTCTCCCTCCCAGGTGCCATCTTTGTGCTTATGTGACGCCCTGGGCAAGCCAGGGGTCACAGGTCATGACACCACCACACCCCACACCCCAGATAGGTACACCGAAGCTAACCTAAAATCCTTGTTGCCTTCCTCCAGGGGCTGATGTCCACACCAGGGGGTGGGCCAGGCGGTTGGCTCCGCCCACCAAGGAGTTCACAGCCCTGGAGGCAGGAGAACCAGGCAGATAGAGTTTGGAGGAGGAAGCGGAAGGAGTTGAGTTTAGGAGAACAGTGAGTGAGGTTGTAGTGAAGTGGTAGAGGAGTTAAGGTGACAGAAAAAGTGACAGTTGAGAAAGCCTGAAGTTGGTCCGGGTGTGTGCCCCGGACTGAGAACAGCAAGGTCAGCAGACGGCGGTGACTGTCTGCAGGAGAGGCTGCTTGGAGGTTGCCGAAAGGACCGTGGACGGGTGGTGGCTCGGCGGTACCGGAGCGGTATACGAAGAGCAGTCAGCACCATTGGCAAGGGCCTTTCGGATCCCGGCAAGGCTAGGAGTCGCCGTGAATTTGCCAAATCCGTCAGTGAAGGGGACCTCTGGGTCTCCCAACAACCAAGTCCCGATTGAAGGCAACAGTACAACCGTTAGAGAGAGACACCGCCACCACCAGGGCACCAGTTTCTCAGGGCCAGCGCCTGCGGGCAAAGAGGGGCTTCTCCGGCCCATATCCAAGCCGGGGAGCGGGTTACCAGTGGGAACCCATCACTACCATCATCATCTTAGGTGCAGGAAAAGGGACCGTCACTGTCAACTATTGGGGGAAAAGCAACTGCAGCCGTCCGTGGGAGCCGTCTTTCCAGCCGTGTGTTTTACCGAGAACTGTGTCATCGTCTCAGCCTGAGTGAGTACCACAGTGCCGTGAGGCACAGCGCTGCCCCCGCGTCCCTGCACCCCACCAAGCCGTGCACCGAGCCCCGCCATCTCTCATCACCCACCTCATCACTGGGCCCCGGGACAACCACCCCCTACCCACGGAGGGGAGAACCAACAACTTTGCTGCTCCCTGTCACCGCTCCCGGGATCCCCATACAGAGCAGCGGTGGTGTCAACACAATCACCACAACCGTGGGTGGCGTCACGGACAATAAACTATCCCAAAAACCAATCCCCTTTCACTCACGGGCGAGGAGCGCCGCTCGAGTCCCCGGGATCCGGCCCATCGCTCGAGCCACCGAGCAGCAGCAGGCCGCGGCAGCAGCGGCAGCCGGACCCGAGCAGTGGGAGAGCGCGGCGTCCCCTCCTCCGCCCGCGACAACTTGGCGTCACGAACAGGATCTTACCGCTCTGCTGTTGGGTAGAGGTGCGCCTTGTTACCGCCAGAGGTGTCCGGCCGGAAAATTTCAGAAGCCGCCATCTTTGGCGCGAAAAGTTCCCGCTCGAGCGTCTTCTCGAGTAGTAGAGGCGCGAAGGCCAAAACCCCGCCCCGATAGAGGAGGGGCCGGGAAGAGGCTAAGGGAGACGGAATTGGCGGCTGGCTGCATGTGAGCGCGGCTATAAAAGCAGGGACGCCAGGACCCTGCAGCCATCTTGTTCCTGGGAGAGGCCGCCAGCAACATGTTCATGCCGTGCTGAAGCACCGTAGCCCCCGCGCCTGGAACCGCGGCGTGGGTGGAGATCCGGACCGCGCAGCTCTACCAGAGGCTGCAGGTCAAGATACAGCTCCTCATGGAGGAGTGGGAGACCGACATGGCGGAGGTTATAGCGACCGTGCGGAGACGCGAGGAGGAAGCTGTGGAAGGGAGGGTGAGTGACCCATGCCCCGATGCCCTGGAAGGGCCGGTCATCGCGGCTGCGGGACCCGGTCCAAACCCTCTCACCCTGCTGCCTCCCTCGCCACCCGTCTCGGAAGCTGTGACCCCGCCACTAGGCCCGCTACCACCGCAACCGGTAGCGATACCCAGCATGCCCGCCCAGGCGGGCCGACCTGTAGCCGGAGCCAGTAGTCGACCGGAGGTGCTGCCATGGAAAGCCCCGAAAACCGAACCGGAGGCGTCCCCCGAGAAGTCCCCCGAGCCGGAGCCAATAGCCCGCTCCATGCCGAAGGCCCAGCAGCGGAAAGCCCCTGTGCCCATCCCCCACACCTCGGCTGAGGTTGCGCCGGGTTGCCGATGCAAGGCAGCGTCTAAGGCCAAGTCACCGCGGGACCTAACGCCCAGAGTACCAGCAGTGGGCAATGTCCAACAGGTCTCGCGGGGCCCGACCCGTGCGCCGGAGCTCGCAGCAGCGCCGTACTGGGACAGGGAGCCGGTACCGTTGGGCCTGGAAATCGGTGAAAGAGAACGAAAGAAGGCGGAGATGGTGGCCCGTACGATCCGGGAGAAGGAGAGCCTGAGACAAGCTACCTTCCGGGTCCGGGGCCCGCTGTATGAAGGGCAGGTGAGGCGGTTTGATGTCCGCCGGGGCTATGGATTTAATTATGAACCGGGCCTGGAGGCCGAAGTGTTTATAGCCCGGCGGGATGTGAATGCTCATCTGCCAGAGGAGCACCCCGGTCGTAACCTGATGCCGGACGACATAGTCCAATACACCCGGCACTGTGGGGAGAGGGGGTGGTTCGCGCTGGATGCTAAGTTGAGGGGCAGCTAGGAGTCCCGTGTGAGCGCTGCGCCCCCTCCCTCAGGTGATGTCGAGGACTCAGAATGATGGCAGCGGAGCACCGTTGCACCGTCCCCGTTGGGACCCCAAGTATCTGTGTTTAAAAAGTTTTGAAAGTTTGAAAAATGATAAATGATTACCAAACAGTAACCTGATTATCTGCAACCGTGATTTGGAAACCGGCCGTTGCCGGCACCGTTGTCCCCGTGGGGACCGCTTGAAAAAGTTGTTTTGCATAGAAACTTCTATGGACAAGCCCGAGAACTTGCAGGGCAACCACAAACATTAGTGGCTTGTAAATACATCTGTTTGTTGCAGCTGACCGTTACCGCCTCCGGAGAGGCAGGTTGGAGGGAGGGCCCGCAGTGGAGCAGGCTGGGGCCCAGCCACCACAGGAACCGGTGGCTACCCTCTGGAGGGGAAGGACAGATCCCGCTCGGGTAACTGGTTCAGGACTGGGGTCAAGGGGTGCTGCCTGGGTTTTAGGGGCAGCATCAGGGCCAGGTTACTTGGGTGGGAGAGCGGCAGCAGCAACCGTTTAAAACCGTTAGTAACATTTAAGTACCGTACCTCCCGATGTGGGATGATGTTTTTCTACATGTTCATGTTTTAATATTCTTTTCAGAAAATAAAACCGGTGTTGGATGGGCAGCCCGCGGACGGTCTGCATTTTGCTAAGGGGGAATGTGACGCCCTGGGCAAGCCAGGGGTCACAGGTCATGACACCACCACACCCTGCACCCCAGATAGGTACACCGAAGCTAACCTAAAATCCTTGTTGCCTTCCTCCAGGGGCTGATGTCCACACCAGGGGGTGGGCCAGGCGGTTGGCTCCGCCCACCGAGGAGTTCACAGCCCTTGAGGCGGGAGAACCAGGCAGATAGAGTTTGGAGGAGGAAGTGGAAGGAGTTGAGTTGAGTTTAGGAGAACAGTGAGTGAGGTTGTAGTGAAGTGGTAGAGGAGTTAAGGTGATAGAAAAAGTGACAGTTGAGAAAGCCTGAAGTTGGTCCGGGTGTGTGCCCCGGACTGAGAACAGCAAGGTCAGCAGACGGCGGTGACTGTCTGCAGGAGAGGCTGCTTGGAGGTTGCCGAAAGGACCGTGGACGGGTGGTGGCTCGGCGGTACCGGAGCGGTATACAAAGAGCAGTCAGCAGCATTGGCAAGGGCCTTTCGGATCCCGGCAAGGCTAGGAGTCGCTGTGAATTTGCCAAATCCGTCAGTGAAGGGGACCTCTGGGTCTCCCAACAACCAAGTCCCGATTGAAGGCAACAGTACAACCGTTAGAGAGAGACACCGCCACCGCCAGGGCACCAGTTTCTCAGGGCCAGCGCCTGCGGGCAAAGAGGGCCTTCTCCGGCCCATATCCAAGCCGGGGAGCGGGTTACCGGTAGGAACCCATCGCTACCATCATCATCTTAGGTGCAGGAAAAGGGACCGTCACCGTCAACTACTGGGGGAAAAGCAACTGCAGCCGTCCGTGGGAGCCGTCTTTCCAGCCGTGTGTTTTACCGAGAACTGTGTCATCGTCTCAGCCTGAGTGAGTACCACAGTGCCGTGAGGCACAGCGCTGCCCCCGCGTCCCTGCACCCCACCAAGCCGTGCACCGAGCCCCGCCATCCCTCATCACCCACCTCATCACTGGGCCCCGGGACAACCACCCCCTACCCACGGAGGGGAGAACCAACAACTTTGCTGCTCCCTGTCACCGCTCCCGGGATCCCCATACAGAGCAGCGGCGGTGTCAACACAATCACCACAACCGTGGGTGGCATCACGGACAATAAACTATCCCAAAAACCAATCCCCTTTCACTTACGGGCGAGGAGCGCCGCTCGAGTCCCCGGGATCCGGCCCATCGCTCGAGCCACCGAGCAGCAGCAGGCCGCGGCAGCAGCGGCAGCCGGACCCGAGCAGTGGGAGAGCGCGGCGTCCCCTCCTCCGCCCGCGACACTTACATTTCCATGTGGATGTCTCCCTCCCAGGCGCCATCTTTGTGCTTACATCTCCATGTGGTGTCTCCCTCCCAGGCGCCATCTTTGTGCTTACATCTCCATGTGGATGTCTCCCGACCAGGCGCCATCTTTGTGCTTACATCTCCATGTGGATGTCTCACTCCCAGGCGCCATCTTTGTGCTTACATCCCCATGTGGTGTCTCCCTCTCAGGTGCCATCTTTGTGCTTACATCCCCATGTGGTGTCTCCCTCTCAGGTGCCATCTTTGTGCTTACATCTCCATGTGGTGTCTCACTCCCAGGCGCCATCTTTGTGCTTACATCTCCATGTGGTGTCTCCCTCCCAGGCGCCATCTTTGTGCTTACATCTCCATGTGGATGTCTCCCTCCCAGGCGCCATCTTTGTGCTTACATCTCCATGTGGATGTCTCCCTCCCAGGCGCCATCTTTGTGCTTACATCTCCATGTGGATGTCTCCATGTTTGCTGCATAGAATTCTGTGTCCAGCATTCCGCCTTTTGACCTCACATAAACCCTTCATCCCCAAAGTCTACAGATTGTAACAGCAAAGCCTGATACAATATAGTACTTTACAGCTACAATCAGGAGAGTTGTAGGATAAGGCTATGTTCACACAGGTTGCTTTTGGTGTGGGTTTTTTTTTTCTTTTTTATTTGTTTTCATGCTAATAAAAAACTGCTTTTTACCATATTAGCAAAACCTATGAGATTCCAGAAATCTCATGCACACACAGACACCAACTTTTTTCCTTACTGAACTGGCAAAATGCGCCATTTTTTAAAGAATTCTATTCTTATGCTTTGTTTTTGCTGCTTTTTTCACTATTGAAAGCCATGAGAGTGAAAGAAACGCAGCAGTGCATTTTTTGGTATGTACTGTAAACAAATGACACACCAAAAACACAATAATAACTGTGGCAAAAACTCAGCACAAAAACACAGCTTTCTTTTACTGCCAAGAGATCAGATTTTGCTGCTAAAAAGTAGCAGCAAAAATGCCCAGTGTGAACAGAGCCTGAGCGCACATGTTGGCACAAGCTTAGGCTACTTTCACACTTGCGTTCAGCGGAGTCCGTCACTATGGAGAATAGCGCAGTCCGTTAACGCAGTGCTCTATTCTCCATAGACTTGTATGGACGACGCACTGTAACGCAAGTGTCAGCGTTGCATCCGCTGGATGACGCAGCGTCGTTATTTTGATGCTGCGCCTGGCGGATGGAACATTGCATGTAACGTTTTTTTGAGCAGCGGAAACCTTTATTTTTCACTGCGCATGCTTTTTTTTTTAACCACAAACTTTATTTTATTTCTCGGTGGCCGAACGTTCAGCTGAGCGCCCGACCGCCGGCATGTGACAGCTCTCAGCTGAGCGCTCGGCCGCCGGCATGTCAGGGCACTCAGCTGAGCGCTCGGCCGCCGGCATATCAGGGCACTCAGCTGAGCACTCGGCCGCCGGCATGTCAGGGCACTCAGCTGAGCGCTCGGCCGCCGGCATGTCAGGGAAGTCAGCTGAGCGCTCGGCTGCCGGCATATCAGGGCACTCAGCTGATCGCCTGACCCCCGGCATGTCAGGGCACTCAGCTGAGCGCTCGGCCGCTGGCATGTCAGGGCACTCAGCTGAGCGCTCGGCCGCCGGCATGTCAGGGCACTCAGCTGAGCACTCGGCCGCCGGCATGTCAGGGCACTCAGCTGAGCGCTCGGCCGCCGGCATGTCAGGGCACTCAGCTGATCGCCCGGCTGCCGGCATGTCAGGGCACTCAGCTGAGCGCTCGGCCGCCGGCATGTCAGGGCACTCAGCTGATCGCCCGGCTGCCGGCATGTCAGGGCACTCAGCTGAGCGCTCGGCCGCCGGCATGTCAGGGCACTCAGCTGAGCGCTCGGCCGCCGGCATGTCAGGGCAGTCAGCTGAGCGCTCGGCCGCCGGCATGTCAGGGCTCTCAGCTGAGCGCTCGGCCGCCGGCATGTCAGGGCAGTCAGCTGAGCGCTCGGCCGCCGGCATGTCAGGGCACTCAGCTGAGCGCTCGGCCGCCGGCATGTCAGGGCAGTCAGCTGAGCGCTCGGCCGCCGGCATGTCAGGGCACTCAGCTGAGCGCCCGGCCGCCGGCATGTCAGGGCACTCAGCTGAGCGCTCGGCCGCCGGCATGTCAGGGCACTCAGCTGAGCGCTCGGCCGCCGGCATGTCAGGGCACTCAGCTGAGCGCTCGGCCACCGGCATATCAGGGCACTCAGCTGATCGCCTGACCCCCGGCATGTCAGGGCACTCAGCTGAGCGCTCGGCCGCTGGCATGTCAGGGCACTCAGGTGAGCGCTCGGCCGCCGGCATGTCAGGTCACTCAGCTGAGCGCTCGGCCGCCGGCATGTCAGGGCACTCAGCTGAGCGCTCGGCCGCCGGCATGTCAGGGCACTCAGCTGATCGCCCGGCCGCCGGCATGTCAGGGCACTCAGCTGAGTGCTCGGCCGCCGCCATGTCAGGGCACTCAGCTGAGCGCTCGGCCGCCGGCATGTCAGGGCACTCAGCTGAGCGCTCGGCCGCCGGCATGTCAGGGCTCTCAGCTGAGCGCTCGGCCGCCGGCATGTCAGGGCACTCAGCTGATCGCCCGGCCGCCGGCATGTCAGGGCACTCAGCTGAGCGCTCGGCCGCCGGCATGTCAGGGCAGTCAGCTGAGCGCTCGGCCGCCGGCATGTCAGGACAGTCAGCTGAGCGCTCGGCCGCCGGCATGTCAGGGCACTCAGCTGATCGCTCGGCCGCCGGCATGTTATAGCGCTCAGCTGAGCACTCGGCCGCCGGCATGTGAAAGCGCTCGGCCGCCGGCTATTAAGAGCGATCAGCTGATCGTTCACAATAGTCAGCTGCCGGTACTGTAAAGAAGAAAAAATAAATAAATAAATAAATAACGCTTTCCGTTATTTTGTACGATCCGTAGCATTGCGTTGTGCCACTATATGCAACGCATCCGTCACACAACGCAATCCTACGGAAGCCGTCCAACGCAAGTGTGAAACTAGCCTTAACTGATTGAAAACCCAGTGAAGTTCCTCATTTACCTGTGTCCTTGATCCGGGATCCTAGCTCTCCCCTTCTTCATCGTCATCAATCCTGGATCCACCACCCTCTTTGTCTTCTCCTCTTGATCTGATCATCTGAGTCCACCAACTTCTATAGGTTCTCAGTCATTGTGACACCTGCTGTGAGGTAACAATGGCCGCCTGTATCACATGATGTCACATGTGACATCGCCCGTTATTATTATTGATAAGTAATAATTATATGGGAGAACATTGGTTAGGATCAAGGCTGTGAGGACAAGGTGATTAAGACTTCACAAAAGGAGAGGGAAAGAGACAGACAGGGAAAGAGACAGAGATAGACAGACAGACAGTGAAAGAGATTGAGACAGACGGAGTAAGAGACAGAGACAGACAGGGAAAGAGACAGAGATAGACAGACAGACAGTGAAAGAGATTGAGACAGACGGAGAAAGAGACAGAGACAGTCAGAGACAGAGATATATACAGAGGGGGAGACAGACATTATAATTACATTTATATCTATTTGTTTGTGTGCAGAATACATTTTTGTTAATACATTCTATTTTGTTAACAGCAGTTATTAACCCGGGCGAAGCCGGGTAGTACAGCTAGTGTATATATATGAGTGTGTGTTTATATTTATCTGTTTTTGACTTTTTTTGTATGAATGAGTATGTATCTGTGCACATGTGTGTATGTGTATGCCTTTATGTTTTGTCTGTATTCTGTGTGCATGTATGTGCCTACATTTGTGTGTCAACATACATATACACCGCACACACACCACATTCACACACCACATACAGTGTGTGCAGGCTTGTGCCTGTGTCTACATATGTGTTCGTGTCTTTGCATGTGTTTGCCCTTCTGCATGTCTACATATGTTTGTCTGTATCCGTGTGTGTGCAAGTGACTGGCTGCGTTCGGGTACATGTCTGTATGCGTGCGTCTGTTTGCATGATTATGTGTGTATGTCTGTGTTCATGTCCGCGTCTATGTGAATATGTGCATGTGTGTCTACGTGAACCTGTCTGTATGTATGTAAATTTCTGCATGTGTGCATATGTTTATGCCTGCCTATGTGTACGTGTGCCTGTTTGTGTGTGTGTCAGCATGTCTGTACATTTGTCTGTGTGTCTACGTATATAAGCATATATGTGTGTACGTGCGCATTTCTGTGTCTGCATATGCGTGTGTGTGCATGTCTTTGTGTGTTCATGCGAGTGTGTTTACGTATGTATGAGTGTGTGTGCTTGTCTGCATGAGTGTTCATGTCTGTGTGCATTTGTATGCATGTGTCTGTGTGCCTGTCTGCATGCATTTGTCTGTCTTTATATCTCTTTGTCTATGTATATAAGCGTGTGTGCATGTATGTGTGTCTACATATGTTTGCATGTCAGTGCATCTTCATATGTGTGCGTGTGTGCATGTCTGCATGCATGTGTCAGTGTGTGCCTGTCTGCATGTGTATGCATGTATGTGGGCCTACATCACATCTTTAAACATCACTGTTATGCGCTGTGCTCTGATGTCATCGCGTGGCCTCGGATGGGTGGGGTGACCATTTGACCACACGGGATATGAAGCCGCAGGGTGGAGGGGGGAGCGCAGGGAGGTGAGAAGAATCTTTTTCTTCTTCCCTCTGTGAATGGATAGAGTAGTGGATGTAAGAGCCCAGGATGGGGCAGTTTAGGGGCCTGGGATGGAGGAACATAGGAGCCCAGGATGGGGCAGTTTAGAGGCCTGTGATGAGGAACATAGGAGCCCAGGATGGGGCAGTTTAGAGTCCTGTGATGAGGAACATAGGAGCCCAGGATGGGGCAGTTTAGAGGCCTGTGATGAGGAACATAGGAGCCCAGGATGGGGCAGTTTAGAGGCATGTGTGACGCCCTGGGCAAGCCAGGGGTCACAGGTCACAACACCACCACACCCTACACCCCAGTTAGGAACATCTAAGCTAACCCAAAATCCTTGTTGCCTTCCTCCAGGGGCTGATGTTCACACCAGGGGGTGGGCCAGGCGGTTGGCTCCGCCCACCGAGGAGTTCACAGCCCTGGAGGCGGGAAGAACCAGGCAGTGGAGTGGAGGAGTTGAGCTCAGGCAGAGCTTGAGAAAGGAGTTGAAGCCAGAGTGGAGCTGAGTGAGGAAGAGAGTTAGAGTTTGAAGTGTAAGGAGGAAAACAGTGAAGTGGTAGAGGAGTGAAGCTGAAGTCAAGTAAAGCAAAAGAAACAGTAGTAAAGCCTGAAGTTGGTCCGTGGCTGTGTGCCTGGACAGTGTCAGCAAGGTCAGCAGACGGCGGTGATAGTCTGGAGGGGGACTGCTCGGAGGTTGCTGGAAGGACCGCGGACGGGTGGTGACCCGGCGGTCTGGAGCAGTATACAAAGGACAGTCAGCACCAGGGCAGGGGCCTCTCGGATCCCGGCAAGGCTAGGAGTCGCCATAATTTGCCAAATCCGTCAGTGAAGGGGACGTCTGTCTCCTACCAACCAAGTCCCGATTGAAGGCAACAGTCCAACCGTAACGGAGCGACACCGCCACCGCCAGGGCACCAGTTTCTCAGGGCCAGCGCCTGCGGGCAAAGTAGGGCTCCTCCGGCCCATATCCAAGCCGGGGAGCGGGTTACCGGTGGGAACCCATCGCAACCAATATCAACATAGGTGCAGGACAGAGGGACCGTCACCGTCACCTACTGGGGAAAGCAAGTGCAGCCGTCCGTGGGAACCGTCTTGCCAGCCGTGTGTTTTACCGAGAACTGTGTCATCGTCTCAGGCCGAGTGAGTACCACAGTGCCGCAAGACACATCGCTGCCCCCGCGTCCCTGCGCCCACCAAGCCCTGCATCACCCACCTCATCACTGGGCCCCGGGATCACCAACCCCTACCCACGGAGGGGCAACATAACAACTGGCTGCTCCATACCATCCTTCCCGGGATCCCCATACAGAGCAGCGGTGGTGTTAATAAATCACCACAACCGTGGGTGGCGTCACGGACAATAAACTCACCCCAACAATCCCAAAACCAATCCCCTTTTCACTCACGGGAGAGGAGCGCCGCTCGAGTCCCCGGGATCCGGCCCATCGCTCGAGCCACCGAGCAGCGGCAGCAGGCCGCAGTGCCAGCCGGACCCGAGCAGTAGGGAGAGCGCGGCGTCCCCTTCTCCGCCCGCGACACATGTGATGAGGAACATAGGAGCCCAGGATAGGGCAGTTTAGGGGCCTGGGATGGAGAAACATAGGAGCCCAGGATAGGGCAGTTTCGGGACTGGGAAGGAGGAACATAGGAGCCCAGGATGGGACAGATTCAGGGCCTGGGATGGAGAAACAAAGGAGTCCAGGATGGGGCAGTTTTGGGGCCTGGAATGGAGGAACATAGAAACCCAGGGTGGGGCAGTCTCGGCGCCTGGGATGGAGGAACATAGGAGCCCAGGATGGGGCAGTTTCGGGGCCTGGGATGGAGGAACATAGGGGCCCAGGATGGTTCAGTTTATGGGCCTGGGATGAAGGAACATAGAAGCCCAGGATGGGACAGATTCAGGGCCTGGGATGAAGGAACATAGAAGCCCAGGATGGGGCAGTTTAGGGGCCTGGGATGGAGGAACATAGGAGCCCAGGATGGGGCAGTCTCGGCGCCTGGGATGGAGGAACATAGGAGCCCAGGATGAGAGACATTATTAAATATAGGGGGCCAGGAAGGTAGACATTATTAAATAAAGGGGGCTAGGATTGGAGACATTATTAAATACAAGGGGCCAGGATGGGGGACATAATTACTATATGGCGCCAGAGTGAGGAACATACATTATTGGTTTATGATGGCAAATAGTGGAGATAATTACTGTAGGGGCAAATTAGGGGACATTATTACTGATGAAATATAGTTTATTTTTTTAGGATACTATTTCCATGGTGGGAACAAAAGTCTGATGTAGTCGTGTAGAAATTGGGGAAAAAGTGTGGAATGTGCTCTGGGAGTGATCAGCTATAGGTGACCGTGTGTTATTTTCTGCAGAGGCATGTTCTGGCTGGAAGAAGTGATGACGGTCAGCAACAGATGGAGAGGAAAAGCGAAGGTGAAGAACGTCAGCTAGAGACATCACTGGTAAGTCAGTATATTACATGTACACACACACAGACACACACACACACACATACACACACACACACTATACACTATATACAGAACTCCTGTGTATAATGTCACTGGTGATCACTGTATTACGTATATACAGATCACCTGTCTATAAACTCACCAGTGATCACTGTATTAGCTGTACACTATATACAGAATTCCTGTGTATGTCACCGGTGATCACGGTATTATTATACACATACACTATATACAGAGCTTCTGTGTATAATGTCACTGGTGATCACTGTATTACCTGTACACTTACACTATATACAGAGCTCCTGTGTATAATGGCACTGATGGTAATATTAGTGTTATTAGTATTGTGGTTTTTATTCATGATCATTATAGTAGTATTATTCAGTCAGTATGTGGTCTGGTCATGGCATGTTGGTATTTGACCCTTGTATGTGGTTGTATTCGGTCACTATGTTGTGTTAATATGTGGTCTGGTCATGATATGGTGGTATTTCTGTTTTGTATGTGGTATTATTTGGTCACCATGTGGTTTAGTCACAGTGTGGCGGTATTTCTCCCTTGCATGTGGTATTATTTAATCACTATGTGGTCTGGGCATAGTGTTGAACTATTTCTTACTTTGTATGTGGTTGTATTCGGTCACTGTGTGGTGGTAATATGTTGTCTAGTCATGTTGTGGCGGTATTTCACCCTTGCAGGGCCGGCGCCAGCACCCGGCAAACCCGGTCAAATGCCGGGGCCCTGAGCTGCCGGGGGGGCCCACTCGCGGTGGCAGGAGTGTGGCACCGCTACTCAGGGGGGCCCGGTGGCCGCGCTGTCACCGTCCCCCGCCGAGGATCGAGCTTTCAATTGCATCGGCATCGCAGGTGCCGATACAATTGAGAGCAATGATGAGATTGTGAGCGGCGCGCTCTCTCTCTTATCATTCTCCCCGCTGTGACTGTCGGCGTTCTGACAGCTCTGCAAAGGACCGCGGTGACGTCATCACTGCGCGCCTGCTGAGAGGTCAGAGCGAGTGACAGCTATGGACGACGCGCCGAGGAGACCGGATCAGTGGGGGAACGAGGAGAAGTGAGCCGCCCCTCTACTGACACTGGGCTCCCCTGACTCACAGGCCGGCCACTACACAGCGGCACTACACATAGGGGCCCGGCAGCCGCTCTGCAGAGCCGGCTGCCGGGCCCCTATGTGTAGTGCCGCTCTGTAGTGGCCGGCCTGTGAGTCAGGGGAGCCCAGTGTCAGTAGAGGGGCCCCTGACCTGGAGAGGCACCAGCCGTGTCTGAGCTGCAGGAGTGCTCCTGACCTGCACAGCAGACGGAATCTCCATCCTGCAGGACCTGCGATGACGTCACGCCCATGTGACTGTGTGGGAGGAGACACAGGAGGCCGGCAGAAAGCAAGATACTGAATCCTGAAGGAGATGTGGACACATGATGACTGGTAATAAGAAAAGAGGGGACATGAGGGGGAGGGGGCTGCAGGGTGAGTGGCATATGAGGGCTGCAGACTGACAGAAGGATGTGGAGGGGTGCAGAGTGTTTGAGAGGGGTAAGTTGGGGTACAGGCAGGGTGAGATATGTGGGCAGGGTGTGTGTGATATGGGGGTGTATTGTGTGTGATATGGGGTTGCAGGCTGTATGGGGAGCAGGGTATGTGACATCTGGGGGTTTAGTGTGTGAGATCTGGGGGGTGCAGGCTGTATGGGAAGCAGTGTGTGTGGGATATGGGGGGTGCAGGCTGTATGGGAAGCAGTGTGTGGGATATGGGGGGTGCAGGCTGTATGGGAAGCAGTGTGTGGGATATGGGGGGTGCAGGCTGTATGGGAAGCAGTGTGTGGGATATGGGGGGTGCAGGCTGTATGGGGAGCAGTGTGTGTGTGTGGGATATGGGGGGTGCAGGCTGTATGGGAAGCAGGGTGTGAGAGATATGGGGGTGTAGTGTGTGTGATATGGGGGTGCAGGCTGTATGGGAAGCAGGGTGTGTGAGATATGGGGGTGTAGTGTGTGTGATATGGGGGTGCAGGGTGTGTGACATATGGGGGCAGGGGCGTAACTACCGCAGTCGCAGGGTTGGAAGGAGACGAGAAGTACTTGTTTTTTATTTTGCTGGCTGCATGACACATGGAGGCCTGGAGGGGCCTGGCTCCATGATACATGGAGGTCTATGGGACTGCATAATAAACATGAAGGACACCTTATACATGGACTAGGGGTGCATTATACATGGAGGAGTATGGGGCTGCATAATACAAAATGATGATTTATGGCGCTACATTATAATACATATAGCACTATGGGGGCTACATTATAATAAATGGAGAAATATGGAGGCTACCTTACACATGGTCACACATGGGTGTGCATTATAAAACATGGAGGACTGTGGTGCAGTATAATGTATGGAGTACTATGGGGTGAATTATAATACATGGAGAACTATGGGGGTGCATTATAATATATGACGGGTTATGTGGGACCCTTTATATTATACGGAAGGCTATGTGGGGGCCATTATAGTATTTGGAGATCTATATACAAGGAGGACAAAGATACAAGTATGGGATGGGAATGTTTTGTGCTGAGGGAAAAAGGCTCTTTCCCTCAGCACCCAGCTTTCCCATGCTCTGCTATACATCTCTCAGCACCCAGCTTTACTCTGTTATGGGAAAGCTGGGTGCTGAGGGAAAGATGGATATCAGAACATGGGAAAGCTGGGTACTGATAGAGGGATTTCAGATCATGGGAAACCTGGGTGCTGAGGGTAAGAGCCAAGTGTCAGCATCATTATCCTGTACCCCGAGTGTCAGTGTCATTATCCCGCACCCTAAGTGTTGGTGTACGTGGAGGGGGGCCCCGATCCAAATTTTGCACCAGGGCCCATCAAACTCTAGTTACGCCACTGAGTATTAATCACTGTATTCTACATGAGGGTGCCTACTGCTATCTGGCTCTGCACTGTGCTATATACAGGCTATGCTATATACAAGCTGTATGCTACATGAGGGTGCCTAATGCTATCTGGCTCTCCACTGTGCTGTCTGGGTCTGCACTGTACTATATAGGTCTGTGTACTACATGAGGATACCTAATGCTATCTGGCTCTGCACTGTGTTATATAGGTGCTGTGTTTTACATGAGGGTGCCTAATGCTATCTGGCTCTGCACTGTGGTATTTAGGGGCTGTGTACTACATGAGGGTGCCTATTGCTATCTGGGTCTGCATTGTGCTATATGTGTGCTGTATACAACATGAAGGTGCCTAATGCTATCTGGGTCTGCATTGTGCTATATGGGGGTTGCATAGTGCATATGGGGGCTACATAATACTATATGGAGGACAATGGGGGCTTCATAACACAATATGGGGGCTGCATACTACTATACCCCCAGAGTTGTATGTGCCCTCCACCCAGGTGCTGTATGTCCCCCCCCACCCCAGAGCTGTATACACCCAGAGCTGCATGTCAACCCCCCACCTCACAGCTGTCCCCCCCACCTCAGTCACTGCCCTCCTCTAGAGCTGTATACCCCTTTCCTCAGTAATATTATGTATTCCCCCCAGTATTGTGTTTGTCCCCAGCCTCTCTTGTGATGTATATACAGCAGTGTTAGTGTGCCCTATGTGCGGCCATGTCTGTTAGACAAGCCGGGAGGTGAATGAGGCTGTTGCCGGCTTCCCAATATTAGAAATATATATACAGGATAAATATATAAAAATAATGTGTGTGTGTGTGTGTATGTATGATGTGTATCTATGTATGTCAGTGTATATGACTGTGTCTAGATTTATGTCTATGTGTTTTTGTGAATTTCTCTTTAAAAATATATGTGTACGTGTGCCTGTATGTGTATGTATCTGTGCATGTCTATGTGTGGATGGGGCCCACTGAGACTCTTTCGCCCAGGGCCCACAAAAACCTGGAGCCGGCCCTGCACCCTTGTATGTGGTATTATTAGTCTTGGTATAGTGGTATAGTGGATTGTGTTGTGTATGGAGGTCACTTTTTCTCTCTGATATCAATATGGGAAAGATTCTTTATTTCCAATAGAGATTAAATACTTGAATATTTAACCCCTCCCTGTCCTGTGATTATTACACTGTAACACATATACACTTACAGAGGTTGTCTGGTGAAAACAAGTAATCGCCTCATCTTACTATATGGAGGACTATCTAAGGCCCATTATTCTCTTCTAAAACCCCGTGCACATGTTGAGTATTTGGTCAGTATTTTACCTCAGTATTTTTAGCCAAATCCAGGAGTGGTAAAATCAGAGGAAAAGTATAATAGAAATGTGACGCCCTGGCCGGGCCAGATAGTCACAAATAGGGCCCCACATTACACCTTTCCCTCACAGGTAACACACAGCCGACCAGAAAACACTAGTTACCTCCTCAGGGCTTGATAGACTCACCAGGGGGCGGAACCAGGCAGTTGGAAGATGCCCACCGAGGAGTTTGGACAGCCCAGGGGAGGGAAAGTAAACAGTTCAGAGTCAAGTTCAAGCAGATCAGTTTTAGCGTTCAACAGGAGTGGAGGTCAGGCCTGAAGCAAACTGATGGGTACCAGGGTAGGAGCCCTGGTGCCACTGGCTAGGAGGCAGACGGTGGTCTCCATCCGCAGGAGACGGGAAGATGGTTCGGCAGAACTGGGTTGTACCGGGACAGGGTCGTAGCCCGACGGTATCTACACCGGGGACCCAACCGGAAACCGTGCACAAAGGGGGGTACTCGGACCCTGAAGCCAGGAACCAGAACCTATTGGAACTGGTTAATTAACCGATTGAGGCCAGGATTATAGGTCCTGTCCCACCCAAAGTCCCGAAAAGAAGGCAACAACCCAACGAGGAGGATAAAAGGCCACCGCGACGGCTCAGAGATCCCATGGGCCAGCGTCTGCGGGCAAAGAGTTCCTCAGGCGACCACAAGCCGGGAGCGGAATCCTGAAGTTTCATGTGCAGGCAGTCCATCGTTCTACACAGGTGCGGGAGAAAGACAGAGACCACCAGCCGGGTGGGGGAACCAGAACGCAGCCGGCTGCGGGCACCGACCACCATCACCTTGGTTTACCAGAGACTTGTGTGTTTACTAATAGTGAGTACATCAGTGCCCTCCAGCCGCCCATCTCCCTGCACCGCCAAACACCCCCAACGGGTCCCGGGGCCACCATCCCTGCCCACGGAGAGGTTAACAACTTGCTGCGCAACATCTCCCCCGGGTGCCCCGTAACTGCAGCGGTGGTGTCCACCTTCACCACATCCCGTAGGTGGCGTCAAGAACTTAAAACACGTCTCCGGCCGTACACCTACATCCCCAAACCACCAACCCCTTTTTGATCGAAGTGACCGAAGGACCCCCGGGTCCGGAGACCCTCGAGCCACCCACTGAAGGTCCGGATCCGAGCGGCTCGGCTGATGAGCACCGGGCGGTACATATTTATCACCCACTCTTGGATTTGGCTACAAATACTGATGTAAGATACTGACCGCGTTTGGGGGGCACTTTTTTTGCAATCATATTTTATGGCTGCAATGAAAGAGGAATCTAGGGGCCTCAATGAGAGGAAAATTTCTTGGTAAGGGCTGTAAAGTTGTGAAATATGCTCCTCTGCGTCCCAGCTGAATATTTTTATTTATTATTATTATTATTATTATTATTATTATTAATTGTATTATTTTGGGGGTTTTTTTGGGGGGGGGGGGGATTAGAAATTCTGCTATGGGGCCCCATGATTTCTATGTACACCGCAAACGGCGACACCAAACTTTTAAGGTTATTATGTATACATATTTCTGTGGCTAAACATTTTTTTAATTTGTTGGCTTGTAACTCTATTTTCTGAGACTTTTAGCTTTTTTTGCTTTTTTTCTGTCCATGGCATTGTGTGAGGGTTTGTTTTTTGCTTGTTCGCCGGCATTTTTATTGGTGCCAATTTGGGGAGCATACTGTCACGCTCCCGGGATCCCGGCGCCGCCTGTTACTCAACGATCCAGTCCCCGGGCGCTCTAGCCACGGCTACTGCCCCCGCTCTCCCTCCTGTGCGTGCTCCGTGCTCCCCGCCCGTCGGTCCCGGCGTGCCGCTGTGGTCCGGGACTCTGCTTCTGGCTCCCTTGCATCTCCTTCACATTCTCCTCTGCGTCCTGTACTGATCTCCGGCGCTCAGGCCTCGCGCATACGCACTAGGGCTCACTCACCTCTTCTTAAAGGGCCAGAGTCGTTGAAACAGGATATGGCTGATTACAGGTATAGGGTATATAAGACTTCCTTTTTCTTGTGGGCGGTGCCTGTTCAACGTGTTCTTGTAGTTTGTCTCTTGCGATAGGTGTTCAGATCACTCTGTGCTTCATACCTAGGTTAACCCTATCTCTGCCCACAGTGCCCGACTGCCAACCTGAGTGTGTCCAGCCTGCTGGTTTCCCAGGAGTTGCCCCGATGACTGTCAGCCGTGGATCCCGTCATCTTCCGCCAGCCTGTACACGTCACCGGTTCTGGATTCCATCTGGCCACATCAGCCCGCACTCCTCGCTGGACCTGGCCCCCGTCTGCTGTTTCCACTCGGCACCCGTACCCGGTTCCAGTCATCCTTCCTGCCCACGGCTACCGTTGGATTAGTCGCCATATCCCGTACGGACATCTGAAGGACACGAAACCCGAACTCGCTTGAATCCTGGCTGCTGTGCATCTAGGCCCTCTGGGGAGGCCGCCAGACAGTCCCTGTATAGGGGTTCACTCCTGGTTGTGTGACGCCCTGGCAAAACCAGGTAGTCACAAATAGGCCCCCACACAACACCATCCCCCACTTAGGAAACACACAGCCAACCTAAAACCCTAGTCGTCCCCCTCAGGGAAAGATAGACACAACAGCGGGCGGGACCAGGCGGTTGGACACGCCCACCCAGGGGTCTAGACAGCCTGGGGCAGGAAAACAAGAGTTAGATCAGTTTGTAGTTTGAGTGGAGAGGAGTGTGGGCTGGAGCTAGGTGTAGCTCCAGCAGAGAAAGTTCAAGTTGAACCGTGACAGGGTAGGAGCCCTGGTACCTTTGGCTAGGAGGCAGACGGTGGTCTCCATCAGCAGGAGACGGGAAGACGGCTCGGCAGAACCGAGGTGGACCGGGACAGGGTTGTAGCCCGCCGGTACCGACACGGGGAACAGACCCAGAAACCGTAGCACAAAGGGGGGTACTCGGACCCTGAAGCCAGGACCGGAAACCAGTGGCCTGGTTATTTCACCGATTGAGGCCAGGATTATAGGTCCTGTCCCATCCAAAGTTCCTCATAGAAGACAACAGCCCACCGATAGGGATAGGAGGCCACCGCCAGGGCCCATAGATCCCACGGGTCAGCGTCTGCGGGCACGGCTCCTTAGGCCACATCCAGCCGGAAGCGGACTCCTGAGTTTCAGACTAGGAAGTCCATCTACACAAAAGACAGTGCAGAGGAACAGGACAGAGACCACCAGCCCGGGTGGGGGGATCCGAATGCAACCGGCCGCGGCGGCCGGCCACCAGCCCCTTGGTTAAAAGACTCGTGTGGTTTATTGACTGTGAGTAAACAAACATCCCCTTGCTGTCGCTACACCCTGCACCAAGACACTGGGTCCCAGGGCAACCATTCCAACCCACGGAGGGGTTAACATCTAGCTGCCATCACATCTCTCCCAGGTGCCCACAACGGCAGCGGTGGTGTCCCACCTCACCACACACCGTGGGTGGCGTCACGAACTTGGTACGGCCTAGCCCGTACATCTATGTTCCCCTTTTTATTTGGCATGTCCGCGAGACCCCCCAGGTCCGGGGACCCTCGAGCCACCACCCCAGAAGGCCCGGATCCGAGCAGCGGCGGCTGCTGGCACGGGGGCGGCACAGTTGTCTCTCTGGGGGAGTCCGGTGCACGGTCCCGGGGATCCACCTCTGGACTGAACGTTACACATACATTGTTTTGATCACTTTTTATTCCAATTTTTTGGGGCACCGCAACTGCAAAATGGCAACTCCCCTACCTCCTTCATGTTTTCTCTTTACAGTATTTACTATATCAGTTGATTAATTTTACTTTTTCATTGATTGGACTTTTATGGAAGTAGGAAAAGGGAGAGAATCAAACTTATATTTTTCATTGTTTTCAAAACATATTTTTCTTCATTTTTTCTTATTTTTTTTTAGGGATCATGAAGCAACAGCATTGCAGGATAAATAATATCTACGACAAGACAGATGATTGAGGCGGAGAAACAAATCCTGCATCCCTACATTTTATAGGGATCTGTATATTGCAGAGGGTGCATTAAAATTAATATTTGCCCTGCTGATAGAAATCATTAGCCATCATGTGCCATTTATCATACTGGTGTCTATTTAAATTGCAAAATAAAGCTTGTACCCTACCAAAAGCGACACCTCTGCGTCAACCGTAATCGTACGTCTCCCGAGTATAACATTTCATTGATTGCTGTGTAATATGTCTTGCAGTTTTGCTGCTGGCCTGCAGGTGTCACTGTTTCCATTGCCCCCTACAGAGACCAGTTCTTCTGATTTTCCTGGTCCTTTCTGCCCACTTGCTGCCACCTTGTAGTCATAGGAGATTCGGTCAATCAAGGCAATGACAATAAAGTGCGAGCGTCATTCATAGTGAAAGCGCATTGTCTTAAAGTCAGGCAAAAGTTTGCAGCAAGTTCTCAAAGTGCAGGTGTGACGCCCTGGGCAAGCCAGGGGTCACAGGTAATGACACCACCACACCCTACACCCCGGATAGGTACACCAAAGCTACACCAAAAATCCTTGTTGCCTTCCTCCAGGGGCTGATGTCCACACCAGGGGGTGGGCCAGGCGGTTGCTTCCACCCACCGAGGAGTTCACAGTCCTGGAGGCGGGAAAACACAGGCAGATTAGTTGGAGCTGAAGTTGAAGTTAGAGTAAAGTGGTAGAGGAGCAAGTGAGAGGAGTTGAGGTGAAGGAGAAAGTGACAGTTTGAAAGCCTGAAGTTGGTCCGGGTGTGTTCCCCGGACTGAGACAGCAAGGTCAGCAGACGGTGGTGACAGTCTGCAGGAGAGGCTGATCGGAGGTTGCCAAAAGGACCGTGGACGGGTGGTGGCCCGGCGGTACCGGACCGGTATACAAGGAGAAGCCAGCACCATTGGCAGGGGCCTTTCGGATCCCGGCAAGGCTAGGAGTCGCCGTGAATTTGCCAAATCCATCAGTGAAGGGGACCTCCGGGTCTCCCAACAACTAAGTCCCGATTGAAGGCAACAGTTCAACTGTAGGAGAGAGACACCGCCACCGCCAAGGCACCAGTTTCTCAGGGCCAGCGCCTGCGGGCAAAGAGGGGCTCCTCCAGCCCATATCCAAGTCGGGGAGCGGGTTACCGGTGGGAACCCATCGCTACCAAAATTACACTAGGTGCAGGGACAGAGACCGTCACCGCCAACTACCGGGGAAAAGCAACAGCAGCCGTCCGTGGGAACAGTTTCCAGCCGTGTGTTTTACCGAGAACTGTGTCAACGTCTCAGGCTGAGTGAGTACCACCGTGCCGTACGGCACAGCGCTGCCCCCGCGACCCTGCACCTCACCAGGCCCCGCACCCGGCCTGCCATCCATCCCTACACCATCACCGGGCCCCGGGACAACCAACCCCCTACCCACGGAGGGGAGGAATAACAACAAAGCTGCTCCCTGTCACCGCTCCCGGGATCCCCATACAGAGCAGCGGTGGTGTCCACACAATCACCACAACCGTGGGTGGCGTCACGGACAATAAATCCCCAAAACCAATCCCCTTTTCACTCACGGGCGAGGAGCGCCGCTCGAGTCCCCGGGATCCGGCCCATCGCTCGAGCCACCGAGCAGCAGAGGCCGCAGCAGCAGCGGCAACCGGACCCGAGCAGTGGGAGAGCGCAGCGTCCCCTCCTCCGCCCGCGACAACTTGGCGTCACAAACAGGATCTTACCGCTCTGCCGTCTGGTAGAGGTGTGCCTTGTTACCGCCGGAGGTGTCCGGCCGGAAAATTTCAGAAGCCGCCATCTTTGGCGCGAAGAGTTCCCGCTCGAGCGTCTCCTCGAGTAGTGGAGGCGCGAAGGCCAAAGCCCCGCCCCGATAGAGGAGGGTCCGGAAAGAGGCTAAGGGGGACGAAATGGCGACTGGTCGCATGTAGCCGAGGCTATAGAAGCAGGGACGCCAGGACCCTGCGGCCATTGACTGGTTCCTGGAAGAGGCCGCTGCTAAAGATGCTGAGTCAGACCAACAACACCGTGGTCCCCGCGCCTGGCCCCGCAGCGTGGGTGGAAGTCCAGACCGTCCAGCTAAGCAGCCGTCTGCAGGTCCGCATGCAGCTCCTCCTGGAGGAGTGGGAGGCCGACATGGCGGAAGTGGTGGCGGCCATACGGAGACGCGAGGTGGAGGGAGTCTTGGAAGGGAGGGTAAGTGACCCACGCCCCTGTACCCCTAGTGGGTCGGTCATCGCGGCTGAGGGACCCGGTCCATACCCGCTCGCCCTGCTACCTCCCCCGCTACCCGTGTTGGCTGCTGCTGCCCCGCCACTAGGCCCGCTACCACCACCACCGGTAGCGGTACCCTGCCAATCCGCCCCGGCGGACCGACCTGCAGCCGAAGCCCGTGACCACCCTGATCCGCTTCCATGGAAGAAGCCGAAGGCTGAGCCCGTCAGCAAAGATGCACCGGAGGCACGGCGGGGATGCAGCTGCCAGGAGGCAGAGCAGGCCATGTCACAGCGGGGTCCCTCATTACTGAAGGTGTCGGTCGTAGCCGACACGGAGGGACTCTGGCTGGGTCCGTCCCCCGCACACGCTGAACCGGAGCAAACAGAAAGTGCTCCCGGCTGGGAGCGGCGGCAACGGCAGCTGCGCAGGGAGATCGATGCCCGAGAGGGGTGTAGAGCGGATGTGCATGCCCGCATGAATATAGAGGAAGATCACCCGCAGCGAGCTACCATCGGGGTCCACAGCGGTGCACCATGTGAAGGTGGCACTAGAGCCCCGCGATTGAGGATGGACTGCTAAGCCGGCGGTCCTCCGCCTAAAAGTTGTCCCCGTTGGGACCACCTATGTAGAATATAGAAATGTGGCACTCCTTCTATAGTCGCTGGTGCTTGGATAGGGTCCCACCCCAGATCAAAAAATTGAAAAAAATCCAGCACTCAAAGCATTCAACTGAAATTGTTTTATATTTTATTCATTGATCTGTGTAATTATTAAAGACGTTTCGGTCATCCGACCTTCATCAGTTTACACAGAAAAGGCTCTGTAGAAATATATGGAAAAGCTGGACCAGAGGAAAAGAAAAAATAAAAGAAATAAAATAAGAGGACTAAGGGAATGGTGTATTTATTCAGAATCAATTTAATAATTTTTTAATTTTTTAATTTTTTATCAACTATAATCAACCCTAGTAAAAAAAGGAAAAAAGGAAAAAAAGAAAAGAGAAAAGCTAAGAGGAATATACGTAAGGAAATGGAGGGGTGGGGGAAGGGTGGGGAGGGAAGGGAAAGGGAAAAGGGGGTGGGCATTGGGAAGGGAAGAGGGAGGGGGGGGGAGGGAAAGTTGGAGGGAAGGGGAAAGGGAAAGGAAAAACTATGGAAAAAGGGGATCAAGGGAAAATTAGTAATGCGTAGAAAAAACTAAAACTAGGGAAAAAGCAGAAAAAAGGATTATGTTAAGAAAGAAACAGGAAGAAGATTATAAGACAATACCTAAGGGGACCGGCCATCATCAAATCAGTGATCAACTCCTCTGAAAAAGATAATAATAAGTAGGCATAAATGAATGAAAAGCTATAAGAAACTAGAAGTATCGAAATCACGATTAAGGCCTTTGGGCTCCAAAGTCTGAAGAGTAAAAATCCAATACGCCTCCCTTTGTTTCAATTTTTTAACCCTATCACCTCCTCTTCTATTTGGCAAGACCTGCTCCAACACCTGGAACCGTAATTGACTAACACTATGTCCCTGTTTATGAAAATGAGATGGAAGAGGTAAAGTCAATCTCTCACACCTAATGGTGGATTTATGTTGTGATATACGTTCCTTAACAGTCTGGGTGGTTTCGCCTACATAGAGTAGGCCACAAGGACACTTCACTACATATACAACATAAGATGTCTCACAGGTGAAAAAGCCTCTAATTGGATAACCCCGACCACTGTAGGGATGCAAAACTCTATCACCTTTCAGCACATTACTGCATTGGGCACAATTTAAACATGGAAAAGTACCACGTCTCTGGGTATAAAGATGAGTTTGAACGGGTCCAGTCACACCGGCGCCCACGTCAGCTCTCACCAATTTATTACTGAGATTGGACGGTCGTCTAAAACAAGGAAGAAAAGGTGATTTAAATTCTTCCACCTCCGGGTACCCTTTACGCAAGATGTTCCAATGACTTCTGATGAATTTATGAATTTTGTAAGAAAAAGGATGGTAAGTATGAACGAAAGCCAAACGTTTATCTCTAGTCTTACCAATAGAAGATTCGGTATTCACACTAGCACTATTCAAAACCTCCTGTGGATAACCCCTCGCCAGAAACTTAGTCCTCATCTCCTGTAATCTGGTATCTTTAATTTCTTGTTGGTTAACAATCCTATGTACCCTAAGAAACTGGGACTTAGGTATAGAATTCTTCATGGCTTTGGGATGACAACTATCATATGCGAGTAAGTTATTCCTGTCCGTCGACTTTATGTACAAATCAGTTTGTAAATGTCCATTCTCTAATTTCGTAACAGTGACATCTAAAAAATTGATATGATGTAAATCATATTGTATAACAAATTGAAGTTCAGACCAAATGCTGTTAATGTAATTATGGAACTCCATGATGGAATCCAACGGGCCAACCCATATGCAAAAAACGTCGTCAATAAATCTCTTCCAACACTTACAGTGCTCTTGGAATCCCTTATGTAGATATATGAATGTGTCTTCAAAGTAAGACATGTACGTATTTGCATACGGGGGCGCTACGTTGGACCCCATCGCGGTCCCCTGTTTTTGAATATAATAGATGTCCTGAAACAAAAAGAAATTTTCAGTTAACACTATTTGTAATAAGTCCAGACAGAAATCACTTGTATCACTCGAAAAGTTATGTTGTAACAATAACTCACGAACTGCTGACATGCCCTTCTGATGTACAATAGACGTATATAAACTTGTCACATCCCAAGTCACGAGAAAAGCATCAAATGGAATGGTATCAAGTCCACGAATCACCTCTAGGAAGTGACCAGTGTCCAACAGGAAAGAAGGAATGTTTTTAGTCAAAGGAGTAATAATCTTCTCAAGTAAAATAGCTAAAGGGGAAAGGATAGAATCTGTGCCTGCCACTATAGGTCTACCAGGAGGGTTCACCAAGGTCTTATGAATTTTGGGGAGTACATAAAAGACAGGAATAATTGGATTCTGCTTTTGTAAGAAATCAAATGTCTTCTGATCTATTACTCCCTTTTGTAGATAGTGGCCGGTCACAGATCTAATCCTCTCTCGAATCCTATTCGTCGGGTTACTTGCCAATATTCCATAAACATTACTGTCCCCCAATTGTCTCAGTATTTCCTGTAAATACATGGATTTGTCCATAACTACCAAAGCTCCGCCTTTATCGGCTTGTTTGATAATTATGTCTTTATCCTGCATAAGAGATGCCAACGCATTTTTATCCTTATCTGAAAAATTGGAAGGACAGTGTAATGATTTGTTAGACACATCTTTGAAAAATGACGTAATGTCATGTTCCAATAAACCTATGAACGTTTCCACTGGAGGGTTACTTTTGGGAGGCATGAAAGTGCTCTTAGTTTTGAGTCCCAATCCTTGGATATTGATAGGAGCAATAGAAGTAGGTTGTGTCGATGGTCTCAGACCTATATCAGATAATGATGAAAAATGGGCCTTAATACGTAAATTTCGATAAAATCTTAGTAAGTCCATTTGTAACTGGAATGTATTGAATATGTAGGAAGGACAAAAAGATAAACCCTTCTGAAGAAGACTAATTTGATCCGGTAACAAATTCTTAGAAGAAATGTTAACTACAATGGTATCCGGCGTACCTGGGATCTGGTGACCATCGTTGTTCTTGCAGGTTCGGTGGCGTTGTCCCCCCCGCCTAGGTTTCCTCTTTGACCTCTGCGGCTTCTTTGACCTAAAAAATGTGGTTTTGGTCGTCTGGTAAAGGAAAATTCCGAATCCGAAGCCGAATCACCACTAGAGGAATATTGGAAACGTCTTGGAAACACTCTGGAGGATGTATCACGCCACCGATAAACTCGATTATTTTTATAGTCCTCAGTATCCCGTAAGAATTTTTCTCTTTTAATTTTTTGACTTTCAATTTTATGGATTTGTAAATCTCTTGTGACTTGATCTTTGATTTTCGCCAGATCCTCAGCCGAAGAGGTGGAATTTAATTGTTGCTCAATCACGACAATCTCTTCACGTTTGGTAATGATCGCTTGATTTAAATAATCCAAAGTCAAAGTCATTAAGTCAAAAGAGCATTTGTTAAGAATCTGTTCAAAACGATTACAAAAATCAGGGTTGTCACTGAAGATGGTCGGTCTTACACCAACCCGTAGTCCTCTTGGAATTCTTTGAACACGTACGTATTCTGCAATAGTGGCACAGTGCAATTCCAAATTTTGTAATTTTCTAGATTCCTTCTGAAAATCACGGGTTCGAAGCTCAGAAGTAGGAATATGCAAAAAATCACTCTGCACTGTGGTACGGCTCATAATATCTGCCATTTCATCCGCAGTATAAGAAAACGCCACATTGGCCATTATAAGAAAAAATGAGGGTGCACACACTAAAGGATATACTATATAGAATATAGAAATGTGGCACTCCTTCTATAGTCGCTGGTGCTTGGATAGGGTCCCACCCCAGATCAAAAAATTGAAAAAAATCCAGCACTCAAAGCATTCAACTGAAATTGTTTTATATTTTATTCATTGATCTGTGTAATTATTAAAGACGTTTCGGTCATCCGACCTTCATCAGTTTACACAGAAAAGGCTCTGTAGAAATATATGGAAAAGCTGGACCAGAGGAAAAGAAAAAATAAAAGAAATAAAATAAGAGGACTAAGGGAATGGTGTATTTATTCAGAATCAATTTAATAATTTTTTAATTTTTTAATTTTTTAATTTTTTATCAACTATAATCAACCCTAGTAAAAAAAGGAAAAAAGGAAAAAAAGAAAAGAGAAAAGCTAAGAGGAATATACGTAAGGAAATGGAGGGGTGGGGGAAGGGTGGGGAGGGAAGGGAAAGGGAAAAGGGGGTGGGCATTGGGAAGGGAAGAGGGAGGGGAGGGGGAGGGAAAGTCCAGACCGTCCAGCTAAGCAGCCGTCTGCAGGTCCGCATGCAGCTCCTCCTGGAGGAGTGGGAGGCCGACATGGCGGAAGTGGTGGCGGCCATACGGAGACGCGAGGTGGAGGGAGTCTTGGAAGGGAGGGTAAGTGACCCACGCCCCTGTACCCCTAGTGGGTCGGTCATCGCGGCTGAGGGACCCGGTCCATACCCGCTCGCCCTGCTACCTCCCCCGCTACCCGTGTTGGCTGCTGCTGCCCCGCCACTAGGCCCGCTACCACCACCACCGGTAGCGGTACCCTGCCAATCCGCCCCGGCGGACCGACCTGCAGCCGAAGCCCGTGACCACCCTGATCCGCTTCCATGGAAGAAGCTGAAGGCTGAGCCCGTCAGCAAAGATGCACCGGAGGCACGGCGGGGATGCAGCTGCCAGGAGGCAGAGCAGGCCATGTCACAGCGGGGTCCCTCATTACTGAAGGTGTCGGTCGTAGCCGACACGGAGGGACTCTGGCTGGGTCCGTCCCCCGCACACGCTGAACCGGAGCAAACAGAAAGTGCTCCCGGCTGGGAGCGGCGGCAACGGCAGCTGCGCAGGGAGATCGATGCCCGAGAGGGGTGTAGAGCGGATGTGCATGCCCGCATGAATATAGAGGAAGATCACCCGCAGCGAGCTACCATCGGGGTCCACAGCGGTGCACCATGTGAAGGTGGCACTAGAGCCCCGCGATTGAGGATGGACTGCTAAGCCGGCGGTCCTCCGCCTAAAAGTTGTCCCCGTTGGGACCACCTATGTGTTTTTAAAAGTTTTGAGAGTTATGAGAAAATGAAAATGATCACCGAAGTCTCATCTGATTGTCTGCAACTGTGATTGAACCGGCCGTTGCCGGCACCGTTGTCCCCATGGGGACCGATTGAGAAGTTGCGTAAGGGACTCCTTACGGACAAGCCCGTGAACTTGCAGGGCAACCACAAACGTTAGTGGCATGTAAATATGTTGTGTTGTTGCAGCTTACCGTTACCGCCTCCGGAGAGGCAGGTTGGAGGGAGGGCCCGCAGTGGAGCAGGCTAGGGCCCAGCCACCACAGGAACAGGTGGCTACCCTCTGGAGGGGAAGGACAGATCCCGCTCGGGTGACTTGGTTCAGGACTGGGGTCAAGGGGTGCTGCCTGTTTCTTAGGGGCAGCATCAGGGCCAGGTTACTTGGGTGGGAGAGAGCGGCAGCCGCAACCGTTACCGTATTGTTTAAGAAAAGTGCCTCCCGTTGTGGGATGATGTTCTTTTACTTTTATGTATGTTTTTATCTTTTTTCAGAAAAAAAAAAACGGTGTTGGACGGGCAGCCCGCGGACGGTTTGCATTTTGCTAAGGGGGAATGTGACGCCCTGGGCAAGCCAGGGGTCACAGGTAATAACACCACCACACCCTACACCCCAGATAGGTACACCAAAGCTACACCAAAAATCCTTGTTGCCTTCCTCCAGGGGCTGATGTCCACACCAGGGGGTGGGCCAGGCGGTTGGCTCCGCCCACCGAGGAGTTCACAGTCCTGGAGGCGGGAAAACCAGGCAGATTAGTTGGAGCTGAAGTTGAAGTTAGAGTGAAGTGGTAGAGGAGCAAGTGAGAGGAGTTGAGGTGAAGGAGAAAGTGACAGTTTGAAAGCCTGAAGTTGGTCCGGGTGTGTGCCCCGGACTGAGACAGCAAGGTTAGCAGACGGTGGTGACCGTCTGCAGGAGAGGCTGATAGGAGGTTGCCGAAAGGACCGTGGACGGGTGGTGGCCCGGCGGTACCGGACCGGTATACAAGGAGAAGCCAGCACCATTGGCAGGGGCCTTTCAGATCCCGGCAAGGCTAGGAGTCGCCGTGAATTTGCCAAATCCATCAGTGAAGGGGACCTCCGGGTCTCCCAACAACTAAGTCCCGATTGAAGGCAACAGTCCAACTGTAGGAGAGAGACACCGCCACCGCCAAGGCACCAGTTTCTCAGGGCCAGCGCCTGCGGGCAAAGAGGGGCTCCTCCGGCCCATATCCAAGTCGGGGAGCGGGTTACCGGTGGGAACCCATCGCTACCAACATTACACTAGGTGCAGGGACAGAGACCGTCACCGACAACTACCGGGGAAAAGCAACAGCAGCCGTCCGTGGGAACAGTCTTTCCAGCCGTGTGTTTTACCGAGAACTGTATCAACGTCTCAGGCTGAGTGAGTACCACCGTGCCGTACGGCACAGCGCTGCCCCCGCGTCCCTGCACCCCACCAGGCCTCGCACCCGGCCTGCCATCCATCCCTACCGCATCACCGGGCCCCGGGACAACCAACCCCCTACCCACGGAGGGGAGGAATAACAACAAAGCTGCTCCCTGTCACCGCTCCCGGGATCCCCATACAGAGCAGCGGTGGTGTCCACACAATCACCACAACCGCGGGTGGCGTCACGGACAATAAATCCCCAAAACCAATCCCCTTTTCACTCACGGGCGAGGAGCGCCGCTCGAGTCCCCGGGATCCGGCCCATCGCTCGAGCCATCGAGCAGCAGAGGCCGCAGCAGCAGCGGCAGCCGGACCCGAGCAATGGGAGAGCGCAGCGTCCCCTCCTCCGCCCGCGACACAGGTAAACTTAATGGGGGGTGGGGGGGTCGGGTACTGAGACCCCCTTCAAATAGCTCAGAGCAGAAGCACTTAGTTTGTGTATGTGCCCTATGTGAAGTCTTTGGGTCCGTGCACCATTCTGCGTTCTGAGCGTTCTGAGCTGAGCTCCTGCACATACAGAAGCAGAATGGCCTATTGGGACAGCGGGGGATCCTCTGGTGGGCCCCACCCCCAGTCCAGCACTGCAGGTTCTGCACATACAGAAGCAGAATGGCCTGGTGGGCCACGGGGGATCCCCCAGTGGGCCTCCATGCTGGATATAGAGGGGTGACCGCATTTGTGACTGGGATTTGGGCCATCAAACGTCAGTGCTATGTGGCGCCCCGCTGACGTCAGCATGCAGCACATGGAACCATTCTGCCTCCGTGGTCTGAGCGAGTGGTGGGAGTCTCAGCACCAAGACCTCCATGAACCAAAGGGTGACGAGAATTCCTGATGTGTAGAGAAAAAATGAGAAAGAGACACAAAGAGTCACTAGATTTGCAAATGCAACCCCTGAATTCCCAGGAGCAGTGGGGGGTCCTAGAGTTTGGACCCCCCTATTATTATAAAGTGAATGCATCATCCTAGCGATATTCCAGAGATTTCAGCACACTTTTTAAATTCTGAAGTCATCTATTCTCTGATAAAGGTAAATTTGCTAAGTTCCTGTGAAAACAAGAAACTTTGCAATTTAACTCGTAGAAAAAATGTTTTCAATCTAAAGACTGAAAGAAGGTATTTTTAATTCTATAGTTTACTGTTCACTGCGTAGTAGTGATGAACGAGCATGCTCTGCCTAGTAGTGATGAACGAGCATGCTCTGCCTAGTAGTGATGAACGAGCATGCTCTGCCTAGTAGTGATGAGTGAGCATGCTCTGCCTAGTAATGATGAGTGAGCATGCTCTGCCTAGTAGTGATGAGTGAGCATGCTCTGCCTAGTAGTGATGAGTGAGCATGCTCTGCCTAGTAATGATGAGTGAGCATGCTCTGCCTAGTAGTGATGAGTGAGCATGCTCTGCCTAGTAGTGATGAGTGAGCATGCTCTGCCTAGTAATGATGAGTGAGCATGCTCTGCCTAGTAGTGATGAGTGAGCATGCTCTGCCTAGTAGTGTTGAGCGAGTATGCTTGTCACTACTCGGTACTCGCACGAGTATCACTGTACTCGGGCTACTCGGCGGGTACCGAGTAATTTCGCGATACTCGTGCTGTACTCGTGGTCTTCATGTTGGCGCTCTTTTGAGAGCCAGCCCTCATGCAGGGATTGGCTGGCAGACCGCAATGCCACAGCCCTGTTACTTGTGGAATTGCAATGATTGGCCGGCCCTCACAGAATGACCGTGCCTTTAGCCCGACACTTCCCCGCTCGGCTACGGCCCCTCCCGCACTCCACTCCGCGTGTATATATATATGCACGCTTACACACACACGCACGTTTTTTTTTTTAATTTACAGTTTTATGGTTTCTACATGCTGCCGGTGGTCATTTCACAAAAATACTCGGGTCTCCCATAGGATAACATTGGGCTCGGTGCTCGGGCCGAGTACACGAGTATCTTGGGATGCTCGGCCCGAGCCTCGAGCACCCGAGCTTTTTAGTACTCGCTCATCACTACTGCCTAGTAGTGATAAGTGAGCATGCTCTGCCTAGTAGTGATGAGTGAGCATGCTCTGCCTAGTAGTGATAAGTGAGCATGCTCTGCCTAGTAGTGATAAGTGAGCATGCTCTGCCTAGTAGTGATGAGTGAGCATGCTCTGCCTAGTAGTGATAAGTGAGCATGCTCTGCCTAGTAGTGATGAGTGAGAATGCTCTGCCTAGTAGTGATGAACGAGCATGCTCTGCCTAGTAGTGATGAGTGAGCATGCTCTGCCTAGTAGTGATGAGTGAGCATGCTCTGCCTAGTAGTGATGAGTGAGCATGCTCTGCCTAGTAATGATGAGTGAGCATGCTCTGCCTAGTAGTGATGAGTGAGCATGCTCTGCCTAGTAGTGTTGAGCGAGTATGCTTGTCACTACTCGGTACTCGCACGAGTATCACTGTACTCGGGCTACTCGGCGGGTACCGAGTAATTTCGCGATACTCGTGCTGTACTCGTGGTCTTCATGTTGGCGCTCTTTTGAGAGCCAGCCCTCATGCAGGGATTGGCTGGCAGACCGCAATGCCACAGCCCTGTTACTTGTGGAATTGCAATGATTGGCCGGCCCTCACAGAATGACCGTGCCTTTAGCCCGACACTTCCCCGCTCGGCTACGGCCCCTCCCGCACTCCACTCCGCGTGTATATATATATGCACGCTTACACACACACGCACGTTTTTTTTTTTAATTTACAGTTTTATGGTTTCTACATGCTGCCGGTGGTCATTTCACAAAAATACTCGGGTCTCCCATAGGATAACATTGGGCTCGGTGCTCGGGCCGAGTACACGAGTATCTTGGGATGCTCGGCCCGAGCCTCGAGCACCCGAGCTTTTTAGTACTCGCTCATCACTACTGCCTAGTAGTGATAAGTGAGCATGCTCTGCCTAGTAGTGATGAGTGAGCATGCTCTGCCTAGTAGTGATAAGTGAGCATGCTCTGCCTAGTAGTGATAAGTGAGCATGCTCTGCCTAGTAGTGATGAGTGAGCATGCTCTGCCTAGTAGTGATAAGTGAGCATGCTCTGCCTAGTAGTGATGAGTGAGAATGCTCTGCCTAGTAGTGATGAACGAGCATGCTCTGCCTAGTAGTGATGAGTGAGCATGCTCTGCCTAGTAGTGATGAGTGAGCATACTCTGCCTAGTAGTGATGAGCGAGCATGCTCTGCCTAGTAGTGATAAGTGACATGCTCTGCCTAGTAGTGATAAGTGAGCATGCTCTGCCTAGTAGTGATGAGTGAGCAAGCTCTGCCTAGTAGTGATGAGTGAGCATGCTCTGCCTAGTAGTGATGAGTGAGCATGCTCTGCCTAGTAGTGATAAGTGTGCATGCTCTGCCTAGTAATGATGAGTGAGCATGCTCTGCCTAGTAGTGATAAGTGAGCATGCTCTGCCTAGTAGTGATGAGTGTGCATGCTCTGCCTAGTAGTGATGAGCGAGTACTAAAAAGCTCGGGTGCTCGAGGCTCGGGCCGAGCATCCCAAGATACTCGTGTACTCGGCCCGAGCAACGAGCCCAATGTTATCCTATGGGAGACCCGAGTATTTTTGTGAAATGACCACCGGCAGCATGTAGAAACCATAAAACTGTAAATTAAAAAAAAAAAGTGCGTGTGTGTGTAAGCGTGCATATATATATACACGCGGAGTGGAGTGCGGGAGGGGCCGTAGCCGAGCGGGGAAGTGTCGGGCTAAAGGCACGGTCATTCTGTGAGGGCCGGCCAATCACTGCAATTCCACAAGTAACAGGGCTGTGGCATTGCGGTCTGCCAGCCAATCCCTGCATGAGGGCTGGCTCTCAAAAGAGCGCCAACATGAAGACCACGAGTACAGCACGAGTATCGCGAGATTACTCGGTACCCGCCGAGTAGCCCGAGTACAGTGATACTCGTGCGAGTACCGAGTAGTGACAAGCATACTCGCTCAACACTACTGCCTAGTAGTGATGAGTGTGCATGCTCTGCCTAGTAGTGATGAGCGAGTACTAAAAAGCTCGGGTGCTCGAGGCTCGGGCCGAGCATCCCAAGATACTCGTGTACTCGGCCCGAGCAACGAGCCCAATGTTATCCTATGGGAGACCCGAGTATTTTTGTGAAATGACCACCGGCAGCATGTAGAAACCATAAAACTGTAAATTAAAAAAAAAAAGTGCGTGTGTGTGTAAGCGTGCATATATATATACACGCGGAGTGGAGTGCGGGAGGGGCCGTAGCCGAGCGGGGAAGTGTCGGGCTAAAGGCACGGTCATTCTGTGAGGGCCGGCCAATCACTGCAATTCCACAAGTAACAGGGCTGTGGCATTGCGGTCTGCCAGCCAATCCCTGCATGAGGGCTGGCTCTCAAAAGAGCGCCAACATGAAGACCACGAGTACAGCACGAGTATCGCGAGATTACTCGGTACCCGCCGAGTAGCCCGAGTACAGTGATACTCGTGCGAGTACCGAGTAGTGACAAGCATACTCGCTCAACACTACTGCCTAGTAATGATGAGTGAGCATGCTCTGCCTAGTAGTGATGAGTGAGCATGCTCTGCCTAGTAGTGTTGAGCGAGTATGCTTGTCACTACTCGGTACTCGCACGAGTATCACTGTACTCGGGCTACTCGGCGGGGACCGAGTAATTTCACGATACTCGTGCTGTACTCGTGGTCTTCATGTTGGCGCTCTTTTTTAGAGCCAGCCCTTATGCAGGGATTGGCTGGCAGACCACTGCAATGCCACAGCCCTATTACTTGTGGAATTGCAGTGATTGGCCGGCCCTCACAGAATGACCGTGCCTTTAGCCCGACACTTCCCCGCTCGGCTACGGCCCCTCCCGCACTCCACTCCGCGTGTATATATATATGCACGCTTACACACACACGCACGTTTTTTTTTTTAATTTACAGTTTTATGGTTTCTACATGCTGCCGGGGGTCATTTCACAAAAATACTCGGGTCTCCCATAGGATAACATTGGGCTCGGTGCTCGGGCCGAGTACACGAGTATCTTGGGATGCTCGGCCCGAGCCTCGAGCACCCGAGCTTTTAAGTACTCGCTCATCACTAGTGATGAGTGAGCATGCTCTGCCTAGTAGTGATGAGTGAGCATGCTCTGCCTAGTAGTGATGAGGGAGCATGCTCTGCCTAGTAGTGATAAGTGAGCATGCTCTGCCTAGTAGTGATAAGTGAGCATGCTCTGCCTAGTAGTGATGAGCGAGCATGCTCTGCCTAGTAGTGATGTGAGCATGCTCTGCCTAGTAGTGATGAGTGAGCATGCTCTGCCTAGTAGTGATGAGTGAGCATGCTCTGCCTAGTAGTGATGAGCGAGCATGCTCTGCCTAGTAGTGATGAGGGAGCATGCTCTGCCTAGTAGTGATAAGTGAGCATGCTCTGCCTAGTAGTGATGTGAGCATGCTCTGCCTAGTAGTGATAAGTGAGCATGCTCTGCCTAGTAGTGATGAGTGAGCATGCTCTGCCTAGTAGTGATGAGTGAGCATGCTCTGCCTAGTAGTGATGTGAGCATGCTCTGCCTAGTAGTGATGAGTGAGCATGCTCTGCCTAGTAGTGATGAGTGAGCATGCTCTGCCTAGTAGTGATGAGCGAGCATGCTCTGCCTAGTAGTGATGTGAGCATGCTCTGCCTAGTAGTGATGAGGGAGCATGCTCTGCCTAGTAGTGATGAGTGAACATGCTCTGCCTAGTAGTGATGAGGGAGCATGCTCTGCCTAGTAGTGAAAAGTGAGCATGCTCTGCCTAGTAGTGATGATCGAGCATGCTCTGCCTAGTAGTGATGAGTGAGCATGCTCTGCCTAGTAGTGATGAGCGAGCATGCTCTGCCTAGTAGTGATGAGTGAGCATGCTCTGCCTAGTAGTGATGAGTGAGCATGCTCTGCCTAGTAGTGATGAGCGAGCATGCTCTGCCTAGTAGTGAAAAGTGAGCATGCTCTGCCTAGTAGTGATGATCGAGCATGCTCTGCCTAGTAGTGATGAGTGTGCATGCTCTGCCTAGTAATGATGAGTGAGAATGCTCTGCCTAGTAGTGATGAGTGAGCATGCTCTGCCTAGTAGTGATGAGTGAGCATGCTCTGCCTAGTAGTGATGAGTGAGCATGCTCTGCCTAGTAGTGATGAGTGAGCATGCTCTGCCTAGTAGTGATGAGTGAGCATGCTCTGCCTAGTAGAGATGAGTGAGCATGCTCTGCCTAGTAGTGATGAGGGAGCATGCTCTGCCTAGTAGTGATAAGTGAGCATGCTCTGCCTAGTAGTGATGTGAGCATGCTCTGCCTAGTAGTGATAAGTGAGCATGCTCTGCCTAGTAGTGATGAGCGAGCATGCTCTGCCTAGTAGTGATGTGAGCATGCTCTGCCTAGTAGTGATGAGTGAGCATGCTCTGCCTAGTAGTGATGAGTGAGCATGCTCTGCCTAGTAGTGATGAGCGAGCATGTTCTGCCTAGTAGGGATGAGAGAGCATGCTCTGCCTAGTACTGATGAGTGAGCATGCTCTGCCTAGTAGTGATGAGTGAGCATGCTCTGCCTAGTAGTGATGAGTGAGCATGCTCTGCCTAGTAGTGATGATCGAGCATGCTCTGCCTAGTAGTGATGAGTGAGCATGCTCTGCCTAGTAGTTATGAGTGAGCATGCTCTGCCTAGTAGTGATAAGTGAGCATGCTCTGCCTAGTAATGATGAGTGAGCATGCTCTGCCTAGTAGTGATAAGTCAGCATGCTCTGCCTAGTAGTTATGATCGAGCATGCTCTGCCTAGTAGTGATGAGTGAGCATGCTCTGCCTAGTAGTGATGAGTGAGCATGCTCTGCCTAGTAGTGATGAGTGAGCATGCTCTGCCTAGTAGTGATGAGCGAGCATGCTCTGCCTAGTAGTGAAAAGTGAGCATGCTCTGCCTAGTAGTGATGATCGAGCATGCTCTGCCTAGTAGTGATGAGTGAGCATGCTCTGCCTAGTAGTGATGAGTGAGCATGCTCTGCCTAGTAGTGATGAGTGAGCATGCTCTGCCTAGTAGTGATGAGTGAGCATGCTCTGCCTAGTAGTGATAAGTGAGCATGCTCTGCCTAGTAGTGATGATCGAGCATGCTCTGCCTAGTGGTGATGAGTGAGCATGCTCTGCCTAGTAGTGATGAGTGAGCATGCTCTGCCTAGTAGTGATGAGTGAGCATGCTCTGCCTAGTAGTGATGAGTGAGCATGCTCTGCCTAGTAGTGATGAGTGAGCATGCTCTGCCTAGTAGTAATAAGTGAGCATGGTTTGCCTAGTAGTGATGATAGAGCATGCTCTGCCTAGTAGTGATGAGTGAGCATGCTCTGCCTAGTAGTGATGAGTGAGCATGCTCTGCCTAGTAGTTATGAGTGAGCATGCTCTGCCTAGTAGTGATAAGTGAGCATGCTCTGCCTAGTAATGATGAGTGAGCATGCTCTGCCTAGTAGTGATAAGTCAGCATGCTCTGCCTAGTAGTTATGATCGAGCATGCTCTGCCTAGTAGTGATGAGTGAGCATGCTCTGCCTAGTAGTGATGAGTGAGCATGCTCTGCCTAGTAGTGATGAGTGAGCATGCTCTGCCTAGTAGTGATGAGCGAGCATGCTCTGCCTAGTAGTGAAAAGTGAGCATGCTCTGCCTAGTAGTGATGATCGAGCATGCTCTGCCTAGTAGTGATGAGTGAGCATGCTCTGCCTAGTAGTGATGAGTGAGCATGCTCTGCCTAGTAGTGATGAGTGAGCATGCTCTGCCTAGTAGTGATGAGTGAGCATGCTCTGCCTAGTAGTGATAAGTGAGCATGCTCTGCCTAGTAGTGATGATCGAGCATGCTCTGCCTAGTGGTGATGAGTGAGCATGCTCTGCCTAGTAGTGATGAGTGAGCATGCTCTGCCTAGTAGTGATGAGTGAGCATGCTCTGCCTAGTAGTGATGAGTGAGCATGCTCTGCCTAGTAGTGATGAGTGAGCATGCTCTGCCTAGTAGTAATAAGTGAGCATGCTCTGCCTAGTAGTGATGAGTGAGCATGCTCTGCCTAGTAGTGATGAGTGAGCATGCTCTGCCTAGTAGTGATAAGTGAGCATGCTCTGCCTAGTAGTGATGAGTGAGCATGCTCTGCCTAGTAGTGATGATCGAGCATGCTCTGCCTAGTAGTGATGAGTGAGCATGCTCTGCCTAGTATTTGAGTGAGCATGCTCTGCCTAGTAGTGATAAGTGAGCATGCTCTGCCTAGTAGTGATGAGTGAGCATGCTCTGCCTAGTAGTGATGAGTGAGCATGCTCTGCCTAGTAGTGATGAGTGAGCATGCTCTGCCTAGTAGTGATGAGTGAGCATGCTCTGCCTAGTAGTGATAAGTGAGCATGCTCTGCCTAGTAGTGATGATCGAGCATGCTCTGCCTAGTAGTGATGAGTGAGCATGCTCTGCCTAGTAGTGATGAGTGAGCATGCTCTGCCTAGTAGTGATGAGTGAGCATGCTCTGCCTAGTAGTGATGAGCGAGCATGCTCTGCCTAGTAGTGAAAAGTGAGCATGCTCTGCCTAGTAGTGATGATCGAGCATGCTCTGCCTAGTAGTGATGAGTGAGCATGCTCTGCCTAGTAGTGATGAGTGAGCATGCTCTGCCTAGTAGTGATGAGTGAGCATGCTCTGCCTAGTAGTGATGAGTGAGCATGCTCTGCCTAGTAGTGATAAGTGAGCATGCTCTGCCTAGTAGTGATGATCGAGCATGCTCTGCCTAGTGGTGATGAGTGAGCATGCTCTGCCTAGTAGTGATGAGTGAGCATGCTCTGCCTAGTAGTGATGAGTGAGCATGCTCTGCCTAGTAGTGATGAGTGAGCATGCTCTGCCTAGTAGTGATGAGTGAGCATGCTCTGCCTAGTAGTAATAAGTGAGCATGCTCTGCCTAGTAGTGATGAGTGAGCATGCTCTGCCTAGTAGTGATGAGTGAGCATGCTCTGCCTAGTAGTGATAAGTGAGCATGCTCTGCCTAGTAGTGATGAGTGAGCATGCTCTGCCTAGTAGTGATGATCGAGCATGCTCTGCCTAGTAGTGATGAGTGAGCATGCTCTGCCTAGTATTTGAGTGAGCATGCTCTGCCTAGTAGTGATAAGTGAGCATGCTCTGCCTAGTAGTGATGAGTGAGCATGCTCTGCCTAGTAGTGATGAGTGAGCATGCTCTGCCTAGTAGTGATGAGTGAGCATGCTCTGCCTAGTAGTGATGAGTGAGCATGCTCTGCCTAGTAGTGATAAGTGAGCATGCTCTGCCTAGTAGTGATGATCGAGCATGCTCTGCCTAGTAGTGATGAGTGAGCATGCTCTGCCTAGTAGTGATGAGTGAGCATGCTCTGCCTAGTAGTGATGAGTGAGCATGCTCTGCCTAGTAGTTATGAGTGAGCATGCTCTGCCTAGTAGTGATAAGTGAGCATGCTCTGCCTAGTAATGATGAGTGAGCATGCTCTGCCTAGTAGTGATAAGTCAGCATGCTCTGCCTAGTAGTTATGATCGAGCATGCTCTGCCTAGTAGTGATGAGGGAGCATGCTATGCCTAGTAGTGATGAGGGAGCATGCTCTGCCTAGTAGTGATGAGTGAGCATGTTCTACCTAGTAGTGATGAGTGAGCATGCTCTGCCTAGTAATGATGAGAAAAAATGCTCTGCCTAGTAGTGATAAGTGAGCATGCTCTGCCTAGTAGTGATAAGTGAGCATGCTCTGCCTAGTAGTGATGAGTGAGCAAGCTCTGCCTAGTAGTGATAAGTGAGCATCCTCTGCCTAGTAATGATGAGTGAGCATGCTCTGCCTAGTAGTGATAAGTGAGCATGCTCTGCCTAGTAGTGATGAGTGAGCATGCTCTGCCTAGTAGTGATGAGTGAGCATGCTCTGCCTAGTAGTGATGAGTGAGCATGCTCTGCCTAGTAGTGATAAGTGAGCATGCTCTACCTAGTAGTGATGAGTGAGCATGCTCTGCCTAGTAATGATGAGTGAGCATGCTCTGCCTAGTAGTGATGAGTGAGCATGCTCTGCCTAGTAATGATGAGTGAGCATGCTCTGCCTAGTAGTGATAAGTGAGCATCCTCTGCCTAGTAGTGATAAGTGAGCATGCTCTGCCTAGTAGTGATGAGTGAGCATGCTCTGCCTAGTAGTGATGAGTGAGCATGCTCTGCCTAGTAGTGATAAGTGAGCAAGCTCAGCCTAATAGTGATAAGTGAGCTTGCCCTGCCTAGACGTGATGATTGAGCATGCTCTGCCTAGTAGTGATGCATGAGCATGCTCTGCCTAGTAGTGATGAGCGAGCATTCTCGGGTAGGCTCTCTCTCTCCTGTTAGGGTCTTCATTGTTCTTGGTACTTGAGTCGTTCTGAACGTTTAACCTGCTGGATTCACGTGCCGATCACTCAAGCATTTTAGCGCTTGCTCATCACTCCTGCGGCCACCTCTCCACTGTATCAGTAGTTTTTGGTTTCCTAGGCAAGGAGCGTGCTTGTAAGCTCTTTTCTTTAGCGTTTGCAAGCGCTGCTCTGCAACTGGTTAGATCACTGGATCTGCCTGAGTTTCCGATGCTGCAGGTCTGTACTGTCAATATTCAGAAGTGCGTAACCCCTTGACAAGCAGGTAGTGTGGTGTCAGAGGAGCAGCCCTTTAAGAAGCATAATGGGCTCTGAAGTAAGAACAGATATCACATAAATTGCTGCTCTAGTATGTGGCACAGTATATGCCGGCACATCCGCAGCACCTGCACCGATCGCTCTGCAGGATTGTTACAATGTATCAATCCGAGATGTTTCACTCACAGAGCGTTGTCTGCACTTGATACAATGTATCAGTCTAGAGTCTGGGATGTTTAGCTCACAGAGCGTTGTCTGCACTGGATACAATGTATCAGTCTGGAGTCCGAGGTGTTTAGCTCACAGAGCGTTGTCTGCACTGGATACAATGTATCAATCAGGGATGTTTAGCTCACAGAGCGTTGTCTGCACAGGATACAATGTATCAGTCTGGAGTCCAGGATGTTTAGCTCACAGAGCGTTGTCTGCACTGGATACAATGTATCAGTCTGGAGTCCAGGATGTTTAGCTCACAGAGAGTTGTCTGCACTGGATATAATGTATCAGTCTGGAGTCTTGGATGTTTTGCTCACAGAGTGTTGTCTGCACTTGATACAATGTATCAATCAGGAATTTTTCACTCACAGAGCGTTGTCTTCACTGGATACAATGTATCAGTCTAGAGTCTGGGATGTTTAGCTCACAGAGCGTTGTCTGCACTGGATACAATGTATCAGTCTGGAGTCCGAGGTGTTTAGCTCACAGAGCGTTGTCTGCACTGGATACAATGTATCAATCTGGGATGTTTAGCTCACAGAGCGTTGTCTGCACAGGATACAATGTATCAGTCTGGAGTCCAGGATGTTTAGCTCACAGAGCGTTGTCTGCACTGGATACAATGTATCAGTCTGGAGTCCAGGATGTTTAGCTCACAGAGAGTTGTCTGCATTGGATATAATGTATCAGTCTGGAGTCTTGGATGTTTTGCTCACAGAGTGTTGTCTGCACTGGATACAATGTATCAATCTGGGATGTTTAGCTCACAGAGTGTTGTCTGCACTGGATACAATGTATCAGTCTGGAGTCCAGGATGTTTAGCTCACAGCGCGTTGTCTGTACTGGATACAATGTATCAGTCTGGAGTCTTGGATGTTTTGCTCTCAGAGTGTTGTCTGCACTAGATACAATGTATCAGTCTGGAGTCCGAAGTGTTTAGCTCACAGAGCGTTGTCTGCACAGGATACAATGTATCAATCTGGAGTCCAGGATTTTTAGCTCATAGAGCGTTGTCTGCACTGGATATAATGTATCAGTCTGGAGTCCAGGATGTTTAGCTCACAGAGTGTTGTCTGCACTGGATACAATGTATCAATCTGGGATGTTTAGCTCACAGAGTGTTGTCTGCACTGGATACAATGTATCAGTCTGGAGTCCGAGGTGTTTAGCTCACAGTGTGTTGTCTGCACTGGATACAATGTATTAATCTGGGCTGTTTAGCTCACAGAGCGTTGTCTGCACTGGATACAGTGTATCAGTCTGGAGTCTGGGATTTTTAGCTCACAGAGCGTTGTCTGCACTGGATACAGTGTATCAGTCTGGAGTCTGGGATGTTTAGCTCACAGAGCGTTGTCTGCACTGGATACAATGTATCAGTCTGGAGTCCAGGATGTTTAGCTCACAGTGCATTGTCCGCACTGGATACAGTGTATCAGTCTGTAGTCCGGGATTTTTAGCTCACAGAGCGTTGTCTGCACTGGATACAGTGTATCAGTCTGGAGTCTGGGATGTTTAGCTCACAGAGTGTTGTCTGCACTGGATACAATGTATCAGTCTGGAGTTCGGGGTATTTAGCTCACAGAGCGTTGTCTGCACTGGATACAATGTATCAGTCTGGAGTCCGGAGTGTTTATCTCACAGAGCGTTGTCTGCACTGGATACAATGTATCAGTCTGGAGTCCGGAGTATTTAGCTCACAGAGCGTTGTCTGCAGTGGAAACAATTGTATTAACGTCCAGATTTATCTTTATTCATATAACATGACACCTGGGGAATATCCCATGCAGAGATCAGATGGGGCGCTGTACTGCACCCCTCATTAGAAGCCCGTGCAGAGCTCCCCATTCTCCAGTGTCCCATGACATTATCTGGCCTTTACACGAGCATCATGTTGTTTTTGTGGCCTCGCGGTCCCTCCTGTTGTTTTATCTGTCTGTGACTATTTCCTATCTACTGGAGCAGCGTAATCCGCTCATCTGCGGCCATTCAGCGCCGCACTCTCCATTCACTATTCATCCCGCGCTTATTTCATCCGGAACTGGCATAAAATGGCCATTAGTTACGTATGTATGAAAGCTTCATTATAGGAAGCCGTCCATACTCTTCCTCCATGGTGACATGTCTGGATTTATGGGAACGCACTGGAGGGGATGACTGGCCGATTCATACATCCAGACCCCCCTGCGGCTGTGTGCGCAGCAGACTGACATCTTCCCAAGAAGAAGCCCAGCTCCTCCGCGGTGAGAACTCTTCTTCTTCTTCATCCTCTGTGTGCTCTGCTATCTTCCTATATCAGCCACTTCTGCTCCTGACCACCGCGAGCTGGAGGAAGCCAACTTGTGGCCTCCATATTAGCAGCCATGTAGCTTACACTCCGTCACTGGGTCACTCCGGCGTCATTACTGCTTACCTCTGTGGACGCTGCAACCAGTCCTTAGTCCTGCCACCATCATTGGGTCTTCAAACAAGTGCTGCAGTGATCAGCAGAGTGCCCCCAGAAACAGATTTATCAGTAGAGTGCCCCCAGAAACAGATTTATCAGTAGAGTGCCCCCAGAAACAGATTTATCAGTAGAGTGCCCCCAGAAACAGTTTTACAGTAGAGTGCCCCCAGAAACAGTTTTACAGTAGAGTGCCCCCAGAAACAGATTTATCAGTAGAGTGCCCCCAGAAACAGTTTTACAGTAGAGTGCCCCCAGAAGCAGTTTTATCAGCAGAGTGCCCCCATAAACAGTTTTATCAGTAGAGTGCCCCATAAACAGTTTTATCAGTAGAGTGCCCCCAGAAACAGATTTATCAGTAGAGTGCCCCCAGAAACAGATTTATCAGTAGAGTGCCCCCAGAAACAGATTTATCAGTAGAGTGCCCCCATAAACAGTTTTATCAGTAGAGTGCCCCCATAAACAGTTTTATCAGTAGAGTGCCCCCATAAACAGTTTTATCAGTAGAGTGCCCCCATAAACAGTTTTATCAGTAGAGTGCCCCCATAAACAGTTTTATCAGTAGAGTTTCCCCCATAAACAGTTTTATCAGTAGAGTGCCCCCATAAACAGTTTTATCAGTAGAGTGTCCCCATAAACAGTTTTATCAGTAGAGTTCCCCCATAAACAGTTTTATCAGTAGAGTGCCCCCATAAACAGTTTTATCAGTAGAGTGCCCCCATAAACAGTTTTATCAGTAGAGTTTCCCCCATAAACAGTTTTATCAGTAGAGTGCCCCCATAAACAGTTTTATCAGTAGAGTGCCCCCATAAACAGTTTTATCAGTAGAGTGCCCCCATAAACAGTTTTATCAGTAGAGTGCCCTCATAAAGTAGCTGACATAGACAGTGCCAGCAGAGTGCCCCCATAAAGTAGCTGACATAGACAGTGCCAGCAGAGTGCCCCCATAAAGTAGCTGACATAGACAGTGCCAGCAGAGTGCCCCCATAAAGTAGCTGACATAGACAGTGCCAGCAGAGTGCCCCCATAAAGTAGCTGACATAGACAGTGCCAGCAGAGTGCCCCCATAAAGTAGCTGACATAGACAGTGCCAGCAGAGTGCCCCCATAAAGTAGCTGACATAGACAGTGCCAGCAAAGTGCCCCCATAAAGTAGCTGACATAGACAGTGCCAGCAGAGTGCCCCTATAAAGTAGCAGACATAGACAGTGCCAGCAGAGTGCCCCTATAAAGTAGCTGACATAGACAGTGCCAGCAGAGTGCCCCCATAAAGTAGCAGACATAGACAGTGCCAGCAGAGTGCCCCTATAAAGTAGCTGACATAGACAGTGCCAGCAGAGTGCCCCCATAAACAGTTTTATCAGTAGAGTGCCCCCAGAAACAGTTTTACAGTAGAGTGCCCCCAGAAGCAGTTTTATCAGCAGAGTGCCCCCAGAAACAGTTTTATCAGTAGAGTGCCCCCAGAAACAGATTTATCAGTAGAGTGCCCCCAGAAACAGTTTTATCAGTAGAGTGCCCCCATAAACAGTTTTATCAGTAGAGTGTCCCCATAAACAGTTTTATCAGTAGAGTGTCCCCATAAACAGTTTTATCAGTAGAGTTTCCCCCATAAACAGTTTTATCAGTAGAGTGCCCCCATAAACAGTTTTGTCAGTAGAGTGCCCCCAGAAACAGATTTATCAGTAGAGTGCCCCCAGAAACAGATTTATCAGTAGAGTGCCCCCAGAAACAGATTTATCAGTAGAGTGCCCCCATAAACAGTTTTATCAGTAGAGTGCCCCCATAAACAGTTTTATCAGTAGAGTGCCCCCATAAACAGTTTTATCAGTAGAGTGCCCCCATAAACAGTTTTATCAGTAGAGTGCCCCCATAAACAGTTTTATCAGTAGAGTTTCCCCCATAAACAGTTTTATCAGTAGAGTGCCCCCATAAACAGTTTTATCAGTAGAGTGTCCCCATAAACAGTTTTATCAGTAGAGTTCCCCCATAAACAGTTTTATCAGTAGAGTGCCCCCATAAACAGTTTTATCAGTAGAGTGCCCCCATAAACAGTTTTATCAGTAGAGTTTCCCCCATAAACAGTTTTATCAGTAGAGTGCCCCCATAAACAGTTTTATCAGTAGAGTGCCCCCATAAACAGTTTTATCAGTAGAGTGCCCCCATAAACAGTTTTATCAGTAGAGTGCCCTCATAAAGTAGCTGACATAGACAGTGCCAGCAGAGTGCCCCCATAAAGTAGCTGACATAGACAGTGCCAGCAGAGTGCCCCCATAAAGTAGCTGACATAGACAGTGCCAGCAGAGTGCCCCCATAAAGTAGCTGACATAGACAGTGCCAGCAGAGTGCCCCCATAAAGTAGCTGACATAGACAGTGCCAGCAGAGTGCCCCCATAAAGTAGCTGACATAGACAGTGCCAGCAGAGTGCCCCCATAAAGTAGCTGACATAGACAGTGCCAGCAGAGTGCCCCCATAAAGTAGCTGACATAGACAGTGCCAGCAGAGTGCCCCTATAAAGTAGCAGACATAGACAGTGCCAGCAGAGTGCCCCTATAAAGTAGCTGACATAGACAGTGCCAGCAGAGTGCCCCCATAAAGTAGCAGACATAGACAGTGCCAGCAGAGTGCCCCTATAAAGTAGCTGACATAGACAGTGCCAGCAGAGTGCCCCCATAAACAGTTTTATCAGTAGAGTGCCCCCAGAAACAGTTTTACAGTAGAGTGCCCCCAGAAGCAGTTTTATCAGCAGAGTGCCCCCATAAACAGATTTATCAGCAGAGTGCCCCCAGAAACAGTTTTATCAGTAGAGTGCCCCCAGAAACAGATTTATCAGTAGAGTGCCCCCAGAAACAGTTTTATCAGTAGAGTGCCCCCATAAACAGTTTTATCAGTAGAGTGTCCCCATAAACAGTTTTATCAGTAGAGTGTCCCCATAAACAGTTTTATCAGTAGAGTTTCCCCCATAAACAGTTTTATCAGTAGAGTGCCCCCATAAACAGTTTTATCAGTAGAGTGCCCCCAGAAACAGATTTATCAGTAGAGTGCCCCCAGAAACAGATTTATCAGTAGAGTGCCCCCAGAAACAGATTTATCAGTAGAGTGCCCCCATAAACAGTTTTATCAGTAGAGTGCCCCCATAAACAGTTTTATCAGTAGAGTGCCCCCATAAACAGTTTTATCAGTAGAGTGCCCCCATAAACAGTTTTATCAGTAGAGTGCCCCCATAAACAGTTTTATCAGTAGAGTTTCCCCCATAAACAGTTTTATCAGTAGAGTGCCCCCATAAACAGTTTTATCAGTAGAGTGTCCCCATAAACAGTTTTATCAGTAGAGTTCCCCCATAAACAGTTTTATCAGTAGAGTGCCCCCATAAACAGTTTTATCAGTAGAGTGCCCCCATAAACAGTTTTATCAGTAGAGTGCCCCCATAAACAGTTTTATCAGTAGAGTGTCCCCATAAACAGTTTTATCAGTAGAGTTTCCCCCATAAACAGTTTTATCAGTAGAGTGCCCCCATAAACAGTTTTATCAGTAGAGTGTCCCCATAAACAGTTTTATCAGTAGAGTTCCCCCATAAACAGTTTTATCAGTAGAGTGCCCCCATAAACAGTTTTATCAGTAGAGTTTCCCCCATAAACAGTTTTATCAGTAGAGTGCCCCCATAAACAGTTTTATCAGTAGAGTGCCCCCATAAACAGTTTTATCAGTAGAGTGCCCCCATAAACAGTTTTATCAGTAGAGTGCCCTCATAAAGTAGCTGACATAGACAGTGCCAGCAGAGTGCCCCCATAAAGTAGCTGACATAGACAGTGCCAGCAGAGTGCCCCCATAAAGTAGCTGACATAGACAGTGCCAGCAGAGTGCCCCCATAAAGTAGCTGACATAGACAGTGCCAGCAGAGTGCCCCCATAAAGTAGCTGACATAGACAGTGCCAGCAGAGTGCCCCCATAAAGTAGCTGACATAGACAGTGCCAGCAGAGTGCCCCCATAAAGTAGCTGACATAGACAGTGCCAGCAGAGTGCCCCCATAAAGTAGCTGACATAGACAGTGCCAGCAGAGTGCCCCTATAAAGTAGCAGACATAGACAGTGCCAGCAGAGTGCCCCTATAAAGTAGCTGACATAGACAGTGCCAGCAGAGTGCCCCCATAAAGTAGCAGACATAGACAGTGCCAGCAGAGTGCCCCTATAAAGTAGCTGACATAGACAGTGCCAGCAGAGTGCCCCCATAAAGTAGCAGACAGACAGTGCCAGCAGAGTGCCCCCATAAAGTAGCTGACATAGACAGTGCCAGCAGAGTGCCTCCATAAAGTAGCTGCCATAGTGCCAGCAGAGTGCCCCCATAAAGTAGCTGGCATAGGCAGTGCCAGCAGAGTGCCCCCATAAAGTAGATGACATAGACAGTACCAGCAGAGTGCCCCCATGAACATATTTATCAGTAGAGTGCCCCCATAAACATATTTATCAGTAGAGTGCCCCCATAAAGTAGCTGACATAGTGCCAGCAGAGTGTCCCCATAAAGTAGCTGACATAGTGCCAGCACAGTGCCCCCGTAAAGTAGCTGACATAGACAGTGCCAGCAGAGTGCCCCCATAAAATAGCTAACATAGACAGTGCCAGCAGAGTGCCCTCATAAAGTAGCTGACATAGACAGTGGCAAAAGAGGGCCCCCATAGAGAAGCTGACATAGACAGTGCCAGCAGAGTGCCCCCATAAAGTAGCAGACATAGACAGTGCCAGCAGAGGGCCCCATAAAGTAGCTGACATAGACAGTGCCAGAAGAGGGTCCCCATAGAGTAGCTGACATAGACAGTGCCAGCAGAGTGCCCCCATAAAGTAGCAGACATAGGCAGTGCCAGCAGAGTGCCCCCGTAAAGTAGCTGACATAGACAGTGCCAGCAGAGTGCCCCCATAAAGTAGCAGACATAGACAGTGCCAGCAGAGTGCCCCCATAAAGTAGCTGACATAGACAATGCTAGCAGAGTGCCCCCATAGTATAACTGACATAGACAGTGCCAGCAGAGTGCCCCCATAGAGTAGCTGACATAGACAGTGCCAGCAGAGTGCCCCCATAAAGTAGCTGACATAGACAATGCCAGCAGAGTGCCCCCATAGTATAACTGACATAGACAGTGCCAGCAGAGTGCCCCCATAGAGTAGCAGACATAGACAGTGCCAGCAGAGTGCCCCCATAAAGTAGCTGACATAGACAATGCCAGCAGAGTGCCCCCATAGTATAACTGACATAGACAGTGCCAGCAGAGTGCCCCCATAAAGTAGCTGACATAGACAGTGCCAGCAGAGTGCCCCCATAAAGTAGCTGACATAGACAGTGCCAGCAGAGTGCCCCCATAAAGTAGCTGACATAGACAGTGCCAGCAGAGTGCCCCCATAAAGTAGCTGACATAGACAGTGCCAGCAGAGTGCCCCCATAAAGTAGCTGACATAGACAGTGCCAGCAGAGTGCCCCCATAAAGTGGCTGACATAGACAGTGCCAGCAGAGTGCCCCCATAAAGTAGCTGACATAGACAGTGCCAGCAGAGTGCCCCCATAAAGTAGCTGACATAGACAGTGCCAGCAGAGTGCCCCTATAAAGTAGCAGATATAGACAGTGCCAGCAGAGTGCCATTATAAAGTAGCTGACATAGACAGTGCCAGCAGAGTGCCCCCATAAAGTAGCAGACATAGACAGTGCCAGCAGAGTGCCCCTATAAAGTAGCTGACATAGACAGTGCCAGCAGAGTGCCCCCATAAAGTAGCAGACAGACAGTGCCAGCAGAGTGCCCCCATAAAGTAGCTGACATAGACAGTGCCAGCAGAGTGCCTCCATAAAGTAGCTGCCATAGTGCCAGCAGAGTGCCCCCATAAAGTAGCTGGCATAGGCAGTGCCAGCAGAGTGCCCCCATAAAGTAGATGACATAGACAGTACCAGCAGAGTGCCCCCATGAACATATTTATCAGTAGAGTGCCCCCATAAACATATTTATCAGTAGAGTGCCCCCATAAAGTAGCTGACATAGTGCCAGCAGAGTGTCCCCATAAAGTAGCTGACATAGTGCCAGCACAGTGCCCCCGTAAAGTAGCTGACATAGACAGTGCCAGCAGAGTGCCCCCATAAAATAGCTAACATAGACAGTGCCAGCAGAGTGCCCCCATAAAATAGCTAACATAGACAGTGCCAGCAGAGTGCCCTCATAAAGTAGCTGACATAGACAGTGGCAAAAGAGGGCCCCCATAGAGAAGCTGACATAGACAGTGCCAGCAGAGTGCCTCCATAAAGTAGCTGACAGAGACAGTGCCAGCAGAGGGCCCCATAAAGTAGCTGACATAGACAGTGCCAGAAGAGGGTCCCCATAGAGTAGCTGACATAGACAGTGCCAGCAGAGTGCCCCCATAAAGTAGCAGACATAGGCAGTGCCAGCAGAGTGCCCCCGTAAAGTAGCTGACATAGACAGTGCCAGCAGAGTGCCCCCATAAAATAGCTAACATAGACAGTGCCAGCAGAGTGCCCTCATAAAGTAGCTGACATAGACAGTGGCAAAAGAGGGCCCCCATAGAGAAGCTGACATAGACAGTGCCAGCAGAGTGCCTCCATAAAGTAGCTGACAGAGACAGTGCCAGCAGAGGGCCCCATAAAGTAGCTGACATAGACAGTGCCAGAAGAGGGTCCCCATAGAGTAGCTGACATAGACAGTGCCAGCAGAGTGCCCCCATAAAGTAGCAGACATAGGCAGTGCCAGCAGAGTGCCCCCGTAAAGTAGCTGACATAGACAGTGCCAGCAGAGTGCCCCCATAAAGTAGCAGACATAGACAGTGCCAGCAGAGTGCCCCCATAAAGTAGCTGACATAGACAATGCTAGCAGAGTGCCCCCATAGTATAACTGACATAGACAGTGCCAGCAGAGTGCCCCCATAGAGTAGCTGACATAGACAGTGCCAGCAGAGTGCCCCCATAAAGTAGCTGACATAGACAATGCCAGCAGAGTGCCCCCATAGTATAACTGACATAGACAGTGCCAGCAGAGTGCCCCCATAGAGTAGCAGACATAGACAGTGCCAGCAGAGTGCCCCCATAAAGTAGCTGACATAGACAATGCCAGCAGAGTGCCCCCATAGTATAACTGACATAGACAGTGCCAGCAGAGTGCCCCCATAAAGTAGCTGACATAGACAGTGCCAGCAGAGTGCCCCCATAAAGTAGCTGACATAGACAGTGCCAGCAGAGTGCCCCCATAGAGTAGCTGACATAGAGAGTGCCAGCAGAGTGCCCCTATAAAGTAGCAGACATAGACAGTGACAGCAGAGTGCCCCCATAAAGTAGCTGACATAGACAGTGCCAGCAGAGTGCCCCTATAAAGTAGCTGACATAGACAGTGCCAGCAGAGTGCCCCCATAAAGTAGCTGACATAGACAGTGCCAGCAGAGTGCCCCCATAAAGTAGCTGACATAGACAGTGCCAGCAGAGTGCCCCCATAAAGTAACTGACATAGACAGTGCCAGCAGAGTGCCCCTATAAAGTAGCTGACATAGACAGTGCCAGCAGAGTGCCCCCATAAAGTAACTGACATAGACAGTGCCAGCAGAGTGCCCCCATAAAGTAGCAGACATAGACAGTGCCAGCAGAGTGCCCCTATAAAGTAGCTGACATAGACAGTGCCAGCAGAGTGCCCCCATAGAGTAGCTGACATAGAGAGTGCCAGCAGAGTGCCCCCGTAAAGTAGCTGACATAGACAGTGCCAGCAGAGTGCCCCCATAGAGTAGCTGACATAGAGAGTGCCAGCAGAGTGCCCCTGTAAAGTAGCTGACATAGACAGTGCCAGCAGAGTGCCCCCATAAAGTAGCTGACATAGACAGTGCCAGCAGAGTGCCCCTATAAAGTAGCAGACATAGACAGTGCCAGCAGAGTGCCCCTATAAAGTAGCTGACATAGACAGTGCCAGCAGAGTGCCCCCATAAAGTAGCTGACATAGACTCTGCTGGCACTGTCTATGTCAGCTACTTTATGGGGGCACTCTGCTGGCACTGTCTATGTCAGCTACTCTATGGGGGCACTCTGCTGGCACTGTCTATATCTGCTACTTTATGGGGACACTCTGCTGGCACTCTCTATGTCTGCTACTTTATGGGGGCACTCTGCTGGCACTATGTCTGCTACTTTATGGGGGCACTCTGCTGGCACTGTCTATGTCTGCTACTTTATGGGGACACTCTGCTAGCACTGTCTATGTCAGCTACTTTATGGGGACACTCTGCTGGCACTGTCTATGTCTGCTACTTTATGGGGACACTCTGCTGGCACTGTCTATGTCTGCTACTTTATGGGGACACTCTGCTGGCACTGTCTATGTCTGCTACTCTATGGGGACACTCTGCTGGCACTGTCTATGTCAGCTACTTTATGGGGGCACTCTGCTGGCACTATGTCTGCTACTTTATGGGGGCACTCTGCTGGCACTGTCTATGTCTGCTACTTTATAGGGACACTCTGCTGGCACTGTCTATGTCTGCTACTCTATGGGGGCACTCTGCTGGCACTGTCTATGTCAGCTACTTTATGGGGGCACTCTGCTGGCACTGTCTATGTCTGCTACTTTATGGGGGCACTCTGCTGGCACTGTCTATGTCAGCTACTCTATGGGGGCACTCTGCTGGCACTGTCTATATCTGCTACTTTATGGGGACACTCTGCTGGCACTCTCTATGTCTGCTACTTTATGGGGGCACTCTGCTGGCACTATGTCTGCTACTTTATGGGGGCACTCTGCTGGCACTGTCTATGTCTGCTACTTTATGGGGACACTCTGCTAGCACTGTCTATGTCAGCTACTTTATGGGGGCACTGTGCTGGCATTGTCTATGTCTGCTACTTTATGGGGGCACTCTGCTGGCACTGTCCATGTCTGCTACTTTATGGGGACACTCTGCTGGCACTGTCTATGTCTGCTACTTTATGGGGACACTCTGCTGGCACTGTCCATGTCTGCTACTTTATGGGGACACTCTGCTGGCACTGTCTATGTCTGCTACTTTATGGGGACACTCTGCTAGCACTGTCTATGTCAGCTACTTTATGGGGGCACTCTGCTGGCACTATGTCTGCTACTTTATGGGTGCACTCTGCTGGCACTGTCTATGTCTGCTACTTTATGGGGGCACTCTGCTGGCACTGTCTATGTCTGCTACTTTATGGGGACACTCTGCTAGCACTGTCTATGTCAGCTACTTTATGGGGGCACTCTGCTGGCACTGTCCATGTCTGCTACTTTATGGGGACACTCTGCTGGCACTGTCTATGTCTGCTACTTTATGGGGACACTCTGCTGGCACTGTCCATGTCTGCTACTTTATGGGGACACTCTGCTGGCACTGTCCATGTCTGCTACTTTATGGGGACACTCTGCTGGCACTGTCTATGTCAGCTACTTTATGGGGGCACTCTGCTGGCACTGTCTATGTCAGCTACTTTATGGGGACACTCTGCTAGCACTGTCTATGTCAGCTACTTTATGGGTGCACTCTGCTGGCACTGTCTATGTCAGCTACTTTATGGGGGCACTCTGCTGGCACTGTCTATGTCAGCTACTTTATGGGGACACTCTGCTGGCACTGTCTATGTCTGCTACTCTATGGGGGCACTCTGCTGGCACTGTCTATGTCAGCTACTTTATGGGGACACTCTGCTGGCACTGTCTATGTCAGCTACTTTATGGGGGCACTCTGCTGGCACTGTCTATGTCAGTTACTTTATAGGGAAGCACTCTGCTGGCACTGTCTATGTCAGCTACATTATGGGGGCACTCTGCTGGCACTGTCTATGTCAGTTACTTTATGGGGGCACTCTGCTGGCACTGTCTATGTCAGCTACTTTATGGAGGCACTCTGCTGGCATTGTCTATGTCAGCTACTTTATGGGGGCACTCTGCTGGCACTGTCTATGTCAGTTACTTTATGGGGGCACTCTGCTGGCACTGTCTATGTCAGCTACTTTATAGGGGCACTCTGCTGGCACTGTCTATGTCAGTTACTTTATGGGGGCACTCTGCTGGCACTGTCTATGTCAGCTACTTTATGGGGGCACTCTGCTGGCACTGTCTATGTCAGCTACTTTATGGGGGCACTCTGCTGGCACTGTCTATGTCAGCTACTTTATAGGGGCACTCTGCTGGCACTGTCTATGTCTGCTACTTTATGGGGGCACTGTGCTGTCACTGTCTATGTCTGCTACTTTATAGGGGCACTCTGCTGGCACTCTCTATGTCAGCTACTCTATGGGGGCACTCTGCTGGCACTGTCTATGTCAGCTACTTTATAGGGGCACTCTGCTGGCACTGTCTATGTCAGTTATACTATGGGGGCACTCTGCTGGCATTGTCTATGTCAGCTACTTTATGGGGGCACTCTGCTGGCACTGTCTATGTCTGCTACTCTATGGGGGCACTCTGCTGGCACTGTCTATGTCAGTTATACTATGGGGGCACTCTGCTAGCATTGTCTATGTCAGCTACTTTATGGGGGCACTCTGCTGGCACTGTCTATGTCTGCTACTTTATGGGGGCACTCTGCTGGCACTGTCTATGTCAGCTACTTTACGGGGGCACTCTGCTGGCACTGTCTATGTCAGCTACTCTATGGGGACCCTCTTCTGGCACTGTCTATGTCTATGTCAGCGGTGGAAAGTTTGTGACGCCACCCGTGGTGCGTGGTAAGGTGGAGTACCACCGCTGCAGCTGGGAGTACCTGGTGGTGATGGTGTGGGCAGCCAGGTGTTTAACCCCTCCACGGGTAGGGGGAATGCCCCGGGACTCAGTGATGGTGACGGGGATGTGCCGTTGGGACGGTAAGGGTCACTTGCGTACTCACTCAGTCCATAAAGCTGACACCGACAACTTAGTAAACCAAAGTTCTGGACACCGCTGCCGCTGAAGGGAAGCACGCCTGGGTCCCGTGCCCGTTGGTGTTGCCTGTTAGTCTGTGACCTTGTCTTCTAGTTGGTCCCTTTAGTTTGAAACTAATCAGGTCCCGCTCCCCAGTGTGGCTAACTGAGGGAGCTTGCTCTCAGGGTTCCCTCTTGGGATTTTCTTGACCATATGTGTAGAAAGTCCTATCCCCCGATTTTGGAACGGGTGGAGAACGGATCTTGAAGGCTTCGTCCTCATGGGGTAAATTGTCTGGATGCCTGAAGCTACTCCCTGACCTAGGGTCAACGTACCCCGTCGTGCCCTGGCCCCTGCCCGGTGATGGCACAAGGCCACCGGCTGTCCTCCTCGACAGTCCGTGCCCATTGTCACGATCCCCCTGCGACCGGGGTCCAGCTCCTATTAGGCCAAGACCAATGTCTGCCACCTAGTAGTTCCAAGGAGCCCGGCTCCTGACCTCCTCTCTTTCTGAGGGCTAATTCTCACTCTTGTGACCTCTCCTTCTGAGAGTCACCAACCGACTGACTCCTGACACTCCTGACCTCCCCAAGTGGGCGACCCTATTGCACTCAGGCCGTCCACTGGTGTGTCTGGTGGGTGTGGTGCAGAGTGTTCCTAGGATTTTGATTAGCTTGTTCTTGCCAACACCAAAGGTCAGGGACCCGTAACCAAGGAGGAGATGGATATTGCACAGAAGGGCAGATTGCACAATACCCTGTGACGACCTGATAGGCCAGGGCATCACACTCACCTAAAGGGCGGTTCGGTGTAGACTGGTCGGATGGGTGTCTCTGTTCTCCGGGTCCGGCGCCTCCTCTTTGTCCTTCTTCTTCTGAAGCCTGGATTCAAGACGCGTCCTAAATCATCTACACTCGCCGGCATTGAGGTCCTGCGCATGCGCACTACAATACTTTTATTTGCCCTGCTCAGGTCAATTAAATGACCATCACAATGTGCTCTCTTTTGAACAAATTTACATCCATCGAGCAATATCTTTTTTAATTATGGAATTGGTGTGTAAAATAAGTTGCTTTTTTTTTATTATATCCACAATTTTGTAATAACCATTTTATAATATGCCGTTGATGACAATAATAATAATAGCAAACAATAAGGACTTAACTGCTGGGTTTTTTTTTGTACATTTAGCAAATAACTCTTCGGTTATGATAATCTGTCAAAACAATGTTCAAAAATTAGATAGAATGTGAGATCAAACATGAGAAAAAAATCAAATCAACCAAATTATTATCGATATATGACATAAATTCCGGTATGGATGCCATATCACCACAACATAAGTGATGGAGCTGTATACAGAGGTGGCTGAGGAGTGATATAATGCAGGATGGGGCTCTATGTACAGGGGCTGAGAGAAATGATGTATTGCAGCATTGGTTTTATACAGAGCGTCTGAGAGGGGTGATGTACTACAGGATGGAGCTGTATATAGAGGGGCTGATAGGAGTGATGTACTACAGGATGGAGCTGTATATAGAGGGGCTGATAGGAGTGATGTGCTACAGGATGGAGCTGTATATAGAGGGGCTGATAAGACTGATGTGATGTACTACGGGATGGAGCTGTATATAGAGGGGCTGATAGGAGTGATGTGCTACAGGATGGAGCTGTATATAGAGGGGCTGATAGGAGTGATTTACTACAGGATGGAGCTGTATATAGAGGGGCTGATAGGAGTGATGTGCTACAGGATGGAGCTGTATGTAGAAGGGCTGATAGGACTGATGTGATGTACTACGGGATGGAGCTGTATATAGAGGGGCTGATAGGAGTGATGTACTACAGGATGGAGCTGTATGTAGAGGGGTTGATAGGACTGATGTGATGTACTACTGGATGGAGCTGTATATAGAGGGGCTGAGAGGAGTGATGTACTACAGGATGGAGCTGTATATAGAGGGGCTGATAGGAGTGATGTACTACAGGATGGAGCTGTATATAGAGGGGTTGATAAGACTGATGTGATGTACTACGGGATGGAGCTGTATATAGAGGGGCTGATAAGACTGATGTGATGTACTACGGGATGGAGCTGTATGTAGAGGGGCTGATAGGACTGATGTGATGTACTACGGGATGGAGCTGTATATAGAGGGGCTGATAGGAGTGATGTACTACAGGATGGAGCTGTATGTACAGGGGCTGATAGGACTAATGTGATGTACTTTGGGATGGAGCTGTATATAGAGGGGCTAATAGGAGTGATGTACTACAGGATGGAGCTGTATATAGAGGGGCTGATAGGACTGATGCGATGTACTACAGGATGGAGCTGTATGTAGAGGGGCTGATAGGACTGATATGATGTACTACAGGATGGAGCTGTATATGGAGGGGTTGGTAGGAGGGATGTACTACAGGATCAAGCTGTATATAGAGGGGCTGATAGGACTGATGTGATGTACTACAGGATGGAGATGTATATAGAGGGGCTAATAGAAGTGATGTACTACAGGATGGAGCTGTATATAGAGGGGCTGATAGGAGTGATATACTACAAGATCGATGCTACGTCACCACCGGAGTCCGCTCCAGCGACTTCTGCTCCGATCGCCAGGCGACGCCGTGTTCCTGCCGTGGATGGTGCTGGTGATGGGAGAGGAGTCGATGCCAGAGGCACCGGTAGGCGCAGGCTCTGATCATCCACTGGGCTGGGTTATCTTGGGATCTGCAGTACCACTGGCTGACTGTGGGTGGCGTGTGTCTTCCAGCTGAAGTTACCAGTGTTTAGCTACAGCCAATGGGAAGACACCACACCCTTCTTATTCCCCCTCCTGTCTGCTGACCACTGCCAGAGATAGTTCTGATTTCCTGGCTCCTGGTCCGCCCTATTCTGTTTTGTGATTCCTGTGTGCTGACTTCTGCTTGTTTCCTGACTACCCTCCTGCCTGCTGTTTTTGTACCTCGCTGCCCAATCCGGATTTGACCTCTGCTACGTTTTCTGATTTCGTCCTTGCCTGCCGATTCTGTCCCTGTTCTGCTATTCCTGGTTTGACCCTGCCTGACGACTACTCTCATCGGACTGCAGCCTTCCACAGGTAGTGATCTCCAGGGCCCTGTGTAATTCCAAATCCCTGTATAGGGGTTAAAGGGTTTCAGGGTTCTGGGGGTCCTGCTTGGTGAGTGGCTTCCCTCTAGTCTGTCCATTACATCCCACCTGAGTCTGTTGATCCAGGCAGGCGTTACAATTGAGCTGTATATAGAGGGGCTGATAGGATTGATGTGATGTATATAGGATGGTGCTGTATATAAAGGGGCTGAGAAGAGTGATGTACTACAGGATGGAGCTGTATGTAGGTTGAGGAGCAATGAACTGCAGAATGGGATTGAATATACGGAACTGAAGAGCGATGTGCTGCACGATAAAACTGAGAAGAGAAATGCTCAGTAGGATGGGACTATGTATAGAGGAATAGACAAGAGTGATATACTGCAGGAGGGGATTGTATGTCAAAGTGCTGAAAGGAGTGATGTACTGTAGGATAGTGCGGCATACATAGGAGCTGAGAGGAGTGGCATACTATAAGATGGTACAATACGCAGAGGGGTTGAGAGGAATGATATACGGAATGAGCTGTAACTGCCAAGCTGTTTGCCATATACTATATCTGCCTCCCTTTTTACCATAAATTGTAAATTCCAAGCTGTATATCATAGATTTTAATCATGAACATCTGGAACGCTAACTACCAAGCTGTGGGCCATAGACAGTTAATAACAAGTTTTGCACTATAAAATGTAACCACCAAGCTGTGTGCCATAGACTGTAACTACCAAGCTGTGTGCTATAGACTGTAACCACCAAGCTGTGTAATATAGACTGTAACAACCAAGCTGTGTAATATAGACTGTAACCGCCAAGCTGTGTGCTATAGACTGTAACCACCAAGCTGTGTAATATAGACTGTAACAACCAAGCTGTGTAATATAGACTGTAACCGCCAAGCTGTGTAATATAGACTGTAACCACCAAGCTGTGTGCTATAGACTGTAACCACCAAGCTGTGTAATATAGACTGTAACAACCAAGCTGTGTAATATAGACTGTAACAACCAAGCTGTGTAATATAGACTGTAACCACCAATCTGTGTAATATAGACTGTAACCACCAAGCTGTGTAATATAGACTGTAACCGCCAAGCTGTGTGCTATAGACTGTAACCACCAAGCTGTGTGCTATAGACTGTAACCACCAAGCTGTGTAATATAGACTGTAACAACCAAGCTGTGTAATATAGACTGTAACCACCAATCTGTGTAATATAGACTGTAACCACCAAGCTGTGTGCTATAGACTAACAACAATCTATGTGCTATAGACTGTAAGCACTAAGTTTTAGTCTAAAGACTGTAACCACCAAGCTGTGTAATATAGACTGTAACCACCATGCTGTGTAATATAGACTATAACCACCAAGCTGTGTGCTATAGATTGTAACCACCAAGTTGTGTGCTATAGACTGTAACCACCAAGCTGTGTGCTATAGACTGTAACCACCAAGCTGTGTGCTATAGACTGTAACGACCAAGCTGTATAATATAGACTGTAAAAACGAGCTGTGTGCTATAGATTGTAACCACCAAGCTGTGTGCTATAGACTGTAACCACCAAGCTGTGTGCTATAGACTGTAACCACCAAGCTGTGTGCTATAGACTGTAACCACCAAGCTGTATAATATAGACTGTAAAAAAGAGCTGTGTACTATAGACTGTAACCACCAAGCTGTGTACTATAGACTGTAACCACCAAGCTGTGTACTATAGACTGTAACCACCAAGCTGTGTGCTATAGACTGTATCCACCAAGATTTGTGATATAGACTGTAACCTCCAAGCTGTGTGCTATAGACTGTAACCACCAAGATTTGTGATATAGATTGTAACCTCCAAGCTGTGTGCTATAGACTGTAACCACCAAGATTTGTGATATAGATTGTATCCACCAAGCTGTGTGCTATAGACTGTATCCACCAAGAGTTGTGATATAGACTGTAACCACCAAGCTGTGTGCTATAGACTGTATCCACCAAGATTTGTGATATAGACTGTAACCTCCAAGCTGTGTGCTATAGACTGTAACCACCAAGCTGTGTGCTATAGACTGTAACCTCCAAGCTGTGTGCTATAGACTGTATCCACCAAGATTTGTGATATAGACTGTATCCACCAAGATTTGTGATATAGACTGTAACCACCAAGCTGTGTGCTATAGACTGTATCCACCAAGATTTGTGATATAGACTGTATCCACCAAGATTTGTGATATAGACTGTAACCTCCAAGCTGTGTGCTATAGACTGTAACCTCCAAGCTGTGTGCTATAGACTGTAACCACCAAGATTTGTGATATAGACTGTATCCACAAAGATTTGTGATATAGACTGTAACCTCCAAGCTGTGTGCTATAGACTGTATCCACCAAGATTTGTGATATAGACTGTAACCTCCAAGCTGTGTGCTATAGACTGTATCCACCAAGATTTGTGATATAGACTGTAACCACCAAGCTGTATAATATAGACTGTAACCACCAAGCTGTGTGCTATAGACTGTAACCACCAAGCTGTGTGCTATAGACTGTAACCACCAAGCTGTGTGCTATAGACTGTAACCACCAAGCTGTGTGCTATAGACTGTAACAACCAAGCTGTGTGCTATAGACACCAACTAGACTGTAAGCACCAAGTTTTGTGCTATAACCTTTACCTGTTAAGATGCTTGCCCCATCCAGAATACATGTTACTCGCATCCTTGTGTGGCTGTCATGTTTCGCCTTAGACCTCATGCTCATTCTCCTCCCATGTACTGGACGTGTTGCCGGTATAGTTCTGCGAGTGACAGGCAGTTTTCTTCCCTCCTTCAGGCTCTGGCACTTGCCGTTCAAGTTCTAAGAAATTCTGAAATATGACGCCCAAAGTTCCCCAGGTGTCCATGCGTCACGTCCGAACGTCTGAAGGTCAAACAGCTTCTGGTTTTCAGTCTGTAGATAACATTGGGGAGGTACCAGCAGATTTAGGCTTTATCTGGTGTCTAAAAGTAAATCTGGCCTTGACGATACACAATTATCCATATATTAGTCTATATCTGTAGATCTAAGATGTTACTTATGTTCCGGATCCTCGTGTCTCGGCCTGTTTGAAAAGTGGTTACAAAACGTCTCTCGCTTCGGAGGACCTGTCTTATCTTGTATTATACAAATTGATATGGATGGGCATGGTGTAATACTTAATTTACCCTGTGGGGGGTGCTGGAGGGAAATTTAACATCTGGAGATCTCAGCAGGAGGTGAACAGTAGGAGTTGTCCAAAATGAACTCCTTTAATGGGGTAGACTAATTCTGGACTGTGGGATTGGCATAACAGCCCTGCAGGTGTTATTTTCTTCCCTTTTCTTTAGTCCCCTGTACACATATATAGTCTCTCCCTTGTGTTTGCGTGCACAAGTTTTTGTTCTCCCTTGTCTGTGTAATTTCTGTGAGGTTTTTGTTAGTTTTTTCCGGCCTGCCCCAAGGGTGGGGGAGTAAGATTAGAGCTTGGACAGGAATCAGGGTCATGCAGGGGGCTTGGACCCGTCTACAATCAAGCCTACTTCTAAGATAAGGGACAGCGCATGGTCTCGCATCTGAGGACCAGCCTCGGGGCCCCTGCCCTGTCATTACATACCCCTTTTACACTAGGATGCAGATACTAGAAGTAAGAGGTCCTATGCTCCAGACTTGTACAGGTTGCATTTTACCTTTTTCATCATTTATAGAAATATATGTACATTATGATCTTTTCCAGTCCAGCTCCAACTTATTATTCTCATATTACAATGTTATTGTGTTTTTTTTCCGTCCGGGTGGAGGAATAAGATTAGGGCTCGAACAGAAGTGAGGGTCACGCTGGGGGCTCGGATCTCACTACCATCAAGCCTACCTCCGAGATAAGGGACAGCAGGGGACTCAAGTCTTAGGGCCAGTCCAGGGGCCCCTGTCCTGTCATTACATACCCCATTACACTAGGATGCAGATACTAGGAGTAAGAGGTCCTATGCTCCAGACTTGTGCAGTTTTTATTTTACCTTTTTCATTATGTATAGGAATAATATGTGCATTACAATCTTTTCCAGTCCAGCCCCACCTTAATATTCTCACATTACAATGTTATTGTGTTTTCCGTCCGGGTGGGGGAGTAAGATTAGGGCTCAAACAGGAATCAGGGACACGCTAGGGCAGGGGTCTCAAACTCGGCTGGGTGTATGGGCCGCACAGAGGAAAAAAATAATTTGGGGGGGCCGCATTCTTTGCGGGACAAAGTGACATTTTTATTGGTACCATATTTTTTTACACACCTTTGGGTCCCTAATTTTCAACATTTTTCACTTGTTTATTATAACAAATGTGCACATTCTTTGGTTAAATATAAAAAAATTTTTTTGATGGTAGATAAAAAAGTCATGCCTTATTTTGTTTTTTTACATTTTATCCCTTTCTTGTAACTAATAGTGTTACAATTATCACTATATAGAAATTTTGACCAACATCTTTTAGTAATGTTCCCCATCTTGTTGTAATGTGCCCAGCCTTGTCCCCTTGTAGTATTGTGCCTCATCCTACAGTAATGTGCTCATTCTTGTCCCCATCCTATAGTAATGTCCCCAGCCTTGTCCCCATCTTATCGTAATGTGCCCATCCTATAGTAATGTGCCCATCCTATAGTAATGTGTCCATCCTATAGTAATGTGTCCATCCTATAGTAATGTGTCCATCCTTGTCCCAATCTTATAGTAATGTTCCCCATCCTTGTCCCCTTGTAGCAATCTCCCTATCCTGTAGTACTGTCCCCATTATATGGTTGTCCCATTCTATAGTAATGTAACCATCCTACAGTAATGTCCCTATCCTATAGTAATGTCCCCAGCCTTGTCCTCATCTTATAATGTGCCCATCCTGTAGTAATGTGTCCATTCTTGTCCCCATCCTATAGTAATGTCCCCAGCCTTATCCCTATCCTATAGTAATGTTTCCCATCCTTGTTCCCTTGTAGTAATGTCCCTATCCTGTAGTACTGTGCCCCATCCTAGTCCCCATCCTATAGTAATGTGCCCATCCTAGTCCCCATCCTATAGTAATGTGCCCATCCTAGTCCCCATCCTATAGTAATGTGCCCATCCTAGTCCCCATCCTATAGTAATGTGCCCATCCTAGTCCCCATCCTATAGTAATGTGCCCATCCTAGTCCCCATCCTATAGAAATGACCCCAACCTTGTCCCCATTCTATAGTAATGTCCCCATCCAATAGTATTATGCCCATCCTTGTAATGTCCCCATCTTTTAGTAACGTCCCCAGCCTTGTTCCCATGCTATAGTCATGTGCCCACCTTGTCCCTATCCTATAGTCATGTGCCCACCTTGTCCCTATCCTATAGTCATGTGCCCACCTTGTCCCTATCCTATAGTCATGTGCCCACCTTGTCCCTATCCTATAGTCATGTGCCCACCTTGTCCCCATCCTATAGTCATGTGCCCACCTTGTCCCTATTCTATAGTAATGTGGCGACCTTGTCCCTATTCTATAGTAATGTGCCCACCTTGTCCCTATTCTATAGTAATGGGACCACCTTGTCCCTATTCTATAGTAATGGGACCACCTTGTCCCTATTCTATAGTAATGTGACCACCTTGTCCCTATTCTATAGTAATGTGCCCATCCTGTAGTATGGGTCGGGGGGCAGTGGTGGCGCCTGAAAGGGAGCAGTGGCTATAACTTACCGATCGCTCTCTTCAGCTTCCACAGACGCCGGAGTGAAGCTGAGGGGAGCGGTCTCCTCCGGCTCCAGATCCACAGTGATTGGAGAGATCGGTCACAAGGCCGGTCTCTCCAATCAGAGCTGGGGGCGGGTGCAGCAGAGGTCACCCAGCTCCAGCCAATGATCGATGCTATAGCTGCACTGATCATGGCTGAATTTCAATGTTTCAACCATTTTCAATGGTTGAAACATTACAGTGGCTGTGATTGGCTGTCGAACGCCGCTCAGCCAGTCACAGCCTTCGTAGGTCCGGGGAGGAGACACCACCCCTCCTGAGGTCCCCTCCTCCCCGAATCTAAGGTATTTGCAATGCAAAGCGATTGCAGCCACCAGGGCTCCGGGGTCGCGATTTCGCCATGACTTTCTGGGTACATCATGTCATGGGTCCTTGAGTACCAGGGAGCCATAACGTACCCAGTACGCCATAGGTCGCTAAGGGGTTAACCTGTCCTTCACATACACACACACACACTCAAAAAATAAAAAAACACCATTCTTCTCACCTGTCCCACGCTCCCTCGGCTCCTCATCTCTGCTTCTTGCTGTCTGCAGGCCGTGCCCCGGTGACTATCGCGGCCGGTGCAGGGGCCACAGCCACTGGCAGCGATTTATGTCAGATAATTGTTTTGCTGGCGCTGCGCGCGCAGAGCCCTTAACTCTGAGAGCGCAGTGCCGGCAAAACGTTCATCTAACAAAGTGCAGGCAGTGGCTGCGACCCGTGCACCGGCCGCGATAGTTAACAGGGAAACGGGCCTGGGGGTCGCACGAAGCAGCCTGACGGGCCGCATGCGGCCCGCGGGCCGCGTGTTTGAGACCCCTGTGCTAGGGGCTTGGACCTGGCTACCATCAAGCCTACCTCCGAGATAAGGAACAGCGCAGGGTTTCGAGTCTGAGGGCCAGCCTAGGAGCCCCTGTTCCATCACTACAAAGAATTACAAAATGTAAATCTACAAACCCTCAAGAACTCCCACTTTGGACTTAAGTTATATTTCTAGAAAAAAATGGAACAAATGGAGACAAAACTTGTCAGTACGTGACCGAACATGGTGACATTTTCTGGAGACTTTTTCAAACCCGAAGATGTTTTCTCCGTCTTGCGCCGCCATCGCTGTATGACAACAGTTGTTTGTTGGCGTTGAATGGATGTTTTTGTAAGTATGAAATGTATGAATATTCATCCGGGGTCTCACATATTTCCTCTTGTCTCCAGATCTTCTGAGACATCTAAAAGCCCCCGTGGAAGTTCTCATAGCGGCCAACAGTAAATTTGGAGTCTCTTTTTCTCGCTCCGTCTTTAACAAGTGGAGCGATGGAAGAAGTTGGATTAAAGAATGAAATTCAAAGCCAAACTGGGCATTTCCTGTCTTTTAGATCTTCTAACATGTAAATTGAGCAGCACAAAAAGGATTAACGACCAGAATTGTGTGAGTGAACTCCAGGACTTTATCTAGAGCCAGGGGTCCCATGTGCCGGGAATATCAATGGCGTCTTCTTCAGTGGGAGCCGCTCTGATCTGCATACTAACACTGTACCGCTATTCTTCTACCGCGCGCACCAACGAGAAACCTGGGAACAGACTCATTTATCCACGATTGTCCTGTAAATTGTTTGTACAGATGCTGAATCTCTTGGGAATATTCGCTGCATTTGTCCTCCAGGGAAACCCAACTAAAAAACCCAACTAACATCTTTTGGCTTCATTTCTTTTTCACAATTTCGGTATAGCTCCACATTTAGTAAGAAATACTTGAGATGCACAGAGCTATGTATATGTTTCAGAAACCAGGTTGTGCCTGGTATAGCTGCTGCAATACCAACTATGGACAAGTGGGGCACTGTTTGTGCAAAACAAAGATTTTTTTTCTATTTCTGCACTGCCCCTTTAAGGAGCACATCATCTATATAATGTCATTACCTTAAATGTTCCCATCTAATCCTAGATTATGGGAGGCAATGGGGGTTTGGCAGAAGGGCATAAACCCTTAGATTAAATTTGTGTTCCTAGCTTGGCCCATGCTCCAATAAATCTATATACGCACACATAAATATACACACAACACAGTAATTCAATACAAAAAGGGAAACACATATATTATATAGAGTCATTACACACAGAGGGATCTATTCCTATATATTATATAGAGTCATTACACACAGAGGGATCTATTCCTATATATTATATAGTCATTACACACAGAGGGATCTATTCCTATATATTATAATATATAGGAATAGATCCCTCTGTGTGTAATGACACAATATAATATATAGGAATAGATCCCCCTATGTGTGATAATGACTCTATATAACATATAAATATATACATATAAATACACATACATACATATACATAAATACACATACAAACACATATATACATATAAATACACATACATACAAATACATAAATACATACAAACACATATATATATATATACATATAAATACACATACATACATATACATAAATACACATACAAACACAAATATACATATAAATACACATACATACATATACATAAATACATATACACACATATATACATATAAATACACATACATACACATACATAAATACACATACAAACACATATATACATATAAATACACATACATACAAATACATAAATAAATATATACACATATATATAAATACACATACATACATATACATAAATACATATACACACATATATACATATAAATACACATACATACATATACATAAATACATATACACACATATATACATATAAATACACATACATACACATACATAAATACACATAAATACATATATACATATAAATACACATACATACAAATACATAAATATATAAACATATATATAAATACACATACATACATATACATAAATACATATATACACACATATATACATATAAATACACATACATACACATACATAAATACATATATACACACATATATATATAAATACATACAAATACATAAATACATATACACACATATATACATATAAATACACATACATACATAAATACATATATACACACATATATATATATATATATATATATATATATATATATAAATACACATACATACAAATACATATATACATATACACACATATATACATATAAATACACATACATACATATACATAAATACACATACAAACACATATATACATATAAATACACATACATACATATACATAAATACACATACAAACACAAATATACATATAAATACACATACACATATATACATATAAATACACATACATACAAATACATAAATACATATAAATACACATACATACAAATACATAAATACACATATACACATATATACATATAAATACACATACATACAAATACATAAATACACATATACACATATATACATATAAATACACATACATACAAATACATAAATACACATAAATACATATATACATATAAATACACACACATACATATACACACATACACTTCTACACACATTCCTTTCTCCTTCCTGCTGATTCTCGCACTCTTCCTAATCCTTCACCGTCATTCTTTTCAAGTATTATTTGTGTACGGTCGCGATGGTAACAGTGTTAAATAGGCGGCATTAATCAAACGCTATCACCTTGTTGTATGAAAAGGGAGAATGATGTAAGATTGGAAAAGCCGGCAATAAACACCCACAAACCCATTCTGCGGAGCTGAGATCAATGGTGGAAACAAGGCGACGCCATCGGTTTGGTCTTGGCTTTGATAACATAGGAAAGTGAGAAAAAAAACAAATGCATGAGTGGCACATAAAGGGCCCAAGGCTGGGGACATGGGACGGTGAAGAAGCCGTTTCCCACAGAGACACTTGGGAAAAATGAAGCAGCCTGGAGGAGGGGAGAGTTGATGTTTCTGAGTCTACCATTAATCCGGTGCTAAATCTAAAAAAACTCTCTGATCCGGCCATTCTACATGACCTGTATCTCGCTATCGGCCACAGCTTTGTGTTCACATACAGACTGTAAAAAAAAACATTTCTGGGGTCTTCACCCTTTTCAGAATAATTACTCTTTTAAATAACTTTTCACTTATCAGGTATTTATCCGTTTCTACTTTAGTTCCCTTGTAGTCTCCAAAAAACTGATTCAACTTTAGTGCAGAGGCTGCTGTGATCACAGGGCATTATGAGCTCCTTCTACAGACACACATAGAGCTTGTATCCCATTTCCTTAGTGTATCTAAACTTTTAAACTTACTTGCTGAGCATTTTGCACTGTATTATGAGCAATCAGTGGGGGTCTCAGTTGACTTAGACCCCAAGACATGCAGGATATTTAAGTAGCTACAAAAAGTTTTAAAGTTTAGTTACTGTTTCAGGTATTAGTTTATCAATATTTATATCATTTGTATCTGCACTTCTGAAGCTGACATAGGCAGGGAGGAAGTAAAGTTCTGTAGTAATTGAAAGGTTCCCATAGACATGACTAATGTCATCCAGACCAACCAATATTGACAGGTATATGAGGGAAGATGTCACTCGGTCATGTCTGATTTCAGATGAACAAACACTTTGTCCTCCCGAATATAAGATGCCGGCAGAGATGTCTGACAGCAGCTTTCTCGTAGAAGATACAAGATCAATAGGCTGAGCAAGCAGTTTTGTGTGTGGCAGAGACAGTCGAGATGGCTATTTATCATTTTCTGTCCTAGCTCCTTTGTAAACTGCTAAAAAAATGATTGAACTTAGTGCTGAGGCTGCTGTAACCACAGGGCATTACTAATTATTTCTATAGACACAGACAGAATGTAACTTCCTGTTTGTTAAAGCATAAATCATAGCTGCCCTTGCACTAGCCGGTGAGCTAAATGCGCAGGCGCGAGATTATTGTCGGGTGCGAGGATGACGCAGGTGAGGTCATGCACAGCGCCGACCATAATCTCGCGCCTGCGCATTTAGCTCACCGGCGCACGCGGGGCAGCTAAGTTTTATGCTCTGCCCTCGATATGGAAGAGCGAACTGCGCCTGCGCGAGCGGACATGACTGCACAGGCGCGAGATTTGAAAGAGCAAGGAGGATGATGACGGAGGCGCCATCACGTCACTCAAGAAAGGACGATGGCGAACAGTGGCAGGAGGGGGTACAGGAGCCGACAAAGAGGACACCCACCTGACTAGATGAGGTAATTTGCATACATGGCGGACAGCTTTTATAAAGATATTTTTGGTGTCTGCAAGGGGAGTCAGGGCACAAGGTGCACCTTCATAGAACGCAGCCCAGGAGCTGCAGAAGGGGAGACTTTTAGTTTAAGGCTATGTGCCCACGCTGCGGATTTACCGCGGATTTTGCCGCGGATTTGCCGCTGATTTGCCGCGGATTTCCCGAAAATCTGCAGCAGTGGCACTTCCAAGCCATTTCAATGGCATTTTGAAAATGCTGTGTCCATGCTGCGGATTTTTCCGCTGCGGATTTGCCGCGGATTTTGATCCGGAAAAATCTGCAGCATGTCAATTGTTTGGCACAGATTTGGTGCGGATTTTTGGTTTTGAATGGGGAAAAAAAAAAAAAAAAATCCGCATCAAAATCCGCGGCAAATCCGCGGTAAATCCGCGGCAAATCCGCGGGTGCGGATTTGCCGCGAAAGTCGCGGATTTTCAGGCAGAAAAATCCGCAGGTACATTCTACCGTGGACACATAGCCTAATAGTGAAAAAACTGGTGACAGGTTCCCTTTAAAAGTTTAGTTACTTTTTAAGTTATTCAAGTTAGTTCAACAATATTTATATAATTTGTATCCATTTACATACTTCTGCCATTGACAAAGGCAGGGAGGAAGTAAAGGTCCGCAGTAATTTAAGTCTGTTACTTCTCTACCCAGTATTGAAATAAACGGTGTGCAGACTGAATAGAGCAATATTTTTTCAATTCTAGTTTAGAAATGTGACTTTATACACTGGGTGTCATGCGGTGTTCGGCTCTGCACGCACTTGGTGGCACGGCGACGTCAGACTCTGTTCACATTACAGAGTCTGACAAGCAACCTGATGATTCTGAATTGTTCAGCCAGAGACGGGCGTCGGCTGGTTCAGGTTTACTGGTTTTCAGTTCTGCAAGAGTTAATTCCTGCAGACTTGTGAGCAGGAACTAGGAGCTCAGGTTGCTAATTGCCAAGTGCTGCTGTCTCCTCCATATTTAAGGCATGGCTTTCTGCCAGTATGCGCCGATAATGGCTTCAGCTTTAGCGCCAGCGATTCCAGTCTTGGTGGTTATCCTGTTTATGGTGATCCGTGTTGTGCTTTTCAGTGGTGTGAGCGTTCCCCTGTTGTGCGTCACTTCCTCCCCTTTTTCGTTGTTCCCCTGAACACATATTGTCTCTCCTGTGTATTTTGAGGGCTGTATGAGTTTCCATTCTCCCTTGTCCGTGTCATTTCTGTGAGTCTTTGTTATTGTGTTTTCCAGCTCGCCCTAAGGGTGTGGGAGAGAAGGAGTAAGATCATGGCTTGGACAGGACTTAGGATACTGCTGGGGGCTCGGACCTGGCTACCATCAAGCCTACCTCCGAGATAAGGGACCGCGTAGGGTCTCGAATATGAGGGCCAGTCTAGGAGCCCCTGTCCTGTCATTACATGCTCCATGACACTGGGATGCAGATGCTAGGAGTAAGAGGTGCTATGCTTCAGACTTGTGCAGATTGCATTTTACCTTTCTCATAATTTATAGGAATATTATGTACATTAAGGTCTTTTCCGGTCCAGCCCCACCTTAATATTCTCACATTACTATGTAGCTGGATACTTTGTATAGTACATTGAGTTTGTTGCATCGTGCCATCATCATACCTCAGTCGTGTCCTGTTCTCACACATTTCATAGGCAGATGTTCCGACTGTCTTGTCTGGAATTAAAGTGCCCTGCGGGGGAAGATCACATGACTTTATATACCTGACAGGTACTGAAAGAGGATAGCATCACTTCACGATCATCAAAGTTTATCGTATAGCCTGGGAGCATACTGTCATTTCTAAACATGAATGTCAGTGATCCCTGGGGGGGCAAAGAAATTGCAAAAGTAATAATAAAACCCGGCAATGTATTCATTGAGAGGCACTGTTATGAGTAAATCGAGTCTTACCTAATCAAGTTCAGCATGAATTTCACACAAAAAAATCAGATTTGACAGAATGCATTTTTTTATCATTCAATTTGAATGAATTCAATTTATTGGATGAATTCGAGGGCACAAAAATAAAAGTTACTGACATTTTTTACACCCCACGTGATCACATGAGACCTAAGCAGCAATGGAAGACCCAAAGATCAGAGCATTGGTTGAGGGGCTCCTGTCCCACGGAAGACTGTCATGGTGGCGTCAGGATCTGTGGAGACAACAGATTCGGGAACTCTGCCTGATAACTTCTCTGATGTCTGTCATCAGCACAGGTAGACTCAGGTGTTGGCCAACAGACTGGTAGTTTACAGGTAGTTTAGCAAGAGTTAATCTCTGCTGGGCTGCTTGTTAGTCTCCTGCGATCACATGTTGTAGGGAATCCAGTCACATTCACTCCCCTCCTATATATGTGGGCTGGATGCTTCCTTTAATGCCAGCTATAGCGTCTCTATACTGGTCTGGTGGCGTGTTGTCATCCAGACTTAAGCGGGCTTTACACGCTGCGGTCTCGCTAGTGAGACCAGTTGTGTCAGTTGAGTCAGTTGTGCGACACAGGCAAATCGCTGCCCGTAGCGCACAACCTCGCTTACCCCCGTCACACGGAGTTACCTGTCCTGTGATGTCTCTCTGGATGGCAAACCACCTCCTTTCTAAGAGGGTGGGTCGTGCGGCGTCACACGGCAGCGGTCAAATAGAAGCGGAGGGGCGGAGATGAGTGTGACGTAACATCCCGCCCACCTCCTTCCTTCCTCATTGCCGGTGGACGCAGGTAAGGAGATGTTCGTCGCTCCTGCGGTGTCACACATAGCGATGTGTGCTGCCGCAGGAACGACGAACAACATCGCTAATTAGAAGAAAACGATTTTTTGTTTTAGGAAGACCTCTCCGCAGCAAACAATTTTTGCCGCTTTTGCGATCGTTTTAGGTCGCACATAAGAGTCACACACTGTGATATCGTTAATGACGCCGGATGTGCGTCACTAACAACGTGACCCCGACGATAATTCATTAACGATATCATAGCGTGTAAAGCCCGCTTTACTGGTGGATGTAGTACTTCAGTGCTGTGAGCAGTTGTGATGTTTACCCTCGTTGTCCTTTTGTTGCTGCCTTCCTACTCTTTTTTTCTAGGTAGGCTAATAAGAGTTATTCTCTGCTGTGCTGCTTGTTAGTCTTCTTTGATCACATGTTGTAGGGGATCCAGTTAGTTTCATTACCCTGCTATGTATTAAGGCTGGACGCTTCCTTTAATGCCAGCTATAGCTTTTTTATACTGCTCTGTGAGGTGTTGTGATCCAGATTTACTGCTGGTTGTAGTGCTTTATTGGTGTGAGTGGTTGTGGTGTTAACCCTTGTTGTAATTTTTTTTGTTGCTGCCTTCCTTCTCTTCTCTTTACACCCCATGTGATCACGTGAGACCTAAGCAGCAATAGAAGACCCAAAGATCAGAGCATCAGATGAAGAGCTGCTGTCACAGGGAGGTTTTTACAAATATTGTTCACTGTCATGGTGGTGTCAGGAATGGATCTGTGGAGACTAGGAGACTACAGACTGTTACACTCTGCCTGATAACTTCTCTGATGTCTGTGGTCAGCGCAGGTAGACTTGGGTGTCGGCCAACAAACTGAAAGTTCATAGGTAGGCTAATAAGAGTTAGGGGCACTTTGCACGCTGCGACATCGCTAGCCGATGCTAGCGATGCCGAGCGCGATAGTCCCCACCCTCGTCACACATGCGATATCTTGTGATAGCTACCGTAGCGAACATTATCGCTACGGCAGCTTCACACGCACATACCTGCCCTGCGACGTCGCTCTGGGCGGTGACCCGCCTTCTTCGTCACAGCGACGTCACACGGCAGGCGGCCAATAGAAGCGGAGGGGCGGAGATGAGCAGGATGTAAACATCCCGCCCACCTCCTTCCTTCCGCATAGCCGCTGGAGGCAGGTAAGGAGATGTTCCTCGCTCCTGCGGCTTCACACACAGCGATGTCTGGTGCCGCAGGAACGAGTAACAACACCGTATCTCCTATTGGTGCGACATTATGAAAATGTCCGACGCTACACAGATCACCGATTTACGACGCTTTTGCGATTGTTTATCGGCGCATCTAGGCTTTACACGTTGCGACGTTGTTACCAGCGCCGGATGTGCGTCACTTTCGATCTGACCTTGACGATATCGCAGTAGCGATGTCGCAACATGCAAAGTACCCCTAAATCTCTGCTAGCCTGTTAGTTAGTCTTCTTTGATCACATGTTGTAGGGGATCCAGTTACTTTCGCTACCCTCCTATATATTCAGGCTGGACACTAATGCCAGCTACAGCTTTTCTATACTGGTCTGGTGAGCTGTTGTGATCCAGATTTACTGCTGGTTGTAGTGCTTTATTGTTGTGAGTGGTTGTAGTATTAACCCTTGTTGTCATTTTGTTGCTGCCTTCCTTCTCTTGCTTCTCTTCTTTTTACACCCCATGTGATCACGTGAGACCTAAGCAGCAGTAGAATACCCAAAAATTAGGGCATCAGTTCAAGAGCTGCAGTCACAAGAAGGTTTTTAGAAACATCATCGAGTGTCATGGCGGTGTCAGGATCTGTGGTGACTACAAATTCTGGTACTCTGCTTGCTGACTTTTCTGATGTCTGTGATCAGACTTGAGCATTGATCCACAGACTAGTAGTTTACAGGCAGTTTAGCAAGAGTTAATCTCTGCTGGGCTGCTTGTTAGTCCCCTTTGATCACATGTTGTGGGGGAGCCAGTCACATTCACTCCCCTCCTGTATATGCGGGCTGGATGCTTCCTTTAATGCCAGCTATAGCTTTTCTATACTGGTCTGGTGGCGTGTTGTCATCCAGACTTACTGCTGGATTTAGTACTTCAGTGCTGTGAGCAGTTGTGGTGTTTACCCTTGTTGTCCTTTTGTTGCTGCCTTCCTACACTTTTTTTTCTCTTTAGTCTCATAATAATAATAATAATAATAATATTTATTTATTCATTTATATAGCGCTATTAATTCCACAGCGCTTTACATACAAAGGCAACACTGTCCCCATTGGGGCTCACAATCTAAAGTCCCTATCAGTATGTTTTTGGACTCTTAGGGGTACTTTACACGCTGGAACATTGCTAGTGATTGCTAGCGATGTCGAGCGCGATAGCACCCGCCCCCGTCGCTCATTCGACATTTGGTGATCGCTGCCGTAGCGAACATTATCGCACATACCTTGTCAGCGACGTCGCTGTGACCGCCGAACAATCCTTCCCTCAACAGGGAGGTGCGTTCGGCGTCATAGCGGCGTCACTAAGCGGCCGGCCAATAGAAGCGGGAAGGCGGAGATGAGCGGGACGTAACATCCCGCCCACCTCCTTCCTTCCGCATTGCCGGTGGACGCAGGTAAGGAGATGTTCATCGCTCCCGCGGTGTCACACATAGCGATGTGTGCTGCCGCAGGAACGACGAACAACATCGTACGGTGGCTGCAGCGATATTAAGGAAATGAACGACGTGTCAACGATCACCGTTTTGGAACGATTTTGCGAACGTTCATCGTCCCTCATAGGCGTTACACGCTGCGATGACGCTACCGGCGCCGGACGTGCGTCACTAACGACGTGACCACGACGATATATCGGTAGCGATGTTGCAGCGTGTAAAGTACCCCTTACTGTTTGCTCCTTTTGAGTTCGCAATGTGTCCGAGTTTTGGTTTTTCTCTGTATTTCTTTATCTGTGTTGCCATCACACTCCTGTCCCTTATTTCTCTGATGGGCAGGGGACAGATTAGTTCTGGTCAGAAGAATAGTAAGGATGGGACTCCGGCATCTACACCATCAGAGGTAATCCGGAAGTTAGAGATAGCCTAGGGTCACCTAGCATGAGGAACAGTTTAGCAGCCCCTTGTCCCTCGCTATCCTATTGTCACATCGTGACAGCTGCGTTGGAAGGATAGGTGAGGAAAGGGCTTAGGACAGGTATATATTTTATTCCCTCTACTACCTTATATTTAAAAAACGTTAGGGCATTTTCGGCGTGAATTAAATTTGCTAACCAAATCGAACCAAAATTTTTAAAATCGTCTTAAGTTTAGGTGGATATCAGGGAGGTTCTGATGTATTGAAGGGGTTTTCCAGAATTTCATTATTGTTAGCCTGTCTTTAAGACCACCAATTCAGATCTTTGAGAGGTCTATTGCCTGCCATCCCTACAAGCAGTTGATCAGTGGGAGTGTAATAGGCCATCGTTAGAATAGGCCATCAATATCAGAAAACTCCTTAGGCTAGTTTCACACTTGCGTTGGACGGCTTCCGTAGCATTGCATTGTGTGACGGATGCAACGGATGCGTTGCATATAGTGGCACAACGCAATGCTACGGATCGTACAAAATAACAGAAAGCGTTATTTCTTTATTTATTTATTTTTTCTTCTTTACAGTACCGGCAGCCGACTATTGTGAACGATCAGCTGATCGCTCTTAATAGCCGGAGGCCGAGCGCTCTCACATGCCGGCGGCCGAGCGCTCAGCTGAGTGCCCTGACATGCCGGCGGCCGAGCGCTCAGCTGAGTGCCCTGACCTGTCGGCGGCCGAGCGCTCAGCTGAGTGCCCTGACAGGCCGGCGGCCGAGCGCTCAGCTGAGTGCCCTGACCTGTCGGCGGCCGAGCGCTCAGCTGAGTGCCCTGACATGCTGGCGGCCGAGCGCTCAGCTGAGTGCCCTGACATGCTGGCGGCCGAGCGCTCAGCTGAGTGCCCTGACATGCTGGCGGCCGAGCGCTCAGCTGAGTGCCCTGACATGCTGGCGGCCGAGCGCTCAGCTGAGTGCCCTGACATGCTGGCGGCCGAGCGCTCAGCTGAGTGCCCTGACATGCTGGCGGACGAGCGCTCAGCTGAGTGCCCTGACATGCCGGCGGCCGAGCGCTCAGCTGAGTGCCCTGACCTGTCGGCGGCCGAGCGCTCAGCTGAGTGCCCTGACATGCTGGCGGCCGAGCGCTCAGCTGAGTGCCCTGACATGCCGGCGGCCGAGCGCTCAGCTGAGTGCCCTGACATGCCGGCGGCCGAGCGCTCAGCTGAGTGCCCTGACATGCCGGCGGCCAAGCGCTCAGCTGAACGTTCGGCCACCGAGAAATAAAATAAAGTTTTTGATTTAAAAAAAAAAAAAAGAGAGCATGCGCAGTGAAAAATAAAGGTTTCCGCTGCTCAAAAAAACGTTACATGCAGCGTTCCATCCGCCCGGCGCAGCGTCAAAATAACGACGCTGCGTCGTCCAGCGGATGCAACGCTGACACTTGCGTTACAGTGCGTCGTCCATACAAGTCTATGGAGAATAGCGCAGTGCGTTAACGGACTGCGCTATTCTCGATAGTGACGGACTCCGCTGAACGCAAGTGTGAAAGTAGCCTTAGTCTGTCCTTAAATAAAGTTCAAGTCCAGATCTTTAAATAAATCCAGACTTTAGAACAAATTCCAAAATATTTCCTGCCTTCTGCCTCGTTATTAGTCCATCATAGTATTACTTCTCTACGTGCAAGTCTACTTTGAGGGTAGTAGACAGGTGACTGCTTCTTGCAAAGTTCGAATTCCTTTTATTGGGGTTAAAGATGAAGAGATAATAATCCCTAAGACTTTTTTCCTGGCTACACACTATGCCAAACCTGTTAGTTACCAAGTGGGTCCACAATACTGGTGGCCATTGTTCTTAAAAATTTCCAGTTTCGAAAAGCTGGATGTTGCCACCTCTTCTTGTTGGTCCACATATGTGTAGGTATGAGTGCTGCATTGCATTCTCCATTTTTTGTGAGTTTCTGGTTCAGTCTTATTTTCTTAGAGTTATTACTTCAAGATGTCAGATGTTTTCTCCTTCTCCACGGGAACTCGATCTTCTTCTTTTCTTCTTGCCAAGTAGTTTTCTTTTTGTTTTCACAGTTGATTAGCAGGTGGCTAACCATGGGTGGTAAACATTAGGAGTCCTACCCTACAAAGTCTCTACAATCATGTGAGCCGGGGCGTAGAGTGAGGGATGCCGGCTAGGTATGGGTCTAAGGGTGGAGCGCCAACAAGCCATAGACAAAGAAAGGGGTGATCCTGCTCTCTGGAGTAGTCAGGATCAAAGTCACATTAGCATCAAGAGCAAAAATGTCAAAGGATGACCCCTAATGCGCAGGCAAGAAGTCAGAATGGTACAGTGCCTACAAGTAGTCTTCAACCCCCTGCAGATTTAGCAGGTTTGATAAGATGCAAATAAGTTAGAGCCTGCAAACTTCAAACAAGAGCAGGATTTATTAACAGATGCATAAATCTTACAAACCAACAAGTTCTGTTGCTCAGTTAAATTTTAGTAAATTTTCAACATAAAAGTGTGGGTCAATTATTATTCAACCCCTAGGTTTAATATTTTGTGGAATTACCCTTGTTTGCAATTACAGCTAATAATCGTCTTTTATAAGACCTGATCAGGCCGGCACAGGTCTCTGGAGTTATCTTGGCCCACTCCTCCATGCAGATCTTCTCCAAGTTATCTAGGTTCTTTGGGTGTCTCATGTGGACTTTAATCTTGAGCTCCTTCCACAAGTTTTCATTTGGGTTAAGGTCAGGAGACTGACTAGGCCACTGCAACACCTTGATTTTTCCCTCTTGAACCAGGCCTTGTTTTTTTTGGCTGTGTGCTTTGGGTCGTTGTCTTGTTGGAAGATGAAATGACGACCCATCTTAAGATCCTTGATGGAGGAGCGGAGGTTCTTGGCCAAAATCTCCAGGTAGGCCGTGCTATCCATCTTCCCATGGATGCGGACCAGATGGCCAGGCCCCTTGGCTGAGAAACAGCCCCACGGCATGATGCTGCCACCACCATGCTTGACTGTAGGGATGGTATTCTTGGGGTCGTATGCAGTGCCATCCAGTCTCCAAACGTCACGTGTGTGGTTGGCACCAAAGATCTCGATCTTGGTTTCATCAGACCAGAGAACCTTGAACCAGTCTGTCTCAGAGTCCTCCAAGTGATCATGAGCAAACTGTAGACGAGCCTTGACATGACGCTTTGAAAGTAAAAGTACCTTACGGGCTCGTCTGGAACGGAGACCATTGCGGTGGAGTACGTTACTTATGGTATTGACTGAAACCAATGTCCCCACTGCCATGAGATCTTCCTGGACCTCCTTCCTTGTTGTCCTTGGGTTAGCCTTGACTCTTCGGACAAGCCTGGCCTTGGCACGGGAGAAAACTTTCAAAGGCTGTCCAGGCCGTGGAAGGCTAACAGTAGTTCCATAAGCCTTCCACTTCCGGATGATGCTGCCAACAGTGGAGACAGGTAGGCCCAACTCCTTGGAAAGGGTTTTGTACCCCTTGCCAGCCTTGTGACCCTCCACGATCTTGTCTCTGATGGCCTTGGAATGCTCCTTTGTCTTTCCCATGTTGACCAAGTATGAGTGCTGTTCACAAGTTTGGGGAGGATCTTAATTAGTCAGAAAAGGCTGGAAAAAGAGATAATTAATCCAAACATGTGAAGCTCATTGTTCTTTGTGCCTGAAATACTTCTTAATACTTTAGGGGAACTAAACAGAATTCTTGTGGTTTGAGGGGTTGAATAATAAATGACCCGCTGAATAAACTTTTCACAATTTAAAAAAAAAAAAAAGAAATAACATTCTTTTTTGCTGCAGTGCATTTCACACTTCCAGGCTGATCTACAGTCCAAATGTCACAATGCCAAGTTAATTCCAAATGTGTAAACCTGCTAAATCTGCAGGGGGTTGAAGACTACTTGTAGGCACGGTAAGTCATGTGCTCGTCATCATCAGATAGCCGGATACGTGCAAACATGAAATGGCCATTATGGAGCTGTAGAGAGGAAGTCACTGCTAGATGTCACACGGAGTTTTGCACAAACTTCACTGACTGTCATGGCGGTAGCATTGGGCTCTGTTCAGATTGCAAATTCTGACTCTCCTCCCAATGGTTTTCTCTGGTGTCTGCGAAGAATACAGACTCAGGCGTCGACCTACTGTGTGCTGATTCATAGGAAGGCCAGCAAGAGTTAATCTCTGCTAGTTTGCTTGCTCCTTTAATCACATGTTCTGGGGAGGCCTATCACATCTGCTCCACTCCTATATATGCCGGTTGAACTCTTCTACTCATGCCAGCTATAGTTTATTCTATGTTGGTCTGTGAGGTATGCTGTCCCAGACTCTTTGGTGAACGTTGTGCTTAAGTGGTGCTTATTGTTTGGTGCGGTTATGGAGTTTACCCTTGTTGTTTTGTAGCTTCCTTCCTGTTCATGTTTTTCCTCCTGAATTTCTTATTGTTTTTACCTCTGTGTGTATTCATGCTGTGTGACAGAGTTTTGGTAGTCCCTCTTTGGGGGGAGTGGGAATCAGGTTGGGACACGTCAGGAGCAGGGCCAGGAAGGAGACTCAGGCATGACCACCATCAGAAGTATCCTTAATGTTAGGGATAGTATAGACCCCCTTAGCTTGAGGGTCAGCATAGGAGCCCTGGTTACCCACTAATCCATAGTCATCGTTCCACTGGATCTGAGGTCTTGCCATACATATGTATTATTTTTAATCTATTGTCACGTGGTGAGTAACAGGGTTTTATCAAGTACCAGGATAAAACCCCAGCAGATGACACAACACACAGGGTACACAGGGGCCACGGTATAACGGAGTGCCTTTGTGCTAGCGAGAGGGGAGCACTCACCTGCGCCTGTACCCTAGACTCCCTAATATCCCTGCAATGATTCTTTCACCGCATGTCTGGCTACGTTCCTAAGCCCTCAATTGCACTAAACTCACCCTGACTAGTGAGCAGGCTGACAAGAGCACTAGTCTCGTCTCTAAGATACAGACACACAAGGTTAGGAAAACAGACAGGGGAAACAGATATAAAAAGGAAAAACCCTACAAACAGCTTCTATGTAGCTAACACCCCAGCTGCACACAACACCAAAAACTTCTTCCAGAGCAGGCTCCTTCCAAAGTTGAACACATAGAAATGAGGATTCAGTTTCTACCACCGGCATCAGATGATCAAGCACATGACTTTAAATGTTGAAGGGGAGTGATCACAAAGAGCTGTACCTGGGATTAAAAGCTACAGCCAGCAGCCAGGCAGGCAAGGGTGCTTATCCCTTACAGCACTACTAGCAAGATGTCACTCAAGGATCAGCTGTGGATCTGAAAGCAAGAAAGCGCTGTGACCTTCTGATTCCAGACGTGTCCGAGACACACTCATGACACCTGGTTTAAGTGACGCTGTTCTTCCAAATCTGGAGACGTTTTTCGTATGTTCATGCTCCCCTTTATTCCTGAGATGACCTCTTCTTCCCGGTATATACATTTAATCTTTTTTATTTTATCCAAATGGGTGTGATCCCCAACTCATAATCATGGGTGCTCTATGAATATTCTGCAACTACCGCCATCCCCACTGCAATGTATCAAGAGAAGTGTCCAAGTCAGTGGTAATACTGCAAATCATAAGAAAGTTCCATCCTAGTGACAGCCATAATGCTTCTTCTGAGGTTCCTACAAATCTTCTTTCCTTTGAGTTGTTCTACACTTCCAAGGTGACGTAGACATGGTCATTGAATCTCGGATCATCATTGCACTAATTGACTCTCTGGACTATTATTATCACATTGATTTAACTCATATCCAAAATATGAAAAATTTTGTAGCCATTTTTAGACACTATAAAACGTGAGACATCATAGATCTGGGATAGCGGTTCCCAGGGCAAAGCAAGCATTTTACACCCCTAACCCATCTACACTAGTGGAGGCCATGTCACTTTTGGAGAGCCCCTGATGTGCCTAAACAGTGGAGTTCCCCCACAAGTGACCCCGTTTTGGAAAGTAGACCCCTCAAGCAATTTATCTAGAGATATGATGGGCACCTTAAACCTTCAGGTGCTTCACAGGATTGTATGACTTTGAGCCATAAAATTAAGAAATTAAATATTTCCCACAAAATATGTTGCTTCAGCCCCACATTTTCACAAGCGTAACAGGAAAAAAGCACCATACAATTTGTTGTACAACTTCTCATGATACCTCATATGTGGTACAAAACTACTTGTAACGCCAGTGTCTCTGCCTTGCTCTGCTCCCTCCACTCGACAGAGACGCCGACATACTCATCGCCGTGGAGGCTCTGCATGTCCTGCCCACTTTGTGTCTCCTCGCCACCACTGTCGTGTCCATGTCTCTTCTGTTCCTGCTCACTGCCATGTCAGCCCTGCTGTTTCAGCTTCGATCTCAGTTCCGTCCAAGAGCCGAGTTCCGTATTACAGGACTGCGCATGTCGTGTAGGGTTCCAAACATGGCCCTTAGGGTTTCTTATAGGGGCAGTGCACGCAGTCCATTAGTCTTCCTCAGCCTATTGCTGTGAGTCTCAGTGTATTTAAGACACCCTCCCCTTCAGGGAGGTGCCTGTCCAATGTTAGTTGCTAGTGAGCCTTGTTTGTACTAGTGATATTGAGGTCCCTGTTCCTGTGTCTGAGAACTTGTAACTCAATCTTCACCTATTTTTTAACCCAGCCTGTGTTCTTCGTGTGCAATCAGCCTGTGTGTCTGCCTGTGCCAGCTATCTAGTCTATACCAGCCTGTACACAAGTACAGTAACCCCCCACAAGTGACCTCATTTTAGAAACCACACCACCTGAGACCACAGATCTGTAACCTCCTGTGTTAAGGTCTGGACCAGGTGTGCAAATGCCGCAGCCTGAGCAATAATGATTCTGAAATAAATATTTTCAAGGCCAGCAATAATGTCATGGTGTGCCTATCAGAATTCTGCCAGGAACAAGGGAACTCTCGGCCAGCACCACAACATACAGGGTACACGATACCATGGCGGGCCCTAGCGCTAGGGAGAGGGAAGCGGAGTGATCTCATTCACTCACCTGAAGCTGCAACCTACACTCTCTAACGTCTCTAGATGGGTTCTTTCATCCCATCGCTGATCATGTGCCTAGAGCCTCACTTGCCTTAAACTCTGGCTAGTGAGAAAGCCGGCAAGAGTGCTAGTCCCCCCACTACAATAATACAACACGAGGGAAGATAAAAAATACAAGGGGATATAGACAAAAACTAAATACAACAAACTGTTGCAGCCAAACACCAGACTACACATGACGCAGCTGCAACAGCAGAATCTTCAGCCACCAGTAGAGCCCTCCTCTCTCCTCGGATAGTCAGAATAGAGTGAATCTATTACCGGCATTACATGATGGATCATGTGGCTATTTAAAGAGGAGAGGAGTGGTTGCAAACTGACTGCAGCTGAGATCAACTAACTAGGAGCTAGCAGCAAGAAAAAAGACATTAACCCTTGCTGTGCCAACTGTAAGCAAATACGTTTAATATGCAGAACCTCACAAGTATAAGTGAAGCTCGGATCACAGAACCGTCACAAATTTCTCAACAGGGAGATACACTCGGGATAGCACTTTAAACCTTCAGGTGCGTCACAGAATTTTAGAACATTGAGCCATGAAAATAAAAATTAAATTTTTCCCACAAAAATGTTGCTTTAGCTCCCAACTTTTCAGTTTCTCAAGGGTAACAGGAGAAAGTGGACCATATGATTTGTTGTATAATTTCCCCGTTAATACACTACATGTAATCGGTAACTAGTTTTCAGGCACAGTACAGCGCTCAGAAGGGAAGGAGCGCTATATTGGAGTGCAGATTTTGCTGTTATGGTTTGCGGGTGCCATGCCACATTGGCAGAGCCCCTGAGGTACCAAAACAGCGGAACTCCCCATAAGTGACCCCATTTTGCAAACTGCACCCCACAATGAAATCATCTAGGGGTGCAGAGATTCATATTGATGCAGCGTGGCTCAGGGTAGTTATTGGTGAGATGTTGCTCTATAACACTCCAGCATGCTACATTAAAGATGACGTCCTGGCAGGGTGTGTGTGTCAATGTCATAGTGGTGGTATGCCAGTGTAGGTCGCAAGATACCGATGGTTTCGGCTGGCGAGGACTGGATGACGACTTATTCAGGAATGGTGACCACCAATTTTTTAAAACTAACATTGTTTTACTTAAGAGTCCTTCGAGGATGTTCCTGTTCTCGTAGGTCCAGCTAGCTTCAGCACCACCCAGTTTACCTGCACAGTACAGTCCATGAAAACCATTCTATTTTCCCTGGGTTTCCTCGTAGAAGATGACAATATAGTGGAATTCAAGCTTCAAGCTTTCACACACTTTGGGAACTCTCTCCTGGGACGTGTATGGCACTGCGTCAGGTCGAGGGACCATTCTTCGAATCTGAGTGACCAAATTAGAAGGGTCCAGTTAGAAGACTTTGAACAGTCAAGTCCCAAATAACTGGCAGCTTCTAAAGAAAACGGGCAAAAATGGTATAGCACATGAGACAACATACTCTGTATCTCGGTCAATTATTTAGGATCACGCTATCCTGATTCCAGTCTCCATACTCCTGTCTGCCAGAGGTCACCCACTGCATGTGGCCTTCATAGCCATTCAGACCATAAGTCTGCTGTAGTCACAGGCGAGTCTCTTACTCTCGAAGGAAACTGTCTCTTTCCCTACATGCTAACCCCTCCCACTGTGGGCTAGTCCCAACTTTAACTACTTCATGCCCTATTGTTAACATAACCACATACTACATTGTTACATATTATACATTACATCACAATTCACATTATATTACCTTCAAAATACACAGGACATAATACACATTAAACTTCACATGAAAATAACGCGATTGGTGTCTTCAGGGGGGAACAAGTCCACCAGCATTGATACCACAGGTGTGTCAAAGAACTTTATATCATTGGGTGGTGAAGAAAAAATTACATATTTTTACCACAAATATTTTGTTTTAGCTCCACATGTGTGAGGAGACAGTAGGAGGAGTGAGGGAGTAAATGTGTAAGAAGACAGTATGGTTAGTGGGGGGATGGGAGAGGGGATAGTATGAGGGGGTGGGGAATGTGTGAGGAGACAGTATGCGGAGTGAGGGGGTAAATATGTAAGAAGACAGCATAGTTACTGGGAGCGATGTGAGAGGGGATAGTATGAGGGAGGGGGGAATGTGTGAGGAGACAATATGAGGAGTGAGAGGGTAAATGTGTAAGGAGATAGTATGGTTAGTGGGGGGATATGAGAGGGAATAGTATGAGGGGGTGGGGAAAGTGTGAAGAGACAGTATGAGGAGTGAGGGGGTAAATGTGTAAGGAGATAGTATGGTTAGTGGGGGGATGTGAGAGGGGATAGTATAAGGGAGGGGGAATGTGTGAAGAGACAGTATGAGGAGTGACGGGGTAAATGTGTAAGGAGATAGTATGGATAGTGGGGGATGTGAGAGGGGATAGTATGAGGGAGAGGAAAATGTGTGAGGAGATGGCATGAGGAACAAACAGCATAGGACAGATATTTTTTAGTCAAGAACATTATAATCATTCTGCTATTTTTAAGGGCGCCATGTGGGGATGTGTTGCAGAAGGCCGGAGAAGATGGAAGTCTGCAGAGATGAGCTGTGAATGTGAAAGTCATTTGGACATCTGGACAGTATGATGAGTGAAGGGGGTAAATATGTAAGGAGACAGTATGGTTAGTAGGGGGGATGTTAGAGGGGATAATATGAGGGAGGGGAAAATGCGTGAGGAGACAGTATGAGGAGTGAGGGGGTAAATGTGTAAGGAGACAGTATGGTTAGTGGGGGGATGAGAGAGGATAGTATGAGGGAGAGGAAAACATGTGAGATGGTATGGGGGAACACAGTGAAGGACAATTATTTATTCAGTCAAACAGCATACGACAGATATTTTTTATTCAAGAACATTATAATCATTCTGCTATTTTTAAAGTCACCGTGTAGGGATGTGCTGCAGAAGGTCGGAGAAGATGGAAATCTGCAGAGACGAGCTGTGAATGTGAAAGTCATCCAGGCATCTGGACAATTTTTATATGAGATAGCCAAGGTGAATGTCTGCAATATGAAGGTTGTCTCACGCTCAAAGCTGTAGTGGATGGTAACAATGGAGCCTGAAAGTTAAAAGTTCAAACCATTGTTACCCTTTTGCTTGTCACTATATGTGAACATTGGACATATGAAATATGAATTGTATTACTGATATATGGATCATACTTTTAAGCCTATCCATCCCTCTATCTATTCCTCAATGTATGTATCTACAGATTTGTAGCCTTACTTTCACTGCTACAAGCTTATCTTCCTCTAAGCTGGATGCATCTCTCGTACGATCATCTTGGTTCCCGGTCTCCAGGGTGACTTTCATGGCCTGAAACTTTCCAGGTCTTCTATCATGTTGAGTGCGGTGAATGGCTGGAGATCTCGGGGCTGTGGGAGAGGTTATTATAGGGCGTTGATCCCCCACTGCGGAGCTGAATGCATTCTGGGGATCTTACCAGATAGAGGGATTCAGCTTTCTATTCATTCCTTATGAGTCATATCCATCCTATGGAAAAATAACCGAGCAGTAACACAAGGAGTAGTCGGGCTCTTTCCTTTTTTTGGGGGGTCCAGTACCTTTCTTTTCCATGGCTTTGTAGTTCTTGTAACTTCATGTAACCAAGATCAAGCCTTCTTCTGGGGTTAGAAAGACTCCTTCCAGCTACAATACAAATTATCAATGGACACTGTTGTAATTCTCTGGCCCCTTTGACATCTTCTTCAGGGAACAAACCCCCCCAATCCACTCCATACTTCATTACAAGGCAAAACGTTTACATGGAGTGTATTAAAGGAGTTTTCCGGTTCAGTTAAAAGAAAACTTTTAGAGCCATCTGATGCTTTGTGTTTCAGTTCCTCAACTTTATCTACATATATATTTGCTGACACTTTTGTTTCCATTCAGAGGCAGTTACCCTCTCCAGAGCTGGGCTTGCTCTCAACTGATACAATTATATCCAATGCAGACAACGCTCTGTGAGCTAAACACCCCGGACTCCAGACTGATACATTGTATCCAGTGCAGACAACGCTCTGTGAGATAAACATCCCGGACTCCAGACTGATACATTGTATCCAGTGCAGACAACGCTCTGTGAGATAAACATCCCAGGACTCCAGATTCATACATTGTATCCAGTGTAGAGAATGCTCTGTGAGCTAAACACCCTAGCACACCAGACTGATACATTGTATCCAGTGCAGACAACGCTCTATGAGCTCAACATCCCAGGACTATAGAATGATTCATTGTATCCAGCGTAGACAATCACTGTGAGCTAAACATCCCAGGACTCCAGATTGATGCATTGCATCCAGTACAGACAATGCTCTGTGAGCTAAACAGCTAAATATCCCAGGACTATAGATTGATTCATTGTATCCAGTGTAGACAATGCTCTGTGATCTAAACAGCCCAGACTCCAGACTGATACCTTATATCCAGTGCAGACAATGCTCTGTGAGCTAAATATTTCAAGACTACAGATTGATTAATTGTATCCAGTGCTGATAATGCTCTGTGAGCTAATCAGACTCCAGATTGATACATTGTATCCAGTGCAGACAACGCTCTGTGAGATAATCATCCCAGACTCCAGATTGATACATTGCATCCAGTGCAGATAATGCTCTGTGATCTAAACAGCCCAGACTCCAGACTGATATATAGTATCCAGTGCAGACAATGCTCTATGAGCTAAACATTCCAGGACTACAGAATAATACATTTTATCGAGTGCAGACAATGCTCTGTGAGCTAAATATTCCAGGATTACAGATTGATATATTGTATCAAGTGCAGACAATGCTCTGTGAGCTAAACATCCCAAGACTCGAGATTGATACATTGTATCCAGTGCAGACAATGCTTTGGTAGCTAAACATCAAGTGTAGGCAATGCTCTGTGAGCTAAACAGAGAGATGCTGTATCTCTTACAGAGAGATCTGTAATTGGAAAATGATGATGAAGTGAGACCCATACGTCCTCATTTGAACCTGTTCACTTTTGTGACGTTTTGTAAATTTGGCACAAATTGTAACCAGAATTTCCAGGATTATTTGTATCATTGCAAATTCTTTTAACTGCGTTAATGTCACCTCTAAATGGGGTTGTCTTCTGCTGGAGGATCCTCTGAGACCCTGAATCTATTACCAAAAATCACTGACAGCTGTGTGCCCATGATGAGAATTGTACGTATATATGCACTTGTCCAAGCTATGGGTTATAGGGAGGGCAGACGGGGGTTTTATCTCTCCACCTCAGCCACATTGGGAACCTATATACTTCTACACGGACCCCAGTATCTACAGCCTTGGGTATAATACCTATTGGCTCCCTCAGGGGACCAGATCGGACTTCAAAATCTGCACACCCTGTATTAAGCCCCTCCTAGTGTGATCCACCCCCACTGATTTGAAAATCTGCAGGAAAGTGATACAGAACCTCAAGAAGGTCAATCATTAACAAAAAGCAAATATTTAACGTGCATGTCCCTTTAAAACAGACTCACAATATACACATGCCTTCATCTTCAAGTATTACTGGACCATGAATGGTCCAAAGATAGCAATGCAGCTCCACACCATAGCGCACAGCAAATACTGCAATGTTCCTTGGTCCAAGAGGATAATATCACTGACCTACCTGATGGACCATCATGGTGCAGCCTGTCCTCACATCTGACCTGGATGCAGTGAGGAAGACTCTGGGGATCTTCTGATGTTCTACCATGGAAAGGACAATTGATGAACATATGAGCGAGTGAGAGAGGAACATAAGGTATCCTATATAGAATCCCTAAAATATGGGAATCCTAAGCAAGACCACCTCCATCAGCCATCATCTTCAGAGGCCATCACAAAGCTCCACCTACTAGAAGATAACGCAATATTAGGATCAGTAATGTAATGTATGTACACAGTGACTGCACCAGCAGAATAGTGAGTGCAGCTCTGGAGTATAATACAGGAGGTAACTCAGGATCAGTAATGTAATGTATGTACACAGTGACTACACCAGCAGAATAGTGAGTGCAGCTCTGGAGTATAATACAGGAGGTAACTCAGGATCAGTAATGTAATGTATGTACACAGTGCCTTCACCAGCAGAATAGTGAGTGCAGCTCTGGAGTATAATACAGGAGGTAACTCAGGATCAGTAATGTAATGTATGTACACAGTGACTACACCAGCAGAATAGTGAGTGCAGCTCTGGAGTATAATACAGGAGGTAACTCAGGATCAGTAATGTATGTACACAGTGACTGCACCAGCAGAATAGTGAGTGCAGCTCTGGAGTATAAAACAGGAGGTAACACAGGATCAGTAATGTAATGTATGTACTCAGTGACTGCACCAGCAGAATAGTGAGTGCAGCTCTGGAGTATAATACAGGAGGTAACTCAGGATCAGTAATGTAATGTATGTACACAGTGACTACACCAGCAGAATAGTGAGTGCAGCTCTGGAGTATAATACAGGAGGTAACTCAGGGTCAGTAATGTAATGTATGTACACAGTGACTACACCAGCAGAATAGTGAGTGCAGCTCTGGAGTATAATACAGGAGGTAACTCAGGATCAGTAATGTAATGTATGTACACAGTGACTACACCAGCAGAATAGTGAGTGCAGCTCTGGAGTATAATACAGGAGGTAACTCAGGATCAGTAATGTAATGTATGTACACAGTGCCTTCACCAGCAGAATAGTGAGTGCAGCTCTGGAGTATAATACAGGAGGTAACTCAGGATCAGTAATGTAATGTATGTACACAGTGCCTTCACCAGCAGAATAGTGAGTGCAGCTCTGGAGTATAATACAGGAGGTAACTCAGGATCAGTAATGTAATGTATGTACACAGTGACTACACCAGCAGAATAGTGAGTGCAGCTCTGGAGTATAATACAGGAGGTAACTCAGGATCAGTAATGTATGTACACAGTGACTGCACCAGCAGAATAGTGAGTGCAGCTCTGGAGTATAAAACAGGAGGTAACACAGGATCAGTAATGTAATGTATGTACTCAGTGACTGCACCAGCAGAATAGTGAGTGCAGCTCTGGAGTATAATACAGGAGGTAACTCAGGATCAGTACAGGATCAGTAATGTAATATATGTATACAGTGACTGCACCAGCAGAATAGTGAGTGCAGCTCTGGAGTAATACAGGATGTAACTCAGGATCAGTACAGGATCAGTAATGTAATGTATGTACACAGAGACTGCACCAGCAGAATAATGAGTGCAGCTCTGGAGTATAATACAGGAGTTAATTAATTACAGGATAAGTACCGTAAATGTAATGTATGTACAGAGTGATTGCATCAGCAGAATAGTGAGTGCAGCTCTGGCGTATAGTACAGAATGTAACTCAGGATCCGTACTGGATAAATAATGTAATTTATGCACACAGTAACTGCACTAGAAGAATAGTGAGTGCAGCTCTGGAGTATAATACTGGAGGTAACTCAGGATCAGTACAGGATAAGAAATGTAAGGTATGTACACAGAGACTGCACCAGAAGAATAGTGAGTGCAGCTCTGGAGTATAATACAGATGAAGCCAAGAGACCAGAAGTCAATAGGCAAATAGCTATGGGCAAATCATCAATGAAGTCAATGGACAAGGTCCTCAAATCGAGTAACATTTCACTGTAGACAAAGGGGTGCTTCACACATAGCGAGATCGCTGCTGAGTCACGCTTTTTGTGACGCAGCAGTGACCTCATTAGCGATCTCGCTGTGTGTGACACTGAGCAGTGATCTGGCCCCTGCTGTGAGATCGCTGCTCGTTACACACAGCCCTGGTTCGTTTTTTTATTGTTGCTCTCCCACTGTGACACACAGATCGCTGTGTGTGACAACGAGAGAGCGACGAAATGAAGCGAGCAGGAAACAGGAGCCGGCGTCTGGCAGCTGCGGTAAGCTGTAACCAGGGTAAACATCGGGTAACCAAGGGAAGACCTTTCCCTGGTTACCCGATATTTACCTTCGTTACCAGCCTCCGCCGCTCTTGCTGCTAGTGCCGGCTCCTGCTCTCTGCACATGTAGCTGCAGTACACATCGGGTTAATTAACCCTATGTTGTCACGCTCCCCGGGTCCTCGGCTCCCCTCCCCGGGTCCTCTGCTCCGCTCCCCGGGTCCTCAGTCCCGCTCCCCGGCTCACCTGCCACGCTCCCCGCTCCCCAGCCTCCGGTGCCCGTCCTTCCCAGGCCCCCTGGTCTCCGATCCCGGCGCCCGACGGCTTCCCAGGCCCTGGCCGGCTCCCCTGCATCCTCCTCTCAGCTTCCTTCCCTGGCTTCTGGCACCCGAGCCGCGCGCATGCGCATTAGGGCGCGCGCGCGGTCACTGACCCTTTCTTAAAGGGCCAGCGTCCATTAACAGGAAATGAGGCTAAACAGGTACAGGGTATAAAGGGGTTTATTGTCCAAGGGGGCGGGGCCTGATCTTCGTGTTTCCTAAGCTAGGAGTCAGGTCTCCTGGTGTATATGTGTATATACTCACCTATCTCTCTTGTAGAGCCGTGCCTGCCTCGCCATCCAGTCCTGCCGTATCCTGAACCCCGAACGCTGTCCATCTGCCATCCTGACAGTCCGCACCATCTCGGATCCCTGCGGTGACCCGTCATCTCGCTCCAAAGGTTCCGGACCCCGCCTAACGTCATCTCGGCTTCCGAACCTGAGCTGCGTCACCCGGACTACCACCCGTGACTCCGTGGTCCCAGGGACTTCTCCGCTATACTCGTGTGCACGGACTGTTCTGCTGTTTATAGTGTTCCAGCTACCGGACTCTTTACTACCATCTAGGAGTTCGGCCCAGTGGATCCACCTCCTGGGTCTGCCCGTCCACCTGGCCGTGACAGTAAGATCAGGCCATGGATCCCGCTGCAGCACTAGCAGCCGTACAGGAGGAACTCCAACGCCAGCGTGAAGTACAGACCCGCATGCTGCAATTCATGTCTTCTGTAGACGCCCGCCTGAACACGCTACAAGTGGCAGTTACGACTTCAACATCCCGGGCTTCCACTAGTCAATCCACGGATCCAGCTCCTGTGGCGACTTCTTCAGATACCACCAGACTTCGGTTGGCTTCACCACCCCGGTACGCCGGAGACCCCAAGACCTGCAGGGGATTCCTAAACCAATGCTCCCTCCATTTCACGCAGCTGCCGCATTTGTTTGCCTCCGACCAAGCCAAGGTCGCCTTCATCATGTCCCATCTAGAGGGTGAGGCACTGGCGTGGATGAACCCCTTGTGGGAGAAGGGGGATCCTGTGACCACGAACATCCAGGAGTTCCTGCAGGCATTCCGTGGTACCTTTGATGAGCCCGGACGCGCCTCCGCGTCTGCTTCGTCTCTTCTCCGGTTACGTCAGGGGACTCTGACGGTGGGTCAATACGCGATCCGGTTTCGCACCCTGGCCTCAGAACTCGGGTGGAACAACGAGGCCCTAACCGCCGCCTTCTGGGAAGGCCTCTCGGGGCGAATTAAAGACGAGCTGGCGGGTCGTGACGTACCGACCACCCTGGATGCCCTGATTGCCCTAGCGACTCGAGTGGACATTCGCTTTCAGGAGCGATCCAAGGAAGTGTCCCGTGAGAGACATCCGGTACGGCATTCCTCTCCTCCGCAGAAAACCCCCATACTTCAGTCATCGACAGCTGGGGCCCCCGTCCACGAGCCCATGCAGATCGACCGAGTGCGGCAGTCTGAACAACGTCGAGCAGAGCGGCTCGCCAAGGGTCTCTGCTTTTACTGCGGTGAGGGCACACACCTGCTACGCTCCTGTCCAGAGAGGCCGGGAAACTCCAAAGCCTAGGGTTGGTAGGAGAGGCCACCCTAGGTGCTGGGACTCTCTCTGACCCGGTTACATGGACAGTGCAAGTGACAACGGGAGAGACACGGTTCACGGCTGATGCCTACCTCGATTCCGGGGCAGCAGGCAATTTCATCCAGCAGGCCACGGTGGACAAGTACCAGGTGCCTGTTATTCCACTCGACAAGCCCCTAGTGATTGCCTCTGTGGATGGGAGACCCCTCTCTGACACCATCACCTGGATCACCAGGCCGGTCGAACTGCGTATCGGTGCCCTTCACACCGAGAACATCGCTTTCTACGTCCTCCCACACATGTCCCATCAGATCCTGCTGGGACTTCCATGGTTGCGGACACACGAACCATCAGTCAGCTGGGGCACTGGCGAAATCACCCGATGGGGCTCTTCGTGTCAGGAGAAGTGCCTAAAGTCCATACAACCCATCCGACGACCTCCGGTTCCAGAGAACCTACCGGGGCTGCCCTCGGCCTATTGGTCCTTTGCAGATGTCTTTGATAAAAAGGAATCCGAGGTACTGCCGCCACATCGTCCATACGATTGTGCCATCGACCTGCTCCCAGGAACAACACCACCACGAGGACGGATATATCCTTTATCTCCAGCCGAAACAAGGGCCATGTCTGCTTACATCTCAGAGAGCCTGGCTAGGGGATTCATTCGGAGATCCTCCTCTCCTGCTGGAGCAGGTTTCTTCTTTGTCAAGAAGAAAGAGGGCGACTTACGCCCATGCATAGACTACCGGGGTTTGAATCAAATCACCGTAAAAAACAAGTACCCTCTGCCGCTCATCCCCGAATTGTTTGACCGGCTTAGAGGAGCTCGTGTGTTCACCAAGCTGGATCTTCGGGGTGCTTACAATCTGGTACGCATCCGCTCTGGTGACGAATGGAAGACCGCGTTCAATACGCGCGATGGACATTATGAATACTGCGTGATGCCCTTCGGCCTGTGTAACGCTCCTGCCGTCTTTCAAGAACTGGTGAACGACGTATTCCGGGACCTTCTCTACATCTGTGTGGTAGTGTATCTAGATGACATCCTTGTCTTCTCTCCAGACCTCCAAACCCACAGAGAAAACGTACAACTGGTTCTACAAAGACTGAGAGAGAATCGTCTGTACGCAAAGTATGAGAAGTGTGTCTTTGAGCAGTCTTCTCTCCCCTTTCTGGGGTACATCATCTCTGATACTGGACTGCAGATGGATCCCAAGAAGGTCTCCGCCATTCTCAACTGGCCTCCTCCTTCTGGACTGAAGGCAATCCAACGCTTCCTGGGATTCGCCAACTACTACCGCCAGTTTATCCCTCACTTCTCGGCCTTGACTGCTCCTCTCTCCGCTTTGACTAAGAAGGAGGCTAATCCAAAGGACTGGTCACCTGCGGCCGACGCCGCGTTTGGCTCTCTGAAGCGGGCTTTTGCTTCCTCTCCTGTACTCCACCGTCCGGAGTTAAACCGCCAGTTCACCTTGGAGGTGGATGCCTCCTCCTCAGGAGCCGGAGCAGTGCTCATGCAAAAGTCCTCCTCCGGGAAGATGGTGACTTGCGGATTCTTCTCCAAGGGCTTCTCAGCGCCTGAACGCAACTACACCATCGGTGACCGAGAGCTCTTGGCAGTCAAACTGGCTTTGGAGGAATGGCGCTACCTCCTGGAAGGTGCAGTGTACCCCGTGATTATTTACACGGACCACAAGAACTTGGAATACCTACGGTCCGCTCAGCGTCTGAACCCACGGCAAGCCAGGTGGTCCCTATTCTTTGCCAGGTTTGATTTCCAGCTTCACTTCCGACCCGCGGACAAGAATGTACGCGCTGATGCCTTGTCCAGGTCTTTCATGCCCATGGAGCAGGAGGAAGAGACTACCCAACCCATCATTTGTCCTAGTAAAATCATTCCGGTGGCCCCTGTCACCCTGGCCCAGATACCGCCCGGGAAGACCTATGTCTCTGAAACCGACAGACAAAAAGTGTTGCACTGGGGCCATGCCTCGAAAACAGCCGGTCATGCTGGTCAGAAAAAGACATGGGGTGCGATAGTACGTCATTATTGGTGGCCATCCCTTCGCACGGACGTCGCTGCTTTTGTATCCGCATGCTCCTCTTGTGCCAGGAACAAGACGCCCAAACGCCTCCCATATGGCCGTCTTCTACCTCTGCCGATACCCTCAGTTCCGTGGCAACACATAGCAATGGACTTTATTACGGACTTGCCATTGTCCTCCGGACACACAGTCATATGGGTCGTGGTGGACCGGTTCTCTAAAATGGCTCATTTCGTCCCTATGGCTGGACTGCCCTCTGCTCAGGAACTCGCGGACGCCTATATACAACACATCTTCCGCTTGCATGGCTTTCCATTACACATCGTATCCGACAGAGGAACTCAGTTCACCTCCCGCTTCTGGAGGGCTCTCTGTAAACATCTGGGAGTGACTCTGGACTTTTCATCTGCATACCATCCTCAGTCTAATGGCCAGGTAGAGAGGGTCAATCAAATCTTGACCTCTTTCTTACGTCACTATGTTAACGCCCATCACGACGACTGGTCCGCTCTTCTTCCTTGGGCTGAATTCTCCCACAACCACCACATCAGTGAGTCGTCCTCCAGCTCTCCCTTCCATGTCGTTTACGGACTTCAGCCTTCCATCCCATTGCCTGTATCCCCTTCTTCGGATATCCCTGCTGCAGATACTGTAGCCCGTGACTTTGCAACCATTTGGGACTCTGTCAAAACGTCCCTTGGACGTGCTTCCCTGCGGATGAAAAGACACGCAGACAAGAAACGTCTGGACCCTCCGTGTTTCTCTCCTGGAGATCTCGTCTGGCTTGCTTCCAAGTACGTCCGCCTGAAGATACCATCCTACAAGCTGGGCCCTCGCTACATTGGGCCGTTTAAGGTCCTCAACAAGATCAATGAGGTCTCCTACAAGCTACAGCTCCCGGCCACGATGAGGATACCCAACTCATTCCACGTCTCCCTGCTCAAGCCGGTTGTCCTTGGTCCCTTCTCCGCTGCTGCCAGTCCGGCTCCTCCACCTATTGCTGATGACGACATCTATGCGGTAAGGGATATCGTGGCCATGAAGACCGTACGAGGTCGACAGTTCTTCCTGGTGGACTGGGAGGGGTATGGTCCTGAGGATAGGTCCTGAGAGCCCAGGGAGAACGTGGGCACTCCTCTGATACGTGCCTTCATGTCCCGGTTGCGGGGAGGGGGGCGTGGGGGGGGGGGGGTACTGTCACGCTCCCCGGGTCCTCGGCTCCCCTCCCCGGGTCCTCTGCTCCGCTCCCCGGGTCCTCAGTCCTGCTCCCCGGCTCACCTGCCACGCTCCCCGCTCCCCAGCCTCCGGTGCCCGTCCTTCCCAGGCCCCCTGGTCTCCGATCCCGGCGCCCGACGGCTTCCCAGGCCCTGGCCGGCTCCCCTGCGTCCTCCTCTCAGCTTCCTTCCCTGGCTTCTGGCACCCGAGCCGCGCGCATGCGCATTAGGGCGCGCGCGCGGTCACTGACCCTTTCTTAAAGGGCCAGCGTCCATTAACAGGAAATGAGGCTAAACAGGTACAGGGTATAAAGGGGTTTATTGTCCAAGGGGGCGGGGCCTGATCTTCGTGTTTCCTAAGCTAGGAGTCAGGTCTCCTGGTGTATATGTGTATATACTCACCTATCTCTCTTGTAGAGCCGTGCCTGCCTCGCCATCCAGTCCTGCCGTATCCTGAACCCCGAACGCTGTCCATCTGCCATCCTGACAGTCCGCACCATCTCGGATCCCTGCGGTGACCCGTCATCTCGCTCCAAAGGTTCCGGACCCCGCCTAACGTCATCTCGGCTTCCGAACCTGAGCTGCGTCACCCGGACTACCACCCGTGACTCCGTGGTCCCAGGGACTTCTCCGCTATACTCGTGTGCACGGACTGTTCTGCTGTTTATAGTGTTCCAGCTACCGGACTCTTTACTACCATCTAGGAGTTCGGCCCAGTGGATCCACCTCCTGGGTCTGCCCGTCCACCTGGCCGTGACATATGTGTACTGTAGCTAGGAGAGCAGGGAGCCAGCGCTAAGCAGTGTGCGCGGCTCCCTGCACATGTAGTGACGTTATGATCGCTGCTGCGTCGCTGTGTTTGACAGCTAAGCAGCGATCATAACAGCGACTTACAAGGTCGCTGTTACGTCACAGAAAATGGTGACGTAACAGTGACGTCGTTGTCGCTGTCGCTATGTGTGAACCCAGCCAAAGACACGGCTCATACATAGTCTGGACTCGGCTCGTACATATTCTGGACTCGTCTCGTACATAGTCTGGACTCGGCTCGTACATAGTCTGGACTCGGCTCGTACATAGTCTGGACTCGGCTCGTACATAGTCTGGACTCGGCTCGTACATAGTCTGGACTCGGCTTGTACATAGTCTGGACTCGGCTCGTACATAGTCTGGTCTTTTCTGTAATCAGATATGGATGTGAAACCTGGACAATAAAGAAACAAGACAGAAGAACAATGAATGTCTTTGAAATGTGATACAAGAAGAACAAACAAATCAATTTTAGAACAAACCAAGCCAGAAAGGTCATTCAAAGCAAGAGTCACCATGCTATGGCATGCCTACTTTGAACACAAGAGTGCAATCACTGGAGAAGGTCATCATGATCGGAAGAATAGAAGGGACAAGGAGAAGAGGAAGACCAGCAACCCGATGGCTTCATACTATGAAGATAAAGGTGCAGAAGCCCCTGGTGGACCTATCTAGGCTGCACAAGATCGATCTTCCTACAGAACGTTCCTCCATTATGTCTCCATGGGTCAAGATACAACTGAAGGCAGTTAAATAATAATAATAATAATAATAATAAAACCCCCTCAGAATTAGTGATAGGAGAACCTGAACACCTAGTGTTTGTGCATGGGCCCCAAACACGGTCTCTTGGAAGTCCGTAAAAGGCTGCAAAAGAAAGCAAAATGAGGATTAAAGCAGGACAGTTATACTTAGGGTAAGTTCACACAGTGCGTTTTTTGCGCAGTTTTCGGGAGCGTTTTTGCTCAGAAAACTGCATGACTTTTCTTCCCCAGCAAAGTCTATGAGTTTTCATTTTTGCTGTCTGCACACAGCGTTTTTTTTCAGCTGCGTTTTTCACTGCGCTTTTCATCCATTGAGTGCAATGGGATGTTGAAAGACGCAATGAGAAACGCAAATAGGTGCGTTTTGGTGCGTTTCTAAGACCAAAAACGCAGGTATAAACGCAGGAGGTGGGTAGTAAAGTGACGTGTACAGGAAGAGGATTCCTTCTGTCAGTAAACACAGAAGCGTGAATCCTCCCGGTACCGCCACCGCTGCGTCCACCTCCCGTCCTGTGCATGTATGCTGCCGTGCGGCGTCATGTACGGGCAGGAGGTGGAGGCAGCTGCGAAAACAAAAGTGAACAGTAGAAAAAAAAATGTCATACTCACCTGTCTGCAGGGTCCCGGTGCCATGCCCGCTCCCAGCTCCTCCTCCCGGTACTCCCGCTCCGGCTGTGTGCAGTCTCCCCGGGTACGTGTGCCTGCAGGATGCAGGACCTGGCGATGGATCACCTGATGCAGTCACCTGACGCGTCAGCTGATCGTAAGTCTCGGGCTGACACCAGCGGCCGGCCGGTTTAACCTATCAGCGGATGCGTCAGGAGCCTTCATCCCTGATTACCGGCAGCTCCTGCAGCGATCGGACGGGATCAGACTCCGCTCCAGGAGCTGCCGGTAATCCGCACATAAGTGAGTATTTTTTTTTTGCACCGATGCATGTGCTGATTGTATAAACGGCTTTTATACAATCAGCTGATGTGTGATGTGATTCAGGCCTTGAACCTGACACATCATCTGATCGCTTTGCCTTCCAGCAAACCGATCAGATGATATTGGATCCGGATTGGACGGCGCGGGACCCTTGACCCAGGATTACTGCGGAGGGGGGGGTTCTTTATTTCAATAAAGATGGAGTCACTAATTGTGTTGTGTTTTATTTCTAATAAAAATATTTTTCTGTGTGTTGTGGTTTTTTTTATCTTTACTAGAAATTCATGGTGGCCATGCCTAATATTGGCGTGACACCATGAATTTCGGGCTTAGGGCCAGCTGATAATATACAGCTAGCCCTAACTCCATTATTACCCAGTGAGCCACCCGGCATCAGGGCAGCTGGAAGAGTTGGATACAGCGCCAGAAGATGGCGCTTCTATGAAAGCGCCATTTTCTGGGGTGACTGCGGACTGCAATTCGTAGCGGGGGTGCCCAGAAAGCATGGGCACCCTGCACTGTGGATTCCAATCCCCAGCTGCCTAGTTGTACCCGGCTGGACTCAAAAATTGGGCAAAGCTCACGTCATTTTTTTTTTTAAAATTATTTCATGAAATTCATGAAATAATTTAAAAAAAAAAGGGCTTCCCTATATTTTTGGTTCCCAGCCGGGTACAAATAGGCAGCTGGGGGTTGGGGGCAGCCCCATGTCATGTTTTTTGTTTGGGGGGGACAAAGAAATCCTGCATACAGTCCTGGAAGGAGGATACTGAGCCTTATAGTTCGACAGCTGCTGTCTGCTCTCCTGCATACACTATTGGATGGAAGATGCTGAGCCTTGTAGTTCGACAGCTGCTGTCTGCTCTCCTGCATACACTATTGGATGGAGGATGCTGAGCCTTGTAGGTCTGCTCCTCCTGACTCTCCCTCCAGCATACAGTCCTGGATGGAGCATGCTGAGCCTTGTAGTCCTGCAGCTGCTGTCTGCTCTCCTGCATACACTATTGGATGGAGTATGCTGAGCCTTGTAGTTCTGCAGCTGTCTGCTCTCCTGCATACACTAGTGGAGAATGAAGAACATATTGAAGAAAGAAATGACATCAGACATTTTTTTTTGTGGTTAACTGATAAAAAACGCATAAAGACGCAGTGAGCAAAAACGCAGCAAAACGCAGCAAAAAACGCACCAAATCGCGGCAAAAACGCGTGCGTTTTTTTGACACGGGTGCGTTTTTGTGCGTTTTTTCCCGCAAAAAAACGCACAAAAACGCAGCGTAAAAAAAAACGCAGTGTGTGAACCTAGCCTTACCAAGTTTCCGCGAGGCTGTGACACCGTTCCTCATTAACCCCTTCATCCCTGGGCGATTTTTCGTTTTGTATATTTGCTCCTCTTCTTCCGAGAGCCGTAACTTTTTTAATTTTCCGTCAATCTTGCCATACATGGGCTTGTTTTTTGAGGGACGAGTCTTACTTTTAACTGAAACCATAAGTTTTACCATATAGTATGCTAGAAAACCGAAAAAAAAATTAAAGTGCAGAAAAACTGCAAAACAATAGTTTTTGGGATATTTTATTCACCGTGTTCACTATATGGTAAAACTGATGTGTTGGTCTGATGCCTCAGGTTGGTATGAGTTCATAGACACCAAACATGTATAGGTTTACTTTTATTCCAAGATCTATTAATTACAATGAACTTTGTGGGAAAACCCCTTTTAAAAGGATTGTCCAGATTTGTGAGGAAAGTTGGCAGTCACTCTAGATGGAGCCTGAAAGTTAAGCGATCAAAACATTGTTACCCTTTTGCTTGTCATTGTAACTACAACCATTATCAGTACATAAATACATCACCAGATCCACCAGAAGTACCGAAATACATCACCAGAACCCTCATCATTACATGGTACATCAATTGTAATATCAGGTCAAGGTCAATTAGCCCCATATACATTTGTATCGTATGAACCCACCACTTCCAGCTCCATAGGTTGGAATAACTCCAGGTCAGCGCAAGGCACAGATTTTTTGACGAGGATGAGAAATTCTGTGCTTGACGCTGCCCAAAAGTAACCTATGGAGCCTCGTTCTGAGAAAGTTCTGAGAACAAGGCTCCATAGAATTCGATGGATATCGTGGGACTTTACACCATTGAATTAAGTTGAAACTTCAAGGATTTCTTTAAATTAATAAATTGGTGAACAAGGGAGTGTGGGGGAGTCTTTATTTAAATAAACAATTATTTCCGGTGTTTTTTTTGTTTTTTTTTACTTTACACTTACATTATTAGTAATGGGGGGGTCTGATAGATGCCTCTCCATTACTAACCCCTGAGCTTGATGCCAGCTGCCAATTCACAGCTATAATAAAGTTAAACTCCGGTACACATCAGGGAAAAAAAGGAAAAGTAGAGTAAAAGTCTTTTCGTAATGCTTTTTATTTCCCTGAAGAAGAAAAATTAATGCATGTTCCTGTGACACGATGTCTGTTCATTAATTCTTTTTCTTCAAGCATATACCATATCTATTGCCAATTCACAGCTGACATCAACTCCAAAAACATTACCTAGATTGACTCCGCATCAAGGCAATCAGAAGGAGCCAGGGTGAAGCACCAGAACTGGCGCATCTAATGGATGCGGCACTTACAGGGTGGCTACGGGCTGCCATTTTTATGCTGGGAAGGACCAAATAAACATGGACCTTCCCAGCCTAATAATACCAGCCACCAACTATCTGCTTTACCTTGGCTGGTTATCAAAAATAGGTGGACCCTACAACATTTCTTTTTATTTATTTATTTGTTCCCTATGCGCAATTATCCTGCTCTTACCCTATTTTGCTTCCCTTTGCATCCCCCTAGCCCTTACTATGACCATTTTACAGCGAAAAAGTTTGGGTCCCCAATTGACTCCTATGGGGTTTGGGGTCACGTACTGTATACATTTCTCTTAGTTCTAATGAAGGCCTGACTGACCGAAATGTAAAAGACTGGAAAGTAGAGATTGGAGGCTTGAAATATTTGATTTTTCTTGCACCTGAAGCTCTTGACACTGATCATTGGAGTTGAATCCTACTCGAAGCACCCAAAAACAGTGGAGTAGTACTAAATTTCACTGTGAGGAACCTCCTCCGATGCCCAACTTCCTACCAGCTGGAAAGGAATGTCTATTTCCAGAATTTTCATATCTGTCTCACCTTGAGGAAAGTTACGACCACACTTCCTATACAGAAGCATTGAATGTTGAGTGACCTAAGTTACCCCCATGACATCCTCCAACATATGGCGGAGACCAAGTTGTATCAGGTTCTCCACACATTTCTAATGCTGTTAGCTTCAGACGGAAACTACAATCCCCAAATTTCAGTAGGACCGGAGTCTAACATTTATGGAGAACGCTCAACTGTCCCATGTTGTCCACCCCTGTGAGATCAGCGTCATTAGATGCTGCTTCTCTCCACTGGTGACACTCTATTTAGAATTCTGCATATCTGACCCTTCTGGAAACTCATTGACATAATTATTTTATCGGTTCTTGTAATGTGAAGACACAAGCTGTCACGAGGACCTTGGGATAACGGGGAACCGGGGCTCCTAAGTTGTCTCTCAAGCTAGGGAGCCCCATCCTATCCCTATTCTTAGGGATACTCCTAATGGTGGAGAGGCCTGAGTCTCCTTCCTACCCCTGCTGAGTCCTGATTTAATCCCCCCTCCCCCCAGGGAGGGACTGGTCAGCAATGTGATCAAATCACAGATAATGACAGACAAGGGAAAAAAACACAAAACTTTTTCACTCAGCACAAACACACAGTATAAGACAATAAGAGATTCAGGAGGAAAATAAGAGCAGGAAGGAAGCTACAAAACAACAGGTGTAAACTCCATATCTGCACCAAGCAAAAAGCACCACTAAATACAACTTTACCAGAACGTATGGGACAACACACCTCACAGGCTAATATAGAATAAGCTATAGCTGCCATAGGTAGAAGGATTCCACCAGCATAAATAGGAAAGGAGCAGATGTGATAGGTCTCCACACAACATGTGATTAAAGGAGCAAGCAGACCAGCAGAGATTAACTCTTGCTAGCCTGCCTATGAATCAGCACACAGAAGGTTGCAGCCCAAGTCTGCCTGTGTTGATCCCAGACACCAGAGAAACCATTGGTCGGAGAGTCAGCATCTGCAATGTGAGTCCAATGCCGCGCATGACAGTTGGTAAAGTTTGTGAAAAACTCCATGGAAAGGGATGGGCAGGAAAATGGGGTTCCCTATTCCAGGTATTGGCATCAGTCCTATTAGAAGTTCAGTACTTGATAAATAAGGCTTTACTAGAACTCCGTAATAGAAACAATATGTGTAATATCAGATCTTCACAAAACAGCAGGCGATGTCCATATAAATCCAGCAGATTGTATTCGGATGACAAGCAGAGAACAGCAAATTGAGCAATGGAGATCCAGTACCAAAAAAAAAAAAAATAAATAAAAAAAAAAAAAAACTAAAAAAAAAAATATATATATATATACGGTATAGATATATATATATATATATATATATATATATATATATATAAAATGGGTATGGAAAGTATTCAGACCCCTTTACATTTTTCCCTCTTTGCTTCATTGCAGCCATTTGGTAAATTCAAAAAAGTTCATTTTTTCTCCTTAATGTACACTCTGCCCCCATCCCCCATCCATCCTGATAGGGAAAAAAACAGAAATGTAGACATTTTTGCAACTTTTTTTAAATAAAAAAAACTGAAATATCACATGGTCATAAGTATTCATACCCTTTGCTCAGTATTGAGTAGAAGCACCTTTTGAGCTAGTACAGTCATGAGTCTTCTTGGGATCCTGGATTTAAGGATCCTCAGCCATTCTTCCTTGCAGATCCTCTCCAGTTCCGTCAGATTGGATGGTGAACGTTGGTAGATGCCATTTTCAGGTTTCTCCAGATATGCTCAATTGTGTTTAGGTCAGGGCTCTGGCTGGGTCGGTCAAGAATGGTCATAGGTGTTCTGAGGCCACTCCTTTGTTATTTTAGCTGTGTCCTTAGGGTCATTGTCTTATTGGAAGGTGAATCTTCGGCCAAGTCTGAGGTCCAGAGCACTCTGCAAGAGGTTTTCTTCCAGGATATCTCTGTACTTGGCCGCATTCATCGTTCCTTCAATTGCAACCAGTCGTCCTGTCCCTGCAGCTGAAAAACACCCCCATAGCATGATGCTGCCACCACCATGTTTCACTGTAGGGATTGTATTGGGCAGCTGATGAGCAGTACCTGGTTTTCTCCACACATACCGCTTAGAATTATCCCCAAAAAGTTCTATTATCATCTCATCAGACCAGAGAATCTTATTTCTCATAGTCTTTGAATCCCTCATGTGTTTTTTTGCAAACTCTATGAGGACTTTCATGTGTTTTGCACTGAGGAGAGGCTTTTGTCGGGCAATAAAGGCCCGACTGATGGAGGCTGCAGTGATAGTTGACTTTGTGGAATTTTCTCCCATCTCCCTACTGCATCTCTGGAGCTCAGCCACAGTGATCTTTAGGTTCTTCTTTACCTCTCTCACCAAGGCTCTTCTCCCAGTTTGCTCAGTTTGGCTGGACGGCCGGGTCTAGGAAGAGTTGTGGTGGTCCCAAACGTCTTCCATTTAAGGATTATGGAGGCCACTGTGCTCTTAGGAACCTTGAGTACTGCAGATATTCTTTTGTAACCTTGGCCAGATCTGTGCCTTGCCACAATTCTGTCTCTGAGCTCCTGGGGCAGTTCCTTTGACCTCATGATACTCATTTGGTGTGACATGCAGTGTGAGCTGTGAGGTCTTATATAGACAGGAGTGCGCCTTTCCAAATCAAGTCCTATCAGTTTAATTACACACAGCTGGACTCCAATGAAGGAGTAGAACCATCTCAAGGAGGATCACAAGGAAATGGACAACATGTGACTTAAATATGAGCGTCTGAGCAAAGAGTCTGAATACTTATGACTATGTGATATTTCAGTTTTTCTTATTTAAAAAATTTGCAAAATTTTCTACATTTCTGCTTTTTTTGTGTCAAGATGGGGGATGGGGTGAAGAGTGTACATTAATGAGAAAAAATATGAACTTTTTGAATTTACCAAATGGCTGCAATGAAAGAGTGAAAAATGTAAAGGGTCTGAATACTTTCTGTACCAACTGTATATACAGTGGGGAAAAAAGTATTTAGTCAGCCACCAATTGTGCCAGTTTTCCCCCTTATAAAGATGAGCTCGGCCTGTAATTGACATCAGAGGTGACCACAACTATGAGAGACAAAATGAGAAAACAAATCCAGAAAATCACCGCGTCTGATTTGGTAAGGCTTTTTTTGCAAATTATGGTGGAAAATAAGTATTTAGTCACCTATAAACATGCAAGATTTCTGGCTCTCACAGACCTGAAAACTTCTTCTTTAAGAGGCTCCTCTGTCCTCCACTCGTTACCTGTAGTAATGGCTCCTCTGTCCTCCACTCATTACCTGTAGTAATGGCTCCTCTGTCCTCCGCTCATTACCTGTAGTAACGGCTCCTCTGTCCTCCACTCATTACCTGTAGTAATGGCTCCTCTGTCCTCCACTCATTACCTGTAGTAATGGCTCCTCTGTCCTCCGCTCATTACCTGTAGTAATGGCTCCTCTGTCCTCCGCTCATTACCTGTAGTAATGGCTCCTCTGTCCTCCACTCATTACCTGTAGTAATGGCTCCTCTGTCCTCCACTCATTACCTGTAGTAATGGCCCCTGTTAGAACTTGTTATCAGTATAAAAGACACCAGTCCACAACCTCAAACAGTCACACTCCAAACTCCACTATGGTGAAGACCAAAGAGCTGTCGAAAGACACTAGAAAAAAATTGTAGCCCTGCACAAGGCTGGGAAGACTGAATCTGCAATAGGCAAGCAGCTTGGTGTGATGAAATCAACTGTGGAAGTAATAATAAGAAAATGGAAGACATACAAGACCACTGATAATCTCCCTCGATCTTGGGCTCCAAGCAAGATCTCACCCTGTCGGGTCAAACTGATCACAAGATCGGACAGCAAAAATCCCAGAACTACACGCGGGGACCTAGTGAATGACCAGCATAGAGCTGGGACCACCATAACAAAGGTTACCATCAGTAACACACTATGCTGCCTGGGACTCAGATCCTGCAATATTAGACGTGTTTCCCTGCTTAAGGCAGTACATATCCGGGCCTGTCTGAAGTTTGCTAGAGAGCATTTGGACTATCCAGAAGAGAATTGGGAGAATCTCATATTGTATGATTAAACCAAAGTAGAACTGTTTGGTAGAAACACAACTCGTCGTGTTTGGAGGAGACAGAATGCTGAGTTGCATCCAAAGAACACCATACCTACTGTGAAGCATGGGGGTGGCAACATCATGCTTTTGGGCTGTTTCTCTGCAAAGGGAAATGGGGCAATGTATCTTGAGATTTTGAGTGCGAACCTCCTTCCAAAAGCAAGAGCATTGAAGATGAAACATGGCTGGGTTTTTCAGCATGATAATGATCCCAAGCACATCGACAGGGCAACCAAGGAGTGGTTTCATAAGAAGCATATGAAGGTCCTGGAGTGGCTTAGCCAGTCTCCAGATCTCAACCCCATAGAAAACCTTTGGAGGGAGTTGAAAGTCTGTGTTGCCCAGTGACAGGTCCAAAACATCACTGCTCTAGAGGAGATCTGCATGGAGGCCAACATACCACCAACACTGTGTGCCAACCTTGTGAAGACTTACAGAAAACGTCTGACCTCTGTCATTGTCAACAAAGGATATGGAATATTGAGATGAACTTTTGTTATTGACCAAATACTTATTTTCTATCATAGTTTGCAAAAAAAATCTTCCAAATCAGATGCGGTGATTTTCTGGATTTGTTTTCTCATTTTGTCTCTCCTAGTTGTGGTCACCTATGATGAGACTTACAGAACTTGCACAATTGGGGGCTGACTAAATGCTTTATTTCCCCACTGTATACAAAATTCCATATTATTTCAAGCCAATCATTAGGTGCATTAAAAAGAAGGAAGAGGATTCCAAATCCCCTTCCTTAATTGTAATGCACCTAGTATTTTTTAATGGATAAGAATTTACCAAAACCAACTGTCACAATGGACTATGGGGAAAGGGGGATATCGGGTCCCCTAAGCTGACCCTCAGACTAGGGGGCCTTGTGCTATCCCTATTCTCAGAGATACACTTAATGGTGGGGATGTCTGAACCCCCTTCCTGGCCCTGCTTCTGACCAGTCCTATTCTGATTCCCCCTCCCCCCAGGGGGACCGTGACAGGAGTGTGATTTAACCCACAGAAATAGAGAAACAAGGGAAACCAAAACTGTGTCACAGAGCACGGTCACAAAGAGGTATAAGGCAACAAGAGATTAGGAGAAAAACAAGAGCAGGGAGGAAACAACAAGACGATGAGTAACTCCCCAAAGACAGCAAGCACAAAGCAACTCTTTCTCCAGCCAGTCTGGGACACCACAACACACAGATCAACACAGCATAAACTATAGTTGACATAGGTAGAAGGTTTCCACCAGCCTAAAAATGAGAGGAGCAGATGTGATTGGCTTCCTTGGTTAACTCTTGCTAGCCTGTCTATGAATGAGCAGACAGCAGGTCGATGCCCAGGTCTGCCTGACTTGATCCGAAACCCAAGAGAAACCATCAGACGGAGAGTCAGAATCTGCAATGTGAACAGGGCGAGTTTAGTGCATACCTCTGTGTGACACCCACATACTGCAGAGAAGATCTACAAAGGAAATGGATGGGCGCGGGAGATTTGTCCCCAAAATTAAGATTGGGATTTTTAAAGTGAATTTCATGTGAAGCAAAGAATGAATTTTGCAGCGTTTGCAGCAGAACGTTGTGACTCGGTGCAGACTTTGCTGTTGCTGATTTTGCTGCAGATTTTGGAGACACAACCACAGATGGAAACATTCCCCGCTCCCGCCTGTCATCTGTCCAGCAGGTGAAGATAACATTTCTGTTAGTCCTAATAAATGGTCTGAGCCGGACTAAATCTGTCCTGTGTGTGAGGGCAGATCAAAGGCAAATGTGGCCACCAGCAGTGGTCTCCAATGGAAAACTCGGACAAGAAGATGACACAATGGCTCCCTGCAGAAGCAATCAAAGGGTCTTTTGCTGTGGAGGGGTGTTGGGTTCATTTTAGCCCCTTTTTCATACTTGCAGAAATAAATGCGGAGCTGTAAAGTGGACACCTCGCACAATGTAAAAAATGCCACCCACTACGTCTTCATGCAATTGTGAATCAGTGTGTTGTTTTGTAAAAGAAAATATATAAAGAAAAAGCCTAAAAACTAAATTATGATTGTGGTTACAGATCTGATCCAAGAAGACCCAAAGACGCACAACACTTTATAAACCTAAATTAAAAAGTGCTGCGCTCTGCATAGGCAACAACCAAAATGACAAAGCTCAGCATATTGATAAAAAGCTTGTTCATCTTGGTCTCTGCCTATGCAGAGCACAGCAGGTGGGATGTTTGTAAAAAAAAAATTAATAATAATAATGCTGCACGCTGCATAGGCAGCAACCAAAATGACAAAGCTCAGCATATTGATAAAAAGCTTTTTCATCTCAGTCTTTGCCTATGCAGAGCACAGCAGGTGGGATGTTTGTAAAAAAAAAATAATAATAATGCTGCACGCTGCATAGGCAGCAACCAAAATGACAAAGCTCAGCATATTGATAAAAAGCTTTTTCATCTCAGTCTTTGCCTATGCAGAGCACAGCAGGTGGGATGTTTGTAAAAAAATAAATTAAAAAATGCTGCGCTCTGCATAGGTAGCAAGCAAAATTACAAAGCTCATCATATTGATAAAAAGCTTTTTTTATCTTGGTCTGTGCCTATGCAGAGCACAGCAGGTGTGATGTTTGTAAAAAAAAATATATAATGCTGCACTATGCATAGGCAGCAATCAAAACGACAAAGCTCAGCATATTGATAAAAAGCTCTTTCATCTTGGTCTCTGCCTATGCAGAGCACAGCAGGTGGGATGTTTGTAAAAAAATAAATTAAAAAATGCTGCGCTCTGCATTGGTAGCAACCAAAATGACAAAGCTCATCATATTGATAAAAAGCTTTTTCATCTTGTTCTGTGCCTATGCAGAGCACAGCAGGTGTGATGTTTGTAAAAAAAAATATAATGCTGCACTCTGCATAGGCAGCAATCAAAACGACAAAGCTCAGCATATTGATAAAAAGCTCTTTCATCTTGGTCTCTGCCTATGCAGAGCACAGCAGGTGGGATGTTTGTAAAAAAATAAATTAAAAAATGCTGCGCTCTGCATTGGTAGCAACCAAAATGACAAAGCTCATCATATTGATAAAAAGCTTTTTCATCTTGTTCTGTGCCTATGCAGAGCACAGCAGGGTGTGATGTTTGTAAAAAAAAATATAATGCTGCACTCTGCATAGGCAGCAATCAAAACGACAAAGCTCAGCATATTGATAAAAAGCTCTTTCATCTTGGTCTCTGCCTATGCAGAGCACAGCAGGTGGGATGTTTGTAAAAAAAATAAATTAAAAAATGCTGCGCTCTGTATAGGTAGCAAGCAAAATGACAAACCTCATCATTTTGATAATAAGATTTTTCATCTTGGTCTCCGCCTATGCAGAGCACAGCAGCTAATGAAAACCGTACCTCCACTGCTGCGCAGGAATAGAGCTTACAGAAGATGAGCAGCTATTGAATGAAAACCGTGCAAACGTCAACGCGATCTTCATTTATTGCTAACAGCTTCTTTGTTATATTTACACTTTTTTTTTAACCCTGATTATAGGTAGGGTTCAGGCACTGATAGAGCAGGGTTAGTAAAATAAAAATAAACAAAAATATAATTAAAAAAGAATCAAAATAGATGACAATTACAATATATAAATTTCTATTTTTTAGATTTTAACTGATTTCAGCAGCAACAGGAGCAAGGAAGATATTATACAGCAGTACTGAGCAGTGTAGCGGTGAATCCATCACTGGGGTGAGATAAAATACTAGAAGCCGCGGCATAGAAGATATTATACAGCAGTACTGAGCAGTGTAGCGGTGAATCCATCACTGGGGTGAGATAAAATACTAGAAGCCGCGGCATAGAAGATATTATACAGCAGTACTGAGCAGTGTAGCGATGAATCCATCACTGGGGTGAGATACAACACTAGAAGCCGCGGCATAGAAGATATTATACAGCAGTACTGAGCAGTGTAAAGGTGAATCCAACACTGGGGTGAGATATAACACTAGAAGCCGCGGCATAGAAGATATTATACAGCAGTACTGAGCAGTGTAGCGGTGAATCCATCACTGGGGTGAGATACAACAATAAACAATGAAGCATGGAAGATATTATGGAAGATATAGTACTAACCCTAACTGAAGGGAACGTGTCATCAAAAAATGAACTAACATGTAAATCATGTGCTTGTATTTCTTGTGTTTCTTTTTTATTTGGCAATTTTTTTTTTATAGTGTGATCATTATTTATAAAAAAAAAAATAATTTGTAATTTTACAATTTTCCTAATGGCAGTTAGGACTTTTTTTTACCCTAATCTTCTTGTCCTGTCAGCAGAGAAAGGATTACAATGACAGGTAATACGTCAATACACAATAGGTGATGTCACAGCTCACTTCCTCCTCCTCCTCCTCCTGTACAATGACTGATAACACCTCTATATACAGTAGATAGCACATAATAATAATGAATAATAATTGTATTCATTTATATAGCGCTATTAATTCCACAGCGCTTTTACATACATTGGCAATGATCCATCATTCAGAATAGGTGATGTCACAGCTCCCCTCTTCCTCCTGTACAATGACTGATAACACCTCAATATACAGTAGCTAGCACAGGATCCATCATTCCCAATAAGTGATGTCACAGCTCACCTCCTCCCCCTCTTGTCCAATGACTGATAACACCTCAATACATAATAGATAACACAGGATCCACCATTCATAATAGGTGATATCACAGCTCACCTCCTCCTCCTCCTGTACAATGACTGATAACACCTCTCTATACAGTAGATAACACAGGATTCATCATTCACAATAGGTGATGTCACAGCTCACCTCCTCCTCCTGTACAATGACTGATAACACCTCTATATACAGTGGATAACACAGGATCTACTATGCACAATAGGTGATGTCACAGCTCACCTCTTCCCCCTCCTGTGCAATGTCTGATAACACCTGTATACACAAATGTTAACACAGGATCCCCCATTCACAATAGATGATATCACAGCTCACCTCCTCCTCCTCCTGTACAATGACTGATAACACCTCTATACTCAGCAGAAAACACAGCATCCACCATTCACAATAGGTGATTTCACAGCTCACCTCCTCCTCCTCCTGTACAATTACTGATAACACCTCTATACTCAGCAGAAAACACATCATCCACCATTCACAATAGGTGATTTCACAGCTCACCTCAACTCATCTTGCAAATTATAAAGTTAACAGATGTCGAGATATGAAAAGGATTTTTTATTTTCTTTGTGTTTATGTGTAGGGTTTGACTGGTGGAATGAGACCAGAATGTGAACAAAAGCAATCAGTGGCATTTAAAGACGTTGTCCCAATCCCAGTTAGCAGCCTCTGCAGTGCCTGGAGGTACACAGCTAGAAGTCCACAAATTCATACACTGTTTAGCGGCCATTACTGCAGCTGAGCTCCCATTGAAGTGAATGTGATCTGAGCTGCAGTACCAAGAATGGCCACTACAAAGCTACAGCGCTGTGCTGTTCCTACTGTAGACATACTGACCACTGGGGGTGTTAAGTGTCCAACCCCTATTAATCAGATATTGATGACCTATGTGGATGTAAGATGTCTACACCCTGTTAAAATGCCAGGTTTCTGGTATGTAAAAAATTCCTACTAAGAAGAATAATTTCAGGATTTTTTCCCACTTATGTCACCCATAATTTGTTCAAATACATTGAGAAACAAACTGAAGAAAATAAAACTAAAATAATGTGGATCTATAAATGTGTGGATGTGGTTGTGTACAGAAGTAACCCAGCTATGACATACAAAATCTTCATTAGGTTTACCAAAAGCTTGTGGGAAAATGTGTTATAGTCTGAGAAGACCAAGGTTGAATTTTTTGGTCATAATTCCAAAAGGTGCTAAGAAAAAGCAGCATATCACCAAACAATCAACATACCCACAGTGAGGCATGGTGGAGGCAGCATTGTAATTTTGAAGCTATTTTTCATCAGCTGGAACTGGGGCTTTTGTAAAGGTAGAGGAAATTATTTAAAGTTTCAAACAAAAATTTTGCAAAATGTGTTATGGTCTGACAAGACCAAGGTTGAATTTTTTTTGGCCATAATTCCAAATAGTGCTAAGAAAACCAAGAAAATAACCAAAAGATCAACATACCCACAGTGAGGCATGGTGGAGGCAGTATTGTCATATTGGGGCTATTTTTTGTCTGCTTGAACTGGGGCTTTTGAAAAGGTAGAGGAAATTATTTAAAGTTTCAAATATAAATTTTACAACATGTGTTATGGTCTGAAGAGACCAAGGTTGATTTTTTTTGGCCATCATTCCAAATAGTGCTAAGAAAAACAAGAAAATAACCAAAAGATCAACATACCCACAGTGAGACATGTTGGAGGCAGTATTGTCATATTGGGGCTATTTTTTGTCAGCTTAAACTGGGGCTTTTGATAAGGTAGAGGAAATGATTTAAAGTTTTAAATATAAATTTTACAACATGTGTTATGGTCTGACAAGACCAAGGTTGATTTTTTTTTTTTGGCCATCATTTCAAATAGTGCTAAGAAAAACAAGAAAATAACCAAAAGATCAACATACCCACAGTAAGGCATGGTGGAGGCAGCATTGTACTTTGGGGCTATTTCTCGTCAGCTGGAACAAGGGCTTTAGTCAAGGAAAAGGAAATTTAAAACTCCAAATATCAATTTTGCAACAAACCCTTCAGGCCTCTGCTAAACAGCTGAAGCTGAAAATGAATTTCACCTTTCAAAAGTCCAAATCATCAAAAAAATGGCTACTCTAAAATGAGATCAGAGATTTGGAACGACCCATCTTGAGCCCAGACCCGGATCCAAGTGATAATCTCTGGTTGACCTGAAGAGGGCGCTGTACACAGGAGACGCCCCCGCAATGTAGAACTACTGCAAGGAAGAGGGGGCAAAGATAGACAATTCTAGATGTGATAGACTTCCACCCAAAAAGACTAAACGATGCCAGAAATTCAAAGGGACTCTAAAGTATTAGTCGAAGGGTGTGTATATTTATGCAACCCACATAATGTTAGTTCTTTATTTTTCTTTTTCCACCAAAACGCAGTTTATTTTTCAATGGATTTGTATAGAATTGGTGACATTAAATTTTTCTTGGTACTATTTTTTTTACGTGCAAAAAAAATGACACTTTAAGAAGGGTGTGTAAACATTTACTATCCACTGTATAAGTTGTGGAGACCCCTCTAAAGCTGAAATTGAGTGGGTCTTTAAGGAATTGAACCAATATACTGTATAATATAAATCCATTAATTAATATATTCCATTAATTCAACAAAGAAGCAAATCTGACTCAGGTATATCGAAATGGCGCAGATAATTCTTTCCGAGTATGACAATGTCTTGAAGATGCTTGGGGCCGCTCTTTAAGGACCAGCGTCCTCCTCGGCGCACGCTTCCCTCATTTGCTGCCTGCAGTGAAACCTCCCCGTGGATACAAAGACTTGGATTGTTTACACACATGAAGAGGGGAGGGGGGGGGGTCGATGGGAGCTTTTCCTGTACAATGGGGCCCACGTGAGACAAGCCCCCTCTTGTTTTCCTATGTGTAGGTTAGTGTAAATCGCCCAACATAAGAAGCTTCTCCGTCTCCCGTCCAAACAGGGAGGACTTTGTGGTCAGATCGCTGGAAGGGAAATTAATTGCAATTGTATCTATCACTAGTGTCAGTTCTCGCTCTTACTAAATATCAGGGTTTGCTTTGTACAGATACATCGTAGTGTACAGCCAAACAGCAGTCTCATCTATATATAATTGCCATCCATCCAGATGTGTAAACATTTGACAAGTGGAGAATCTAAGTTGTGACACACTCAGTGACCCATTTATTTAGGATGTCGCCCCTCTAACCCCATCATCATACCCCAAAATAAATTCTGATACTAAACACAACTCCTAAACTAATACAGAACTCAAACTCAACCCATAAAGTAATACAGAACTCAAACGCAAAGCCTAAGCCAATACAGAACTCAAACCCAGCCCCTAAACTAATACAGAACTCAAACGCAAAGCCTAAGCTAATACAGAACTCAAACGCAAAACCTAAGCTAATACAAAACTCAAACCCAGCCCCTAAACTAATACAGAACTCAAACTCAACCCCTAAGCTAATACAGAAATCTGTACTCAAACCAAACACTTAAACTAATACACAACATAAACTCAACCCTAAAAATAACACACAACTCAAACTCAACCCCTAAACTAATACAAAACTCAAAAACAACCACAAAATTAATACAGAACTCAAACCCAACCCTTAAACTAATACAGAACTTAAACCCAACCCCATAACTAACAAATAACTCAAACTCAACCCCTAAACTAATACAGAACTCAAAAACAACCCCTAAACTAATACAAAACTCAAACCCAACTCTTAAACTAACACATAACTCAAACTCAACCCCTAAACTAATACAAAACTCAAACCCAACCCTTAAACTAATAAAGAACTCAAATACAACCCCTAAACTAATACAGAACTCAAACTCAACCCCTAAATACAGAATTCAAACACAACCCCTAAACTTATACAGAACGCAAACCCATCCCCCAAACTAATGCAGAACTCAAATCCAACCCCTAAACTTATACAGAACGCAAACCCATCCCCTAAATTAATGCAGAACTCAAATCCAACCCCTAAACTAATACAGAATTCATACTCAACAACTAAACTAATACAGAATTCAAACTCAACCCCTAAACTAATTCAGAGCTTAAACGCAACCCCTAAACTAATGTAGAACTCAAATCCAACCCCTAAACTAATACAGAACTCAAACCCAACCCCTAAGCTAATGCTGAACTCAAACTCAACCCCTAAACTAATGCAGAACTCAAACCCAACCCCATAACTAACACATAATTCAAACTCAACCCCTAAACTAATACAAAACTCAAACCCAACCCTTAAACTAATACAGAACTCAAACCCAGCCCCTAAACTAATACAAAACTCAAAACCAACCTCTAAATAAATGCAGAACTCAAGCTCAACCCCTAAGCTAATACAGAAATCAAACCCAATCCATAAACTAATACAGAACTCAAACCCAACCCTTAAACCAATACAGAACTCAAATCCAACCTCTAAACTAATCCTGAACTCAAAGTCAACCCCTAAACTAATGCAGAACTCTAACCCAGCCCATAAACTAATACAGAACTCAAACCCAATCCCATAACTAACACATAACTAAAACCAAACACTTAAACTAATACAGAACTCAAACTCAATCCTAAAACTAACACATAACTCAAACTCAACCATAAACTAATACAAAACTCAAAAACAACCCCTAAATTAATACAAAACTCAAAACCAACCCTTAAACTAATACAGGACTCAAACCCAAGCCCTAAACTAATGCAGAACTCAAACCGAACCCCATAACTAACACATAACTTAAACTCAACCCCTAAACTAATACAAAACTTAATAACAACCCCTAAACTAATACAAAACTCAAGCTCAACCCCTAAGCTAATACAGAAATCAAACCCAATCCATAAACTAATACAGAGCTCAAACCCAACCCTTAAACCAATACAGAACTCAAATCCAACCTCTAAACTAATCCTGAACTCAAAGTCAACCCCTAAACTAATGCAGAATTTTAACCCAGCCCATAAACTAATGCAGAACTCAAACTCAATCCTAAAACTAAGACATAACTCAAACTCAACCCTAAACTAAACTAATATAGAACTCAAACTCAATCCTAAAACTAAGACATAACTCAAACTCAACCCTAAACTAATACAAAACTCAAAAACAACCCCTAAATTAATACAAAACTCAAAAACAACCCTTAAACGAACACATAACTCAAACTCAACCCCTAAACTAATACAGAACTCAAACTCAACCCCTAAACTAATGCAGAACTCAAATCCAACCCCTAAACTAATACAGAACTCAAATCCAACCCCTAAACTAATATAGAATTCAGGCATAACCCCTAAACTAATACAGAATTCAAACCCAACCCCTAAACTAATACAGAACTCACACTCAACCCCTAAACTAATACTGAACTCAAACTTAACCCCTAAACTAATAGAAAACTCAAACCCAACCCTTAAACTAATGCAGAACTGAAACCCAGTCCTTAAACTAATACAGAACTCAAAACCAACCCCTAAACTAAGGGCGGCTTTGCACGTTGCGACATCGCTCGTGCGATGTCGATGGGGTCAAATCGAAAGTGACGCACATCCGGCGTCGCAGTCGATATCGCAACGTGTAAAACCTTTTTGATACGATGAACGAGCGCAAAAGCGTCGTTATCGTATCATCGCTGCAGCCTCCGACATTTCCATAATGCCGGTGCAGCGACAGGTGCGATGTTGTTCCTCGCTCCTGCGGCAGCACACATCGCTGTGTGTGAAGCCGCAGGAGCGAGAATCATCACCTTACCTGCCGCAGTTTACATCCTGCTCATCTCCGCCCCTCCACTTCAATTGGCCGCCTGCCGTGTGACGTCGCTGTGACGCCGCACGACCCGCCCCCATAGGAAGGAGGCGGGTCGCCGGCCAGAGGGACGTCGCACGGCAGGTATGTGCGTGTGAACCTGCCGTAGCGATAATAATCGCTATGGCAGCTTTCACTAGATATTGCACGTGCGACGGGGGCGGGACTATCGCTGCAGCATCGGTAACACATTGTTACCGATGTCGCAGCGTGCAAAGCCCGCCTAATACTCAACTAAAACTCAACCCTTAAACTAATGCAGAACTCAAACTCAACCCCATAACTAACACAGAACTTGAACTCAACCCATAAACTAATACAAAACTTAAAAATAACCCCTAAACTAATACAAAACTTAAACCCAACCCGTAAACTAATACATAACTCAACCCCAGCCCCTAAATTAATACAGAACTCAAACCCAACCCCATAACTAACAAATAACTCAAACTCAACCCCTAAACTAATACAAAACTCAAAAACAACCCTGAAACTAACACATAATTCAAACACAACCCCTAAACTAATACAGAACTCAAACCCAAACCCTAAACTAGTACTGAACTCAAACCCAACCCCTAAACTAATGCAGAACTCAAACCCAGCCCCTAAACTAATACAATGCTCAAAACCAACCCCTAAACTAACACAACTCAAACTCAACCCCTAAACTAATACAAAACTTGAAAACAGCCATTAAACTAATACAAAACTTAAAGCCAACCCTTAAACTAATACAGAACTCAAACCCAGCCCCTAAATTAATACAGAACTCAAACCTAACCCCATAACAAACAAATAACTCAAACTCAACCCCTAAACTAATACAAAACTCAAAAACAACCCGAAACAAACACATAACTCAAACTCAACCCCTAAATTAATATGGAATTCAAACCGAACCAATAAACTAAGATAGAACTCAAACCCAACCCCTAAACTAACACATAGCTCAAACTCAACCCCTAAACTAATACAAAATTCAAACCCAACCCTTCAACTAATACAGAACTCAAACTCAACCTGTAAACTAGTACAGAAATCAAACCTAACCCCTAAACTAATATAGAATTCAAACTGAACCCCTAAATACAGAACTAAAACCCAACCCCTAAACTAATACAGAACTCAAACTCAACCCTAAACTAACACAGAACTCAAACCCAACTCCTAATATAATAAAGTCAAAGACTAGACCTACTATAATAATATAAATGCCAGACCCCATAGCAAATGCAAACACAACCTTAAATTTAGACCCTAGCCCAGACCCAATAAACTAAAATAGATCCCAGAACAGACCTCCTTCTAAACTAATAAAGACTACAGATGTCGAACATAATGTAGACCCCAGACCAAGCCCAAGAAACTAAGATGACCCCCCCCAAAAAAAAACAACAAATGGAGATCTTGGACCAGACCCCCAAAAATGCAGACACTAGACATTCTCAATAAATCAGAAACCCAGGTCTAGTAGACCCCCCCCCACATTGATTTATAATTTCAAAAGCAGCGCCACCCCTGGACCACAGGTTGTGTGTGGTATTGCAGCTCTGCTTCATTCACTTCAGTGCAGAACTCAGCTTATTTATGAGTGCGCTGTTGTTTGTGAAAGGAAGCCACCATGTTCATCAAATTCTCCACATCCCCTTTGAGTTTTAGGACCTGACCTGGAATACTATTCAAAGTAATAGAACAATCGGCATTTTTGTGCATGTGTACCCTTCTATCATGGGTGCTTGAATTCACACATCGGTAATACATTTCATAGGATTTCAAAGACAGGGCTTGTATGAACACAGGGGCTGATGACACAACTCTAAGGCCTCAGAAAATACCAGAAAAAAATATTTTTATTATCAGAAAATGAAGTATTACACAAAGCTGAGTTTTTTTAAAAACATATTTTTGGGGCTCATTCATTTTTTTAGGTGACTATCCTTAAATTTTTTTTTGTAATATTACTGTTTTCACCCTGGCTACAAGACCACATAATAGACTGACTCTTCCTGCTTTCTGTTGCTCACTTTTCAGCTTTGTTGTATAGCCTAGGGCAGCATTAGCAGAGCCATCTCATTATCATTAGAGAGCAGAGGATGTAATGACAGCTCTTTTGTATTTCTTTAGGCTTAGATTAGATAGTATAAGACTGTACATGCCCATAAGTCAATGTATGATGCCACACACCCCTCCCCCTTCTTCCTTACCAGTCATTCCCTCGTCTCTGGCATATGGCCCATACTCTGTCACTTCCTGTATACTGCACTAATCTATCTAATTTGTCAGTCATATAAAGGTCAACAGCAATGGTGTCACTAGTCAAATGTTTGGGGTTTAAAGTGGATAATTAACCCAGTCTCACCTGGAGAGATGGATTGTCTAAGGGTACCTTCACACTTTAGCGATGCAGCAGCGATCCCACCAGCGATCTGACCTGGTCAGGATCGCTGCTGCATCGCTACATGGTCGCTGGTGAGCTGTCAATCAGGCAGATCTCCCCAGTGACCAGCCCCCAGCCAGCAGCGACGTGCAAGCGACGCTGCGCTTGCACGGAGCCGGCGTCTGGAAGCTGCGGACACTGGTAACTAAGGTAAACATCGGGTATGGTTACCCGATGTTTACATTAGTTACCAGCGCACACCGCTTAGCTTTGCTCTCCTAGCTACAGTACACATCGGGTTAATTAACCCGATGTGTAATGCAGCTACATGTGCAGAGAGCAGGGAGCCGCGCACACTGCTTAGCGCTGGCTCCTTGCTCTCCTAGCTACAGTACACATCGGGTTAATTAACCCGATGTGTCCTGCAGCTACATGTGCAGAGAGCCGGAGCCGGCAGCACAGGCAGCGTGAGAGCTGCGGAGGCTGGTAACTAAGGTAAATATCGGGTAACCACCTTGGTTACCCGATGTTTATCTTGGTTACAGCTTACCGCAGCTGCCAGATGCCGGCTCCTGCTCCCTTCATTTCGTCGCTCTCTCGCTGTCACACACAGTGATCTGTGCTTCACAGCGGGAGAGCGCCTTTGAAGAAAACGAACCAGGGCTGTGTGTAACGAGCAGCGATCTCACAGCAGGGGCCAGATCGCTGCTCAGTGTCACACACAGCGAGATCGCTAATGAGGTCACTACTGCGTCACAAAAAGCGTGACTCAGCAGCGATCTCGGCAGCGATCTCGCTGTGTGTGAAGCACCCCTAAGACGCAGGTAGGGGTGAACGACATGGCCCAAAGGTGATGGCACAGCAGGGAAGACTTGTCAGATTGCACCAAAACTGTACAGACAGGGAATCAATAGGAAACAACAGAAGACACATAGCCAGATCTGCACACATACACAGGAACTAACACTGTCTAGGACTTGCAGCAGTGTTTGTAGTGTGAACAGCTCCAGAGAAGAATGTGTTATGCTTACAACAGACAAACTATTACCATAACCAAAAGACATAATAGATAGTTGCTGGCAAGAGAAATGAACAAGCAAAATAGATTGTAGCACAAGGAAGTACAAGAAGCAATGGGATGAAAGTTAAAGAAAGGAGATTCAGATTAGACATTAGGAAAAACTTTCTGACAGTGAGGGCATTCAGGGAGTGGAACATGCGACCACGGGAGGTGGTGAGCTCTTCATCAATGGAAATCGTCAAGCGGAAGCTGGATAAACATAATTGGGATGATTTAGGAAAACTTGCAATCGCAAGGGCCTTGAGGTCCCTTCCAACTCTACCATTCTATGATTCTATCAAAAGATACAATTTGTTGCAACAGCTCTTGTAGTGTGAACAGCTCCAGTGAAGAGTTTGTTAAGATTATGATAAACAATGGAAGTAGATGCAGACAAGTGTTTTATGTGATTTTTCCAGCTATAAGGACTTGGGGGATAAACTCCAAGGCACAAGGTACCTGAGAACCTGTCACTAGCTTTCCCACCTGGCAACTTGTGAAACCCAGTATGGACCTAACAAAAGGGTAGCAGCAATAATAATATGTAAAGGCATTCAGCCAGCATTATTTGTTTTGAAGAGGCATCTCGGAGGAGATTATTGTTTTATGAGGGCACTCATGGGGTTATTATTAGCTTTTAAGGGGACATTATTACTTTATGGAGACACTAAGGGGGTATTTCTACTGTTAGGGGGTACTTGGGGCATTCTAACTTTTAAAATAGTACGAGGCGCATTATTACTTTCTGGGGGAAGAAGTGGGTCTGATTATTTCTTAGTAGCACGGTGAGGCATTATTACATTCTATGGGACACACAAGGATCATTATTACTATCTGGGGGCACTATTACTGAGTGGGAACATAAAGGGGGCACTATTAATGTACAGTATGTGGAAGAAAAAGGACCACTATAATTATTTAGGATTACCAGAGAAAATCACTATTATGGCGTGGAGCAAAAAAGATCACACTTATTTTTAGGATATAGAAGTCTGCAGTTACTGTGTGGCGCACTAGCACCATGTATCTGCCACTATTGTTTGTAGGAGCATTGTCTATGTAGCACTTTTTGGGGGGTACTGGGTAATTAGAATAGTAAAGCTATTACAGTTATGTCCAGAAATATTTGGACACAGACAAAAGTTTTAGCATTTTAGCTGTTTACCAAAATATCTTCAAAATACAGTTATATAATCAAAATGAAATGAGGTTAAAGTGACGACTCCCAGCTTCAATTTGAGGGGATCCACATCCTATTTGGAGGAAGGGTTTAGGGATTACAGCTCTTTAATATGTTGCTGCCTGTTTTTCAAGGGACCAAAAGTAATTGAGTAATTATCTAAGAAGCGCTTTAATGGGATTCATGGGTGATTCCCTCATTAATCCATCATCAGTTAAGCAGGTAAAAGGTCTGGAGCTGATTCCAGGTGCGGCATTTGGCTTTGAAAGCTGTTGCTGTGAACCCACAACATGCGATCAAAGGATCTCTCAATAGAAGAGAAGCAGACCATCATCAGGCTGAAAAAAAGAAGAAATCCTTCAAGGAGAAAGCAGAAATATTAGGAGCAGCCAAATCAATAGTTTGGTACAATCTGCAAAAAAAAAAAAAATGAAAATTGTGCACTGGTAAGCTGGGAACTCAAAAAGGTCTGGACTTCCCAAGAAGAGAACATTAATGGATGATCACAGAATCCTTTCCATGGTGAAGAAAAACCACAACAGCCACTCAAGTGAGGACCAATCTCCAAGAAGTCTGTGTTTCAGGATCTAAGTTCACCATAAAGAGAAGACATGAGAGCAAATACAGAGGGGTCACCACAAGGTGCAAATACAGAGGAGTCACCACAAGGAGCAAATACAGAGGGGTCACCACAAGGAGCAAATACAGAGGAGTCACCACAAGGAGCAAATACAGAGGGGTCACCACAAGGAGCAAATACAGAGGAGTCACCACAAGGAGCAAATACAGAGGAGTCACCACAAGGAGCAAATACAGAGGGGTCACCACAAGGAGCAAATACAGAGGAGTCACCACAAGGAGCAAATACAGAGGGGTCACCACAAGGAGCAAATACAGAGGAGTCACCACAAGGAGCAAATACAGAGGGGTCACCACAAGGAGCAAATACAGAGGGGTCACCACAAGGTGCAAATACAGAGGGGTCACCACAAGGAGCAAATACAGAGGGGTCACCACAAGGAGCAAATACAGAGGGGTCACCACAAGGTGCAAATACAGAGGAGTCACCACAAGGAGCAAATACAGAGGGGTCACCACAAGGTGCAAATACAGAGGAGTCACCACAAGGAGCAAATACAGAGGGGTCACTACAAGGTGCAAATACAGAGGAGTCACCACAAGGAGCAAATACAGAGGAGTCACCACAAGGAGCAAATACGGAGGGGTCACCACAAGGAGCAAATACAGAGGGGTCACTACAAGGGGCAAATACAGAGGAGTCACCACAAGGGGCAAATACAGAGGAGTCACCACAAGGGGCAAATACAGAGGAGTCACCACAAGGAGTAAATACAGAGGGGTCACTACAAGGGGCAAATACAGAGGGGTCACTACAAGGGGCAAATACAGAGGGGTCACCACAAGGGGCAAATACAGAGGAGTCACCACAAGGAGCAAATACAGAGGAGTCACCACAAGGAGCAAATACAGAGGGGTCACCACAAGATGCAAATACAGAGGAATCACCACAAGATGCAAATACAGAGGAGTCACCACAAGGAGCAAATACAGAGGAGTCACCACAAGGAGCAAATACAGAGGAGTCACCACAAGGAGCAAATACAGAGGAGTCACCACAAGGAGCAAATACAGAGGGGTCACCACAAGGAGCAAATACAGAGGAGTCACCACAAGGGGCAAATACAGAGGGGTCACCACAAGGAGCAAATACAGAGGGGTCACCACAAGCAGCAAATACAGAGGAGTCACCACAAGCAGCAAATACAGAGGAGTCACCACAAGGGGCAAATACAGAGGGGTCACCACAAGCAGCAAATACAGATGGGTCACCACAAGCAGCAAATACAGAGGAGTCACCACAAGGAGCAAATACAGAGGAGTCACCACAAGGAGCAAATACAGAGGGGTCACCACAAGGAGCAAATACAGAGGAGTCACCACAAGGGGCAAATACAGAGGGGTCACCACAAGGAGCAAATACAGAGGGGTCACCACAAGCAGCAAATACAGAGGAGTCACCACAAGCAGCAAATACAGAGGGGTCACCACAAGCAGCAAATACAGAGGAGTCACCACAAGGAGCAAATACAGAGGGGTCACCACAAGGGGCAAATACAGAGGAGTCACCACAAGCAGCAAATACAGAGGAGTCACCACAAGGGGCAAATACAGAGGAGTCACCACAAGGGGCAAATACAGAGGAGTCACCACAAGGAGCAAATACAGAGGAGTCACCACAAGGAGCAAATACAGAGGTGTCACCTCAAGGAGCAAATACAGAGGAGTCACCACAAGCAGCAAATCCAGAGGAGTCACCACAAGGAGCAAATACAGAGGGGTCACCACAAGGATCAAATACAGGGGGGTCACCACAAGGGGCAAATACAGAGGGGTCACCACAAGGATCAAATACAGAGGGGTCACCACAAGGGGCAAATACAGAGGGATTACCACAAGTAGCAAATACAGAGGAGTCACCACAAGGAGCAAATACAGAGGAGTCACCACAAGGAGCAAATACAGAGGGGTCACCACAAGGGGCAAATACAGAGGGGGCACCACAAGGAGCAAATACAGAGGAGTCACAACAAGCAGCAAATACAGAGGAGTCACCACAAGGAGCAAATACAGAGGAGTCACCACAAGGGGCAAATACAGAGGAGTCACCACAAGGAGCAAATACAGAGGAGTCACCACAAGAAGCAAATACAGAGGGGTCACCACAAGGTGCAAATACAGAGGGGTCACTACAAGGAGCAAATACAGAGGGGGCACCACAAGGAGCAAATACAGAGGGGTCACCACAAGGAGCAAATACAGAGGAGTCACCACAAGGAGCAAATACAGAGGGGTCACCACAAGGAGCAAATACAGAGGGGTCATCACAAGGAGCAAATACAGAGGAGTCACCACAAGGTGCAAATACAGAGGGGTCACCACAAGGAGCAAATACAGAGGGGTCACCACAAGGTGCAAATACAGAGGAGTCACCACAAGGAGCAAATACAGAGGGGTCACTACAAGGTGCAAATACAGAGGAGTCACCACAAGGAGCAAATACAGAGGAGTCACCACAAGGAGCAAATACGGAGGGGTCACCACAAGGAGCAAATACAGAGGGGTCACTACAAGGGGCAAATACAGAGGAGTCACCACAAGGGGCAAATACAGAGGAGTCACCACAAGGGGCAAATACAGAGGAGTCACCACAAGGAGTAAATACAGAGGGGTCACTACAAGGGGCAAATACAGAGGGGTCACTACAAGGGGCAAATACAGAGGGGTCACCACAAGGGGCAAATACAGAGGAGTCACCACAAGGAGCAAATACAGAGGAGTCACCACAAGGAGCAAATACAGAGGGGTCACCACAAGATGCAAATACAGAGGAATCACCACAAGATGCAAATACAGAGGAGTCACCACAAGGAGCAAATACAGAGGAGTCACCACAAGGAGCAAATACAGAGGAGTCACCACAAGGAGCAAATACAGAGGAGTCACCACAAGGAGCAAATACAGAGGGGTCACCACAAGGAGCAAATACAGAGGAGTCACCACAAGGGGCAAATACAGAGGGGTCACCACAAGGAGCAAATACAGAGGGGTCACCACAAGCAGCAAATACAGAGGAGTCACCACAAGCAGCAAATACAGAGGAGTCACCACAAGGGGCAAATACAGAGGGGTCACCACAAGCAGCAAATACAGATGGGTCACCACAAGCAGCAAATACAGAGGAGTCACCACAAGGAGCAAATACAGAGGAGTCACCACAAGGAGCAAATACAGAGGAGTCACCACAAGGAGCAAATACAGAGGGGTCACCACAAGGAGCAAATACAGAGGAGTCACCACAAGGGGCAAATACAGAGGGGTCACCACAAGGAGCAAATACAGAGGGGTCACCACAAGCAGCAAATACAGAGGAGTCACCACAAGCAGCAAATACAGAGGGGTCACCACAAGCAGCAAATACAGAGGAGTCACCACAAGGAGCAAATACAGAGGAGTCACCACAAGGGGCAAATACAGAGGAGTCACCACAAGGAGCAAATACAGAGGAGTCACCACAAGGAGCAAATACAGAGGTGTCACCTCAAGGAGCAAATACAGAGGAGTCACCACAAGCAGCAAATCCAGAGGAGTCACCACAAGGAGCAAATACAGAGGGGTCACCACAAGGATCAAATACAGGGGGGTCACCACAAGCAGCAAATACAGAGGAGTCACCACAAGGGGCAAATACAGAGGAGTCACCACAAGCAGCAAATACAGAGGAGTCACCACAAGGGGCAAATACAGAGGAGTCACCACAAGGGGCAAATACAGAGGAGTCACCACAAGGAGCAAATACAGAGGAGTCACCACAAGGAGCAAATACAGAGGTGTCACCTCAAGGAGCAAATACAGAGGAGTCACCACAAGCAGCAAATCCAGAGGAGTCACCACAAGGAGCAAATACAGAGGGGTCACCACAAGGATCAAATACAGGGGGGTCACCACAAGGGGCAAATACAGAGGGGTCACCACAAGGATCAAATACAGAGGGGTCACCACAAGGGGCAAATACAGAGGGATTACCACAAGTAGCAAATACAGAGGAGTCACCACAAGGAGCAAATACAGAGGAGTCACCACAAGGAGCAAATACAGAGGGGTCACCACAAGGGGCAAATACAGAGGGGGCACCACAAGGAGCAAATACAGAGGAGTCACAACAAGCAGCAAATACAGAGGAGTCACCACAAGGAGCAAATACAGAGGAGTCACCACAAGGGGCAAATACAGAGGAGTCACCACAAGGAGCAAATACAGAGGAGTCACCACAAGAAGCAAATACAGAGGGGTCACCACAAGGTGCAAATACAGAGGGGTCACTACAAGGAGCAAATACAGAGGGGGCACCACAAGGAGCAAATACAGAGGGGTCACCACAAGGAGCAAATACAGAGGAGTCACCACAAGGAGCAAATACAGAGGGGTCACCACAAGGAGCAAATACAGAGGGGTCATCACAAGGAGCAAATACAGAGGAGTCACCACAAGGTGCAAATACAGAGGGGTCACCACAAGGAGCAAATACAGAGGAGTCACCACAAGGAGCAAATACAGAGGAGTCACCACAAGGTGCAAATACAGAGGGATCACCACAAGGAGCAAATACAGAGGTGTCACCACAAGGAGCAAATACAGAGGGGTCACCACAAGGAGCAAATACAGAGGAGTCACCACAAGGAGCAAATACAGAGGGGTCACCACAAGGTGCAAATACAGAGAGGCCACCACAAGGAGCAAATACAGAGGAGCCACCACAAGGAGCAAATACAGAGGAGTCACCACAAGGAGCAAATACAGAGGGGTCACCACAAGGAGCAAATACAGAGGAGTCACTACAAGCAGCAAATACAGAGGAGTCACCACAAGGAGCAAATACAGAGGAGTCACCACAAGGAGCAAATACAGAGGAGTCACCACAAGGAGCAAATACAGAGGAGTCACCACAAGGAGCAAATACAGAGGGGTCACCACAAGGAGCAAATACAAAGGGGTCACCACAAGAAGCAAATACAGAGGGGTCACCACAAGGTGCAAATACAGAGGAGTCACCACAAGGAGCAAATACAGAGGGGTCACCACAAGGTGCAAATACAGAGGAGTCACCACAAGGGGCAAATACAGAGGGGTCACCACAAGGAGCAAATACAGAGGGGTTACCACAAGGAGCAAATACAGAGGGGTCACCACAAGGAGCAAATACAGAGGAGTCACCACAAGTGGCAAATACAGAGGAGTCACCACAAGGGGCAAATACAGAGGGGTCACCACAAGGAGCAAATACAGAGGGGTTACCACAAGGAGCAAATACAGAGGGGGCACCACAAGGAGCAAATACAGAGGGGGCACCACAAGGAGCAAATACAGAGGGGTCACCACAAGGAGCAAATACAGAGGGGTCACCACAAGGAGCAAATACAGAGGGGTCACCACAAGAAGCAAATACAGAGGGGTCACCACAAGGTACAAATACAGAGGGGTCACCACAAGGAGCAAATACAGAGGGGGCACCACAAGGTGCAAATACAGAGGGGGCACCACAAGGAGCAAATACAGAGGGGTCGCCACAAGAAGCAAATACAGAGGGGTCACCACAAGGAGAAAATACAGAGGAGTCACCACAAGGTGCAAATACAGAGGAGTCACCACAAGGAGCAAATACAGAGGGGTCACCACAAGAAGCAAATACAGAGGGGGCACCACAAGGTGCAAATACAGAGGGGGCACCACAAGGGGCAAATACAGAGGGGTCACCACAAGGTGCAAATACAGAGGGGGCACCACAAGGAGCAAATACAGAGGGGTCGCCACAAGAAGCAAATACAGAGGGGTCACTACAAGGAGCAAATACAGAGGGGTTTCCACAAGGGGCAAATACAGAGGGGTCACCACAAGAAGCAAATACAGAGGGGTCACCACAAGGGGCAAATACAGAGGAGTCACCACAAGAAGCAAATACAGAGGGGTCACCACAAGGGGCAAATACAGAGGGGTCACCACAAGGAGCAAATACAGAGGGGTCACCACAAGGAGCAAATACAGAGGGGTCACCACAAGGAGCAAATACAGAGGGGTCACCACAAGGAGCAAATACAGAGGAGTCACCACAAGGTGCAAATACAGAGGGGTCACCACAAGAAGCAAATACAGAGGGGGCACCACAAGGTGCAAATACAGAGGGGGTCACCACAAGGTGCAAATACAGAGGGGTCACCACAAGGTGCAAATACAGAGGGGTCACCACAAGGGGCAAATACAGAGGAGTCACCACAAGGGGAAAATACAGAGGGGTCACCAAAAAAAGCAATTACAGAGGAGTCACCACAAGGAGCAAACCATTCATCAGCCTGAAAATAGAAAGGCCGGTTAGACTTTGTCAATAAACACCTACAGAAACCACTCAGATCTGGAAAAGCCGCAGAGGACGGATGAGACTAAGATCAACCTATACCCGAATGATGGAAAAAGAAAGTCTGGAGAAGGCTTGGAGCGGCTCTAGATCCAGAGCACAGCACATCCTCTGTAACACATAGCGGAGGCGGTGTGATGGCCGGTCATGCAGGGCTTACAATGGTCCTGGGGCACTAGTGGTTATTGGTGATGGGACTTAATACAGAAGCCGCCGGATGAATTCTGCAGGTAACAGGGCGAGACTTTCAGCACAGATTTTACCAAATGCAGTAATGATCGGCTGGTGCTTCACAGACAGATGGACAATGACCCAAAGGTTCCTGCGAGAGCAAAAAAGTGCAATATTCTGCAATGGCCAAGAGACATCACCAGATCTCAGCCCCATTGAGCTGCATTTCACATGAAGAGGACAAAACATTAGGCAGATCCACAAACAGCAGCAACTGAAGTCACCGCAGTAAAAGCGGCAAAGCCTCCCACCGGAGGAGGCCAGCGATGGAGCAGTCCACGGCCGAAACATTCAGTCATTGCTGCAAAGGATTCTCCACAAATGGTTAAACATGAACATTTTATTTATGGGAAAGTTACTTTGTCCAATTACTGTTGAGCCCCTGAAATGAGGGGACTTTGTAGAAAAACGGCTGCAAGTCATAAACATAACATTTTTGTTCAACCCCTTTAAATAAACCTGAAAGTCTCCATTTCAATTGCATCTCAGACATTTCATTGTAAATCAAAAATAGTGACCTGCAGAGCTGAACTCACAATGATTCGATCACTATCCAAAGAATTCTGGACCTAACTGTGTGTGAACTATATTTATACAGATCTATGATGCACCTACAGCTGCCATATAATGAGCAGAGGCTTCCGGGGCGGCAGATGTGGCCGTTCTAGATAAGAAGATACCAGCATTATAACTGGCACATAACATGGGGCCAGGGCCGGCGTCAGCACCCGGCACACCCGGGCAAGTGCTGGGGCCCTGGACGTCCGGGGGGCCCACTCGCTGTCGTCAGGGGCAGTGATCAGTTCTGTGGTCTCCGGGCCAAGTTCCAGGGACCGCAATTCTCAGGCTGGCAGACGCACTTTCTTGGCTGCCGGCCCTGCACTTGCTCCCAGCAGTCACTACTGAACGCTGGGAGCATGTGTATAGAAGTTAATCTGTGGGTAGAGCTAGAGTGCCGCTGGCTCCTGTCCCACAGATAAAGAGGATCTGCAGTGCAGCGCCGGGCAGCCGGGCCCAGACCTGTATGTGTGCCCTCCCGCTTTCCCCCAAGCTGTATGGGTCCCCACCCCTTAGAGTAGTATTGGCCCCCAAGACCTGTATGAGCAACACAGTAGTGTAGTATTGGCCCCCAAGACCTGTATGAGCCACCCCCAGAGCAGTATGGCCCCCCAGAGCAGTATTGGTCCCCCCAGATCTGTATGAGCCACCGCCTAGGGCTGTATGGGCCCCCCAGAGCTGTATGAGCCACCCCAAGAACTATATGGGCCTCCCAGAGCTGTATGGGCCTCCCAGAGCTGTATGTGCCCCCCAGAGCTGTATGCCCCCACTCCAGTGATATGTACCGTATGTGTGGCACCCCTGAGGCTTCAGGTGCCACAGGGTACTGCACCCCCATTAGGGTGTTTCCACTAACACAAATATACAGTAACACTCGGTTGCCCTCCTCAATGGAGACTGGGCCAAGGTGGGATCACAGTAGGGGGTCACTACAGCGGTGGGTTTAAAGGACGCCACCGCACCAGGGGCTCCACAGATCCACTGGACTGGGGACTCAGGGACAGGGAGAAGCAACCACCAGGGGGAGTCAGCAGCACAGTGGGAAGAGCAGGTTGACCTGGTGAGAGCAGTTAACTAGCCGGTGGCAGCGGCTGGGGGCAACAGCTTGGAACACACAACACAACTACCACAAGAGAGAACAGCTTCAGACACAGAGCAGAGCGGACGTGCCGCGAGCAGTTCTGTGGACCAAGGCGTTAAACGCGGTCGCTGGGGAGAAGCAGGGCAGCTGCTTCCACAGGACTGGCGCTGTCGGGATACAGAACCCTAGGGCAGATATACTTCACGTTATCTACCAACTCTGCAAGGGTCGTGGGGGTCGTAGAACAGTCACTGGACCCAGCCCAACGAGTCTTCAGCCAAATAGCATATAGGATCCAGGGTTGAGGACCAGCCCCACAACGGAACCACGCTATCAACATACAGAACGGCACACTTTACTGACACCGGGTTCCCAAGTGCTTCATGCCACGGGGGTTCGATACTTAGTGCATCAAAGAAGGAAAGGCCTCACAGGCTGACACACACACCGGACGTGACCTTTCACGGATCTGGGATCGGCTGGAGCCCATTGTGACAGAGACCGCTACTCTGGGGCAGCGCTTGAACTACCTGTGAGTAAAAAGACCTGGAACCGCAGTCCCTATTTCTGTCTCTCCTTTACCAGCGCTGTTGCCAAGCGCTGCGGCGCCAATGGGGACTACTACCACCCCTTCATCACCCTCCCTGGGGTAATCCCGCTCCGCCTGTGGGAAGCGACACCATCCCGACTGCACCCAACATCTGCCCGGGTGAGAGACCCTGCAGCGGCGGCCGCATACCTGGCCGCGTACCACAGGTACATCACGTCACATCATGATCATCCATATAGACTTTCCTAACTGTCACCCCCGTCCTCCGCCTCCAACTATCACCCTCATCCTCCATTCCTGCCTCCCGTCCACTGCCACCCTTCCGTTCCTGTACGCCTTGGGGCAACGGGACCGGGCCAAGCCACCCAGTGACGGCGCAGAGAACCTGCACCCCCAGCACCGCAACGAGTAGGTTAAAACACCCGACCCGTGGGGCACTACATATCTACCCCAGTAATGTGCATGTACCCCAGTAATGTCTACGCCTCCCAGTAATGTCTATGCCCCACAGTAACGTGTATGCGTCCCCAATAATGTGGATGTGTGGCGCCCTGGACAAGCCAGGACGTCACAGGTACTGCAACAACACACCCTACACCCCGGGTAGGAACACCGAAGTCAGACACAAACCCTTGTTGCCTCCCTCCAGGGGCTGATGTCCACACCAGGTGGGGCGGAGCCAGGCGGTTGGCTCCACCCACCGAGGAGTTCACAGTCCTGGAGGCGGGAAAAGGAGAGGAGTTGAGTCTAGGAGTTTGGAGAGTGAGGAAGTAGTAGTGGAGGAACTGACTGACCGTGTCCGGGTACTTGGCCCGGGCACAGAAACAGCAAGGTTGGCAGACAGTGGTGACCGTCTGCAGGAGAGGCCGATTGACGCACAACCGTGAGGACCGGGGACGGACGGTGGCCCGCCGGTACCGAACCAGGGAGCGAAGAGAAGCCAGCACCATCCGGCAGGGCCTACGGACCCCGACCAGGCTAGGAGTCGCCGTAAAACCGGTCAAATCCGTCAGCGACGGAAACCTCCGGGGTTTCCCAGCAGTAAAGACCCGACTGAAGTCAACCGTCCAAACCGTGAGGGAGATAAAGCTACCGCCAGAGCTAGAGCTCCCAGGGCCAGAGCCTGCGGGCAAAGGAAGGGCTCCCTTAGCCAACATACCGCTGGGGAGCGGGCTATCAGTGGGAAGCCATTGGGGACAAGAACAGAACACCGGTGCAGGGAGAGACAGTTACCGCCAACCTACCGGGAGTGACCGCCGCAGCCATCTGTGGGACTCGTCCATCCAGCCGTTTGTTTTACCAGAGACTCCGTGTGCGTTACTGGCTGAGTAAGTACCACCGTGCCGTCTGGCACTGCGCTGCCCCGCGACCCTGCACCCAGCCAGGCCCCGCAACCCACCTTCCGACCTCCACCACTGGGCCCCGGGACCACCAAAAACCCCCCTACCCACGGAGGGGAGAAAACATCTCAGCTGCTCCCTGTCAACGCTCCCGGGATCCCCGTACAGAGCAGCGGTGGTGCCCCAACCTCACCACACACCGTGGGTGGCGTCACGGACAATATCCCTACACCAAACCACCCCTTTCACTCACGGGCGAGGCGCGCCGCTCGAGGCCCCGGGATCCGGCCCACCGCTCGAGCCACCGACCGAGCGAGCAGCAGCAGCAGCCGGACCCGAGCAGTGGGTGAGCGCAGCGTCCCCTCCCCGCCCGCGACAGATGTGCCCCCAGTAATGTGGATGCACCCATAGTAATGTACTATACCAAAAAAGTAGAAGCCGAACTAAAAGGTCATTATATCTTTATTAATACATGATTAAAAAATGCACACATAATAAAACACACGGCTATTGACTGGAAAGGGGCGTCAAAAACCTGTATAACATGTATGGATCATATACAATATAATATAATATAATATATAATGAGGCAAAGGGGTTAGTGTAAAAGGATTCAAAAAGGATGAATAAATATATAAATAAAATAGTTAATTACAACACACAACTAAAGTGTCAAGTGCTAAGGAGTTGTGGTCAGAGGTCATGCCACAAAAATAGAGTAGAATCAGCTGATAGTAACCAGCAGGGTACCCAACAGTATAACAATCATAATGGAATTCCACAGAACACTAAACCGAAAGCCTCAAAAGCAGGTAGAGAGGGGAGACGGCTCAAAACAGTATCAACCAGTAGGAGAAAACATGTAATTTGAATTAAAAAAGTTTTATTTAAATTCCGAATGGTCCTATTGATCCTATATCCCCACACTTTGAGATTATATTTATTGATTTTCATACTTAATATTTATTAGTGGTCTTGTGTGGTATGGAGTTTATCCTCTAATTATTGGTGACCCATAGTAATGTGTTTGTTCCCCTAGTTATGTGTATGCCCCCAGTAATGTATATGCCCCCTAGTAATGTGTATGCCCTTTAGCAACGTGTATGCCCCTCAGTAATGTGTATGCCCCCTAGTAATGTCATGCCCTCAGCCCCTCCTGTGATGTATATACTGTAGCCCCCAGCCTCCCCTGTGATGTATATACTGTAGCCCCCAGCCCCTCCTATGATGTATATACTGTAGCTCTCATCCCCTCCAGTGATGTATATACTGTAGCCCTCAGCCCCTCCTGTGATGTATACACTGTAGCCCTCAGCCCCTCCTGTGATGTATATACTGTAGCCCCCAGCCCCTCCTATGATGTATACACTGTAGCTCTCATTCCCTCCAGTGATGTATATACTGTAGCCCTCAGCCCCTCCTGTGCTGTATATACTGTAGCCCCAAGCCCCTCCTGTGATGTATACACTGTAGCCCCCAGCCTCCCCTGTGATGTATATACTGTAGCCCCCAGCCCCTCCTATGATGTATACACTGTAGCTCTCATCCCCTCCAGTGATGTATATACTGTAGCCCTCAGCCCCTCCTGTGATGTATACACTGTAGCCCCAGCCCCTCCTGTGAGGTATATACTGTAGCCCCCAGCCCCTCCTATGATGTATATACTGTAGCCCTCAGCCCCTCCTGTGATGTATACACTGTAGCCCCAGCCCCTCCTGTGCTGTATATACTGTAGCCCCCAGCCCCTCCTATGATGTATATACTGTAGCTCTCATCCCCTCCAGTGATGTATATACTGTAGCCCTCAGCCCCTCCTGTGATGTTTATACTGTAGCCCCCAGCCCCTCCTATGATGTATATACTGTAGCTCTCATCCCCTCCAGTGATGTATATACTGTAGCCCTCAGCCCCTCCTGTGATGTATACACTGTAGCCCCAGCCCCTCCTGTGAGGTATATACTGTAGCCCCCAGCCTCTATTGTGATGTACACAGCAGTGTCAGTGTGCATGGTCATGTCTGTAAAGTGACGGCTGTCATGCAGCGTGCTCTGTAAAGCCACGTGCCCGGGAGAAGCTGGACGGAGACAAGCGGGGGAGGTGAGAGAGGCTGCTGTCGGCTTCCCCATTTTAAAAATATCTCTAGTGCATCTGTGTATGCATGTATGTTGTGTATCTAAGTATGTCAATGTATATGACTGTGTGTGTGTATATATATATATATATATATATATATATATATATATATATATATATATATACATACACACACACATATATATATACAGTGCCTACAAGTAGTATTCAACCCCCTGCAGATTTAGCAGGTTTGATAAGATGCAAATAAGTTAGAGCCTGCAAACTTCAAACAAGAGCAGGATTTATTAACAGATGCATAAATCTTACAAAGCAACAAGTTATGTTGCTCAGTTAAATTTTAATAAATTTTCAACATAAAAGTGTGGGTCAATTATTATTCAACCCCTAGGTTTAATATTTTGTGGAATAACCCTTGTTTGCAATTACAGCTAATAATCGTCTTTTATAAGACCTGATCAGGCCGGCACAGGTCTCTGGAGTTATCTTGGCCCACTCCTCCATGCAGATCTTCTCCAAGTTATCTAGGTTCTTTGGGTGTCTCATGTGGACTTTAATCTTGAGCTCCTTCCACAAGTTTTCAATTGGGTTAAGGTCAGGAGACTGACTAGGCCACTGCAACACCTTGATTTTTTCCCTCTTGAACCAGGCCTTGGTTTTCTTGGCTGTGTGCTTTGGGTCGTTGTCTTGTTGGAAGATGAAATGACGACCCAGCTTAAGATCCTTGATGGAAGAGCGGAGGTTCTTGGCCAAAATCTCCAGGAAGGCCGTGCTATCCATCTTCCCATGGATGCGGACCAGATGGCCAGGCCCCTTGGCTGAGAAACAGCCCCACAGCATGATGCTGCCGCCACCATGCTTGACTGTAGGGATGGTATTCTTGGGGTCGTATGCAGTGCCATCCAGTCTCCAAACGTCACATGTGTGGTTGGCACCAAAGATCTCGATCTTGGTCTCATCAGACCAGAGAACCTTGAACCAGTCTGTCTCAGAGTCCTCCAAGTGATCATGAGCAAACTGTAGACGAGCCTTGACATGACGCTTTGAAAGTAAAGGTACCTTACGGGCTCGTCTGGAACGGAGACCATTGCGGTGGAGTACGTTACTTATGGTATTGACTGAAACCAATGTCCCCACTGCCATGAGATCTTCCCGGAGCTCCTTCCTTGTTGTCCTTGGGTTAGCCTTGACTCTTTGGACAAGCCTGGCCTCGGCACGGGTGGAAACTTTCAAAGGCTGTCCAGGCCGTGGAAGGCTAACAGTAGTTCCATAAGCCTTCCACTTCCGGATGATGCTCCCAACAGTGGAGACAGGTAGGCCCAACTCCTTGGAAAGGGTTTTGTACCCCTTGCCAGCCTTGTGACCCTCCACGATCTTGTCTCTGATGGCCTTGGAATGCTCCTTTGTCTTTCCCATGTTGACCATGTATGAGTGCTGTTCACAAGTTTGGGGAGGGTCTTAATTAGTCAGAAAAGGCTGGAAAAAGAGATAATTAATCCAAACATGTGAAGCTCATTGTTCTTTGTGCCTGAAATACTTCTTAATACTTTAGGGGAACCAAACAGAATTCTTGTGGTTTGAGGGGTTGAATAATAAATGACCCTCTGAATAAACTTTTCACAATTTAAAAAAAAAAAAAAGAAATAACATTCTTTTTTGCTGCATTTCACACTTCCAGGCGGATCTACAGTCCAAATGTCACAATGCCAAGTTATTCCGAATGTGTAAACCTGCTAAATCTGCAAGGGGTTGAATACTACTTGTAGGCACTGTATGTGTATATGTATGTTTGTGATTTTGTCTTCTAGTATGTATATGTACATGTGCTTGTATGTGTACGTATCTGTGTAGGTGCATGTTCATGCGGCCCACTGAGACTTTTTCGCCCGGGGCCCACGAAAACCTGGAGCCGGCCCTACATAGAGCCCTGGCACAGATTTTGCCCAGGATCGTCCGCTTACATCTGTGAGTAGGATCATCTCTAATCTATAGGTGAAACTATGAGAATTTTTTTAAATCTTTATTTATGGTACTATGCGGCACTATCCAGCCCATACAGAGTGTGTACAGTATAACAGGAGACAATATTAATCCCGGAGTGCAGAAACCATCCAGGTCTATGGAGGCCATTGAGGAAATCTGATGAAATCCCATACTCCATACAGTCTATATGAGGGTCACGTGCCATAGAAGCATAACTAATAGAAAAAAGAAAATCAAATATTATTATTGGCACGTTACAAGCACTTCATTCTATAGCTCAATCACTGCACTATGTGCTACCTGCTGACGCGGGAACAAATGCCCTGTTCAGGTCTGTCACATAGCCCCGGGCCAGACACAGATATGTACAGTAGTGTGAGCCCCACTTAACAAAATAAAAATAACCCTAGAAATGCTACTGAAATGTTTTAAAAAATAATATGTAAAAAGAAATAATGATAAAAATTATTAATGATTATAATAAAAAATATTATTAGTAATGTTTTATTTTTTATTTTTATTTCCCTTAAAATATCAGTAATATAAAAATATAAACAATAATATATAAAAATAAAACTCTCTAAATCCATTGTTGCATATTACATGATTAAAAAGTATAGGGGTGCAACGCTCTGTGAGCTCAACATCTGAAAGTCTAGGCTGATGCATTGTAACAAACCAGCAGAGAAGTTTGTGCAGCTGCTGATGTGTTTAGCTCACAGAGTGTTGTCTGCACTTGATGCATTGTATCACCTAAGAGAAGGATTGGGTATGTTTAGCTCACAGAGGGTTATCTACACTGGATACATTGTATCAGCTGAGAGCAGGATCGGCTGTGTTTAGCTCACAGAGCGTTATCTATACTGGATATATCAGCTGAGAGCAGGATCGGCTGTGTTTAGCTCACAGAGCGTTATCTATTCTGGATACATTGTATCAGCTGAGAGCAGGATCGGCTGTGTTTAGCTCACAGAGCGTTATCTATACTGGATACATCAGCTGAGAGCAGGATCATCTGTGTTTAGCTCACAGAGCGTTGTCTATTCTGGATACATCAGCTGAGAGCAGGATCGGCTGTGTTTAGCTCACAGAGCGTTATCTATTCTGGATACATCAGCTGAGAGCAGGATCGGCTGTGTTTAGCTCGCAGAGCGTTATCTATACTGGATACATCAGCTGAGAGCAGGATCGGCTGTGTTTAGCTCGCAGAGCGTTATCTATACTGGATACATCAGCTGAGAGCAGGTTCGGCTGTATTTAGCTCACAGAGCGTTATCTATACTGGATACATCAGCTGAGAGCAGGATCGGCTGTGTTTAGCTCGCAGAGCGTTATCTATACTGGATACATCAGCTGAGAGCAGGATCGGCTGTGTTTAGCTCACAGAGCGTTATCTATACTGGATATATCAGCTGAGAGCAGGATCGGCTGTGTTTAGCTCACAGAGCGTTATCTATTCTGGGTACATTGTATCAGCTGAGAGCAGGTTCGGCTGTGTTTAGCTCACAGAGCGTTATCTATACTGGATACATCAGCTGAGAGCAGGATCGTCTGTGTTTAGCTCACAGAGCATTATCTATTCTGGATACATCAGCTGAGAGCAGGATCGGCTGTGTTTAGCTCACAGAGCGTTATCTATTCTGGATACATCAGCTGAGAGCAGGATCGGCTGTGTTTAGCTCGCAGAGCGTTATCTATACTGGATACATCAGCTGAGAGCAGGATCGGCTGTGTTTAGCTCGCAGAGCGTTATCTATACTGGATACATCAGCTGAGAGCAGGTTCGGCTGTATTTAGCTCACAGAGCGTTATCTATACTGGATACATCAGCTGAGAGCAGGATCGGCTGTGTTTAGCTCGCAGAGCGTTATCTATACTGGATACATCAGCTGACAGCAGGATCGGCTGTGTTTAGCTCACAGAGCGTTATCTATACTGGATACATTGTATCAGCTGAGAGCAGGATCGGCTGTGTTTAGCTCACAGAGCATCGTCTACACTGGATACATTGTATCATCTGAGAGCAGGATTGGCTATGTTTAGCCCACAGAGCGTTATCTATACTGGATACATTGTATCATCTGAGAGCAGGATTGTCTGTGTTTAGCTCACAGAGCGTTATCTATACTGGATACATTGTCTCAGCTGAGAGCAGGATCAGCTGTGTTGAGCTCACAGAGTATTGTCTGTACTGCATACAATTGTATCAGCTGAGAAGAGCAGGATCAGCACAGGCAGACTCGGGTGTCAACCTGCTTTGTGCTGATTCAAAGGCAGGCTAGCAAGAGTTAATCTCTACTAGTCCACTTGTTAGGTTCCTTTGGTTACATATTGTGGGGAGGTCTATCACATCTGCTCCTCTCCTATTTATGCTGGTTGAATCCTTCTACCCATGCCAGCTAAAGTTTATTCTATGCTGGTCTGTGAGGTGTGGTGTCCCAGACTTAATGGTGAAAGTTGTGCTTCTTAAGTGGTGCCGTTGTGGAGTTTACACCCTGTTGTTTTGTATTTCCTTCCTGCTCTTGTTTTCCTCCTGAATCTCTTGTTGTCTTTACCTTTGTGTGTGCATGCTGTGTGACAGAGTTTTAGTTTTCCCCTGTCTGTCTTTAGCTTTGAGGTTTCATCTCACTCCTGTCCTGTCCCTCACTGGGAGAAGGGGAATCAGATCAGGACTGGTCAGGAGCTGGGCCAGGAAGGAGACTCAGGCATCATCACCATCAGGAGTATCCCTGAGATAGGGATAGCATAGGGCCCTCTATCTTGAGTGACAGTCTAGGAGCCCCGATTCCCCTATATCCCATAGTCCTCTTGATATCTTCCGAGCTGAAAATGCCAGAATGTACCAGTTCTTTTAAAATTGATCAGCTCTGTAGATCGTTACTTCCTCATCCTTTTTGAAACATAGGTGAAAATCTGCTGCAAATCCAAAACAGCAACAACATTGCATAATAATATTCTGTAATGTGTGAACATACCGTATATAATGACAGCATCAAAGGTCCCCGGAGTTGTCCAAGGAGGGGATAGGTCCTGACAGATGACATGAGAGTCAATATTATATATTCAGTCACATGTGGGAAAAATACACAAAAAACACCTTTCACCCAAAGCAGGAAACAAGCGCAAAATCAGAGACAACAGCGCGAGATCTGTAAAGGGGCGAAAGTGATAAAAAGAAGCAAAAGTTACAAAGACTTAAAGCTACAAGGGAAATAAACACAAACAGAAAACATATAATACAAAGCATAAAGTTTACTTGTAATTGCAAAATTTGCACAATAAAAAAAATGTAAAACCATTAAAAAATAATTCCGTATCGGAATCCAATGACATAAAAAAAGTCCGGTCCTACAGTCTTATTCTGTTGTGGAAATGCGTCTAAAATGAAAATTTTACCCAAAGCCTTTAGTGAAAAGGTTCTTCTAGTTTGTGTATGCATCGTCTGTGCAAGTGTATGTGTTTCCATGGTAACTGAGAGAGAGGGAAAGAAAGAAAGAAAGAAAGAAAGAAAGAAAGAAAGAAAGAAAGAAAGAAAGAAAGAAAGAAAGAAAGAAAGAAAGAAAGAAAGAAAGAAAGAAAGAAAAAAGAGACAGAAATATAGAGAAAAAAGAGGGAGAGAGAAGGAAAGAAAGAAATGGTAACAGAAAGAAAGATGGCGAGAGAAAGAGAGTGAGAGAAAAAAAGAGGGAGAGAAAAAAATAAAGAAGGAAAAGAAAGAAAAAAAGAAAGAAACAAAGAAAGAAACAAAGAAAGAAAACGAGACAGAAAGAGATGGCGAGATAAAGAGAGTGAGAGAAAAAAGAGGGAGAGAAAAAAATAAAGAAGGGAAAGAAAGAAAAAAAGAAAGAAAGAAAACAAGACAGAAAGAGATGGCGAGAGAAAGTAAGAGAGAAAAAAGAGGGAGAGAGAAAGAAAGAAAGAAAGAAAGCAAGAAATGGCAACAGAAGGAAAGCGATGGCGAGAGAAAAAAGTGAGAGAAAATAGAGGGAGAGAAAAAAATAAAGAAGGGAAAGAATGAATAAAAGAAAGAAAGAAAACAAGACAGAAAGAGATGGCGAGAGAAAGTAAGAGAGAAAAAAAGAGGGAGAGAGAAAGAAAGAAATGGCAACAGAAGGAAAGAGATGGCGAGAGAAAAAAGTGAAAGAAAAAAGAGGGAGAGAAAAAAATAAAGAAGGGAAAGAAAGAAAGAAAGAAAACGAGACAGAAAGAGATGGCAAGAGAAAGTAAGAGAGAAAAAAAGAGAGAGAGAAAGAAAGAAAGAAAGAAAGAAAGAAAGAAAGAAAGAAAGAAAGAAAGAAAGAAAGAAAGAAAAAAGAGACAGAAATATAGAGAAAAAAGAGGGAGAGAGAAGGAAAGAAAGAAATGGTAACAAAAAGAAAGAGATGGAGAGAGAAAGAGAGTGAGAGAAAAAAAGAGGGAGAGAAAAAAATAAAGAAGGAAAAGAAAGAAAAAAAGAAAGAAACAAAGAAAGAAACAAAGAAAGAAAACGAGACAGAAAGAGATGGCGAGATAAAGAGAGTGAGAGAAAAAAGAGGGAGAGAAAAAAATAAAGAAGGGAAAGAAAGAAAAAAAGAAAGAAAGAAAACAAGACAGAAAGAGATGGCGAGAGAAAGTAAGAGAGAAAAAAGAGGGAGAGAGAAAGAAAGAAAGAAAGAAAGAAAGAAAGAAATGGCAACAGAAGGAAAGCGATGGCGAGAGAAAAAAGTGAGAGAAAAAAGAGGGAGAGAAAAAAATAAAGAAGGGAAAGAAAGAATAAAAGAAAGAAAGAAAACAAGACAGAAAGAGATTGCGAGAGAAAGTAAGAGAGAAAAAAAGAGGGAGAGAGAAAGAAAGAAAGAAATGGCAACAGAAGGAAAGAGATGGCGAGAGAAAAAAGTGAAAGAAAAAAGAGGGAGAGAAAAAAATAAAGAAGAGAAAGAAAGAAAGAAAACGAGACAGAAAGAGATAGCAAGAGAAAGTAAGAGAGAAAAAAAGAGAGAGAGAAAGAAAGAAAGAAGGAGGGTGACAAAGAAAGAAGGGAAAGAAAGTAAGAGAGAAAAAAAGAGAGAGAGAAAGAGATGTGAGAAAGAAAGGAAAGAAAGGAAAGTAGAAAGGAAAGAAAGAAAGAAGGAGGGTGAGAAAGAAAGAGAGAGAGAAAGAGATGGTGAGAGGCAGAGAGAGAGAAAAAAAAGAGGGAGAGAGAAAGAAAGAAAGAGGATGAGAAAGAAAGAAAGAAAGAAAGAAGGGAAAGAAACCAAGAAAGAAAGAAAGAAAGAAATAGAAAGAGAGAGACAGAAAGAGATGGCAATAGAAAGTAAGAGAGAAAAAAGAGGGAGAGAGAAAGAAAGAAAGAAAGAAAGAAAGAAAGAGGGTGAGAAAGAAAGAAAGAAAGAAAGAAGGGAAAGAAAGTAAGAAAGAAAGAAAAAAGAGAGACAGAAAGAGATGGTAAGAGTAAGAAAGAAAGAGAGAAAAAAGAGGGAGAGATGAAGAAAGAGAGAAACAAACAAAGATAGAGGAAGAGAAAGAAAGAGAAAGAAAGAAAGAAAGAGAAAGAGCGAAGGAAGGAAGAAGTAAGGGAAAATATAATGAGAAGGAAACATAGAATGCAGGAGGGAAGGAAATAAAGAAAGAAGGGATGAAGGAAAGAACAAAGGAAGTAAACAAAAGAGGAAGGAAGGAAAGAATAATGGAAGGAAAAGGTAAAGGAGGAAGGAAAGAAAGAAAGAAAGAATCAAAGATTGAACCCATTATACAGCTCAGCACAATCATTCATTGCACCCCAAAATATATTCAGATAGATAGTATAATAGATGTGATGAAAGAAATAAGGAAGGAAGGAAAGAAGGAATGAAATAAGTAAAGGAAGAAAGACAGAAAGAAAGAAGAAAGGAAAATAGAAAGTAAAGAAAGAAAAAAAAAATAAAAAGAAGGAGATATGGAAGGAGAGAAGGAAAAATAAAAGAAGGAAGGAAAAAGTAAAGAAAAAAAAAAGAAAGAACACCAAAGTACAAACCCATCATACAGGTTAGCACAATCATTCAAGAAAGAAATGATTCCTTTCTTAGTTTCCTTTCTTCTTTCCTTTTTCATTCCTTCTTTCTTAATTTCTTTCCTTCCTTTTCCCTTCCTTCCCTCTTTCGTTCCTTCTTTACTTTTTCCTTCCTTCCTTCTTTCTTTCCTTCCTTCCTTTTTTTCTTCCTTCCGTCTTTCCTTTCTTCTTTCCATGCCAGATACCAGCAAACATTGAATATAATATGTGAGCTATATTACAGACACTGATTTGTGTGTGCTCACCAGCCAATACAAGGCAACCTTTCTTTGATGGACCCCTGACTCTATCAGCTCATTTGTATCCTTATATTTATGTACAGTACAGATCAAAAGTTTGGATACACCTTCTCATTCAAAGAGTTTTCTTTATTTTCAGGACTCTGAAAATTGTAGATTCACATTGAAGGCATCAAAACTATGAATTAACACATGTGGAATGAAATACTTAACAACAATGTGTGAAACAACTGAAAATATGTCTTAAGCCTGCTTTACACGCTTCAATATATCTCACAATCCGTCGTTGGGGTCAAGTTGTAAGTGACGCACATCCGGCATCGTTTGTGAGGTATCTGCGTGTGACATCTACGTGCGATCAGGATTGAACGCAAAACCGTTGATCGCAAACACATCGTATCATTCTCTAGAATTGAGCGTTTTGTTGCACGAACCTAGTGAATTGTAACGTGTGACATCCCTCATACGATTTTGGTGTCTGATGCTATGTGCGCAGGTGTGCGCTCTGCACCGCAGCTTATAAAAGGTCTTCTTCAGAGCGCAGCTGAAAAGCCTCACAATGTCTGTCAGTCACTAATCTCTGTCAGTCAGTCACTATCTCTGTCCCTCACTCTCTGTCCATGTCAGTCTATCCCCCTCTCTCATACTCACCGATCCCCGATACCCGGCGCTGCACGGCGTTCACACTGCTCCGGCGGCTTTTACTGTTTTGAAAAAGCCGGCCGCCCATTAAACAATCTCGTATTCCCTGCTTTCCCCGCCCACCGGCGCCTATGATTGGTTACAGTGAGACACGCCCCCACGCTGAGTGACAGGTGTCACACTGCACCCAATCACAGCAGCCGGTGGGCGTGTCTATACTGTGTAGTGAAATAAATAATTAAATAATTAAAAAAAACGGCGTGCGGTTCCCCCCAATTTTAAAACCAGCCAGATAAAGCCATACGGCTGAAGGCTGGTATTCTCAGGATGGGGAGCTCCACGTTATGGGGAGCCCCCCAGCCTAACAATATCAGCCAACAGCCGCCCAGAATTGCCGCATACATTATATGCGACAGTTCTGGGACTGTACCCGGCTCTTCCCGATTTGCCCTGGTGCGTTGGCAAATCGGGGTAATAAGGAGTTATTGGCAGCCCATAGCTGCCAATAAGTCCTAGATTAATCATGTCAGGCGTCTATGAGACACCCTCCATGATTAATCTGTAAATTACAGTAAATAAACACACACACCCGAAAAAATCCTTTATTAGAAATAAAAAACACAAACATATACCCTGGTTCACCACTTTAATCAGCCCTAAAAAGCCCTCCATGTCCGGCGTAATCCAGGATGCTCCAGCGTCGCTTCCAGCGCTGCTGCATGGAGGTGACAGGAGCTGCAGAAGACACAGCCGCTCCGGTCACCTCCACGCAGGTAATGAAAACAGCCGCGCGATCAGCTGCTGTCACTGAGGTTACCCGCTGTCACTGGATCCAGCGGTGGCCGCGGGTAACCTCAGTGACAGCTCAGCTGATCGCGCTACTCACCGCCGCTCCTATCACCTCCACGCAGCAACTGAGGTGAGTTGCGCGATCAGCTGAGCTGTCACTGAGGTTACCCGCGGCCACCGCTGGATCCAGTGACAGCGGGTAACCTCAGTGACAGCAGCTGATCGCGCGGCTGTGTTCATTAGCTGTGTGGAGGTGACAGGAGCGGCGGTGTCTTCTGCAGCTCCGGTCACCTCCATGCAGCAGCGCTGGAAGCGACGCTGGAGCATCCTGGATTACGCCGGACATGGAGGGCTTTATGGGGCTGATTAAAGTGGTGAACCAGGGTATATGTTTGTGTTTTTTATTTCTAATAAATGATTTTTCGGGTGTGTGTTTATTTACTGTAATTTACAGATTAATCATGGAAGGTGTCTCATAGACGCCTGACATGATTAATCTAGGACTTATTGGCATCTGTGGGCTTCCAATAAGTCCTTATTACCCCGATTTGCCAACGCACCAGGGCAAATCGGGAAGAGCCGGGTACAGCCCCAGAACTGTCGCATCTAATGTATGCGGCAATTCTGGGCGGCTGTTGGCTGATATTGTTAGGCTGGGGGGCTCCCCATAACGTGGAGCTCCCCATCCTGAGAATACCAGCCTTCAGCCGTATGGCTTTATCTGGCTGGTTTTAAAATTGGGGGGAACCGCACGCCGTTTTTTTTAATTATTTAATTATTTATTTCACTACACAGTATAGACCCGCCCACCGGCTGCTGTGATTGGGTGCAGTGAGACACCTGTCACTCAGCGTGGGGGCGTGTCTCACTGCAACCAATCATAGGCGCCGGTGGGCGGGGAAAGCAGGGAATACGAAATTGTTTAATGGGCGACCGGCTTTTTCAAAACAGTAAAAGCCGCCGGAGCAGTGTGAACGCCGTGCAGTGCCGGGGATCGGGGATCGGTGAGTATGAGAGAGGGCTGCTAACTTCAGTAACTTAGGAGATTAGCGGTCACCGGTGAGTCCTTCACAGGTGACCGCTAATCAGGGCGCGACACAGACAGAGCCGCAGCATCACAATGAAGTCGGGTGAAGTTCACCCGAGTTCATTCTGACAGTGCGGCTCTGTCTGTGTCTGCTGTCATCTGCCATTCAGCTCTGCTACATGGCTGTCTGTGGCTGCTGTCAGCGGCCATGTAGCAGAGCTGAATGGCAGATGACATAGTAAAAACGCATCCCTACACATTACACACGCTTGGCAAGTCAATAAATTAAAAAAAAAAAAAAGGTGCCCAATGCATACGTCACAGATCACATGATCTAAAGGATCGCACACAAAATTGACCAATTTAACATAGACTACTAACGCACGTGTGACAGCAAATGAACGACCAACGTGCAATCTCATAAGATCCCGTATGCAACCTGGGCGTGTCACATCGCAAATGCGATTGTACAACTAATTGCAACGTGTAAAGTGGGCTTTATATTCTAGGTTCTTCAAAGTAGCCGCCTTTTTCTTTGATTACTGCTTTGCACACTCTTGGCATTCTCTTGATGAGCTTCAAGAGGTAGTCACCGGAAATGGTTTTCCAACAGTCTTGAAGGAGTTCCCAGAGATGCTTAGCACTTGTTGGCCCTTTTGCCTTCACTCTGCGGTCCAGCTCACCCCAAACCATCTCGATTGGGTTCAGGTCTGGTGACTGTGTAGGCCAGGTCATCTGGCGTAGCACCCCATCACTCTCCTTCTTAGTCAAATAGCCCTTACACAGCCTGGAGGTGTGTTTGGGGTCATTGTCCTGTTGAAAAATAAATGATGGTCCAACTAAACGCAAACCGGATGGAATAGCACGCCGCTGCAAGATGCTGTGGTAGCCATGCTGGTTCAGTATGCCTTCAATTTTGAATAAATCCCCAACAGTGTCACCAGCAAAGCACCCCCCACACCATCACACCTCCTCCTCCATGCTTCACGGTGGGAACCAGCCATGTAGAGTCCATCCGTTCACCTTTTCTACAAAGACACGGTGGTTGGATCCAAAGATCTCAAATTTGGACTCATCAGACCAAAGCACAGATTTCCACTGGTCTAATGTCCATTCCTCGTGTTCTTTAGCCCAAACAAGTCTCTTCTGCTTGTTGCCTGTTCTTAGCAGTGGTTTCCTAGCAGTTATTTTACCATGAAGGCTGCTGCACAAAGTCTCCTCTTAACAGTTGTTCTAGAGATGAGAAGGTGTGTCCAAACTCTTGGTCTGTACTGTACTTACGTCCCTCTCTTTTATGGCGGTATTAATTCCACAGCACTTTATAGACATCATCTTTTTGCATTAGAGTTCTATCAAGCCTAAACTGCAGCATTACTGATCTACACTGTGTGCAGAATTATTAGGCAAATGAGTATTTTGATCACATGATACCTTTATACATGTTGTCCTACTCCAAGCTGTATAGGCTGAGAGCCAACTACCAATTAAGTAAATCCGGTGATGTGCATCTCTGTAATGAGGAGGGGTGCGGTGTAATGACATCAACACCCTATATAAGGTGTGCTTAATTATTAGGCAACTTCCTTTCCTTTGGCAAAATGGGTCAGAAGAGAGATTGGACGGGCTCTGAAAAGTCCAAAATTGTGAGATGCAGAGGGACGCAGCAGTCCTGAAATTGCCAAACTTTTGAAACGTGATCACCGAACAATCAAGCGTTTCATGGCAAATAGCCAACAGGGTCACAAGAAGCGTGCTGGGCAAAAAAGGCGCAAAATAACTGCCCATGAATTGAGGAAAATCAAGCGTGAAGCTGCCAAGATGCCATTTGCCCCCAGTTTGGCCATATTTCAGAGCTGCAACGTTACTGGAGTATCAAAAAGCACAAGGTGTGCCATACTCAGGGACATGGCCAAGGTAAGGAAGGCTGAAAACCACCACCTCTGACCAAGAGACATCAGATAAAACGTGAAGACTGAGCCAAGAAATATCTTAAGACTGATTGTTCAAAGGTTTTATGGACTGATGAAATGAGAGTGACTCTTGATGGCCAGATGGATGGGCCAGAGGCTGGATCAGTAAAGGGCGGAGAGCTCCACTCCGACTCAGACACCAGCAAAGTGGAGGTGGTGTACTGGTATGGGCTGGGATCATCAAAGAGGAACTTGTGGCACCTTTTTGGGTTGAGGATGGAGTGAAGCTCAACTCCCAGACCTACTGCCAGTTTCTGGAAGACAACTTCTTCAAGCAGTGGTACAGGAAAAAGTCGGTATTGTTAAAAAAAAACATGATTTTCATGCAATACAATGCTCCATAACATGCATCCAACTACTCCACAGCGTGACTGGCCATTAAAGGTATAAAAGTTGAAAAAATAATGACATGGCCCCCTTGTTCACCTGACCTGAACCCCATAGAGAACCTGTAGTCCCTCATAAAATGTGAGCTCTACAGGGAGGAAAACAGTCCACCTCTGGGAACAGTGTCTGGAGGCTGTGGTGGCTGCTGCACGCAATGTTGATCGTAAACAGATAAAGCAATGACAGAATCTATGGATGGTCGGCTGCTGAGTGTCATCAGAAAGAAAGGGGGCTATATTGGTCACTCATTTTTTGGGTTTTGTTTTTGCATGTCAGAAATGTTTATTTCTAAATTTTGTGCAGTTATATTGGTTTACCTGGTGAAAATAAACAAGTGAGAGGGGAATATATTTGGTTTTTATTACGTTGCCTAATAATTCTGCACAGTAATAGTCACCTGCACAAACAGATCCTCCTAAGAAGCCAAATCTAAAAAACCCCACCCCAACTTCCAAAAATATTAAGCTTTGATATTTAGGAGTCTTTTGGGTTGATTAAGAACATAGTTGTTGATCAATAATAAAAAATCCTCTAAAATACAAGTTGCCTAAAAAGTCTACACTCAGTGTATAAAACCTATGTTGCAGCATTACAGATCTATACAGCCTATATTGCAGCATTAGAGCTCTATACAGCCTATATTGCAGCATTAGAGCTCTATACAGCCTATGTTGCAGCATTACACATCTATACAGCCTGTGTTGCAGCATCAGAGCTCTATACAGCCTGTGTTGCAGCATCAGAGCTCTATACAGCCTGTGTTGCAGCATTAGAGCTCTATACAGCCTATGTTGCAGCATTAGAGCTCTATACAGCCTATGTTGCAGCATTACAGATCTATACAGCCTATGTTGCAGCATTAGAGATCTATACAGCCTATGTTGCAGGATTAGAGCTCTATACAGCTATGTTGCAGCATTAGAGCTCTATACAGCCTATGCTGCAGCATTACAGATCTATACAGCCTATGTTGCAGCATTACAGATCTATACAGCCTATGTTGCAGCATTACAGATCTATAAAGCCTGTTTTGCAGCATTACAGATCTATACAACCTATGTTGCAGCATTAGAGCTCTATAAAGCCTATGTTGCAGCATTACAGATCTATAAAGCCTATGTTGCAGCATTACAGATCTATACAGCCTATGTTGCAGCACTAGAGCTCTATAAAGCCTATGTTGCAGCATTACAGATCTATACAGCCTATGTTGCAGCACTAGAGCTCTATAAAGCCTATGTTGCAGCATTACAGATCTATACAGCCTATGTTGCAGCACTAGAGCTCTATAAAGCCTATGTTGCAGCATTACAGATCTATAAAGCCTGTTTTGCAGCATTACAGATCTATACAACCTATGTTGCAGCATTAGAGCTCTATAAAGCCTATGTTGCAGCATTACAGATCTATAAAGCCTATGTTGCAGAATTACAGATCTATACAGCCTATGTTGCAGCACTAGAGCTCTATAAAGCCTATGTTGCAGCATTACAGATCTATACAGCCTATGTTGCAGCATTACAGCTCTATAAAGCCTGTGTTGCAGCATTACAGATCTATACAGCCTGTGTTGCAGCATTACAGATCTATACAGCCTGTGTTGCAGCATTACAGATCTATACAGCCTATGTTGCAGCACTAGAGCTCTATAAAGCCTATGTTGCAGCATTACCGATCTATAAAGCCTATGTTGCAGCATTACAGATCTATACAGCCTATGTTGCAGCACTAGAGCTCTATAAAGCCTATGTTGCAGCATTACAGATCTATACAGCCTATGTTGCAGCATTACAGATCTATAAAGCCTGTGTTGCAGCATGTGGCGGCCACTTTTGCACAGGGCTGATAACCGGCCCATCCAGTCCCATATAGAGCTGCATATTTGAGTGAACAGGGGGTATTATATTACAGCTGTATGGAGAGAGGCCGCACTCATGTGTTTCGCATTTCCCAGTATTTGGGTCATGTTCTGCAGGTCCGGGGCCGCTCCATCCACAAGTCGTTATGAAAGTCTCTTACATTCCAGATTGACAAAGCGTGAAACCCGGGGTAAGAAAAGAACGTTTAGGGGGGGATGATCAATATGCAAGGAGCGGAGGCCGGGGTCTCCTCCTCAGACACAACTTTTCCCCCTCTCAGTTGGCTGGGCAGTCTCCTCCCCTTGTCTTAAGCCATAGACACACTGGGAGGACACATGCTTCTGCCCTAAGTCCTCTCTGTCCTCTCGGAGTCTTCTGCTGGCTCTTTGGAGGGTCCTTGCCCCATCTCCAGCCCCCGGCACATAAAGGTGAGTCCAAAGCTTCCAAAACCCCATTATTTTGTGCTCAAAAAGAGGAAATGTGCTGATTGTGCGCCCCCGGCAGCTGCGGAACGTTCAGTATTGTTTGGAATGTTCGCTATTGTTTGGAACGTTCGCTATTGTTGATACATTGTATCGGTTTGTTCAATATTTATATCTTTCTGCTACATTGTTATTGATTCTGAGGGTTTTTCACAATTTTTTAGAACTCCATTTTTTTTTTCATTTTTTTCTTTACTGTATACAGTGCAGTGGGCTATGACACCACACAGTACATGCTCAGATGTAGCAGTGCTGGGTTTGTTATCTGGACTTTTATACAAACTCCTAATCAATTTGCACATACAATGAAGCATGCAATGACAAAATCAGCTCTGCTACATCCATGGCAGTTTTACTTATATCGTCATATGTCATGAAAATCAATATATGACACCCCCCCCCCCCCCCACACACACACACACACACCCGATCCATTGTCCCCACATTGAGTGTTCGTTCATCAGTTGTTTAGGTTTTTTTAGGACCAGAATCAAAGAGTCGCATGCATTCCTGCAAATCTGCGGCTAATTCTTATACAATCTGCTCTCTGTTGCCAGTGGGTGACCCAGATGAGGCCAGAACGTGCTGATAACACTGCCGACATAGCAGAGCTGAGTTTGCTACCACTTAGTCATTAAATAATGCATTAGATTGAAAAGTGCTGCAAGTGACAAACACAACTTTGCAATATCCAAATATGTATCTATCTAGATGTGACAGCAAAATATAGGTAAAATCTACCATACAATTCTAACTCCAGCTCTCTGAGGAAGCGCAAAGTGTTAACTGTCCAGTTCAGCTCTGCTGCATCTGTGCTAATATTACTGCTTATTGGTTTTGTATCAGGCTGAACTGGTATAGCACAAGAACTGGACCGTGAGGAGTGATTACCTCCAGGCCAGGTGCAGACGGAGCACACATCTGTGCCAAGTGACAAACTCCTCACTACAACTCTGTGGTTTCCTGAAGAAACTATGGGATGTTCTCTGTGCCTGTCAGGGCATGCTGGGAGTTGTAGTCTCATAACAGCTGGAGGGCAACAGTATCCTGACACTACTACATCATAAGAACAGACACATTATGAATGGATGGAACTTTCCAAAATATCCATGTGCTGAGGTCCAATAATGGGAGACGTTAATTATCATCTCATCCCCACGGGAAAGTCCGGGAAATCTCCACTGATTAAAGGGATAACAAGAGAGTCCTGAACAAAGTCTATCTATTATCTATCTATCTATTATCTATCTATCTATTATCTATCTATCCATTTATCTATCTATCTGTCTATCTATCTATCCCTCTATCTATCCCTCTATCTATCTATCTATCTATCTATCTATCTATCTATTATCTATCTATCTATTATCTATCTATTATCTATCTATCCATTTATCTATCTATCTATCTATCTATCTATCTATCTATCTATCTATCTATCCCTCTATCTATCTATTATCTATCTATCTATTATCTATCTATCTATTTATCCCTCTATCTATCTATCTATCTATCTATTATCTATCTATCTATTATCTATCTATTATCTATCTATCTATCCCTCTATCTGCCTATCCATTTATCTATCTATCTATTATCTATCTATCTATTATCTATCTATCCCTCTATCTATCTATCTATCTATCTATCCATTTATCTATCTATCTATCTATCCATCTATCCCTCTATCTATCTATCTATCTATCTATCTATCCATCTATCTATTCTTCTATCTATCAATCTGTCTTTCTATCTATTCTTTCTATCTATCCTATCTATTTATCTATCTATCTATTCTTTCTATCTCTTCTATCTATTATTTCTAATTATCTGTCTGTCTATCTATCTATCTATCTATTTATCCCTCTATCTATCCCTCTATCTATCTATCCCTCTATCTATCTATCTATCTATCTATCTGCCTATCCATTTATCTATCTATCTATCTATCTATCTATCTATCCCTCTATCTATCTATCTCTCTATCTATCTGCCTATCCATTTATCTATCTATCTATCCCTCTATCTATCTATCTATCTATTAATCTGCCTATCCATTTATCTATCTATCTATCTATCCTATTATCTATCTATTCTTCTATCAATCTGTCTTTCTATCTATTCTTTCTATCTATCCTATCTATTTATCTATCTATCTATTCTTTCTATCTCTTCTACCTATTATTTCTAATTATACTTCTATCTATCTATCTATCCTAGTCTATTTATCTATCTATTCTATCAATCTGTCTTTCTATTTATTCTTTCTATCTATTCTTCTTTCTAGCTATCCTGTCTATTTATCTATCTATCTATTCTTCTATCTATCTATCTATCTATCTATTCTTCTATGTATCTATTATCTATCTATCTATCTATCTATCTATCTATCTATCTATCTATCTGTTTTATCCATTCTTTCTATCTATTCTTCTTTCTAGCTATCCTGTCTATTTATCTATCTATTCTTCTATCCATCTGTCTATCTATTCTTCTATCTATTATCTATTTATCTGTTTTAGCCATTCTTTCTATCTATTCTTTCTAATTATCCTTATATCCATCTATCTATCTATTATTCTATCTGTCTATTATCTATCTATCTGTTTGTTTTAGCCATTCTTTCTATCTATTCTTTCTAATTATCCTTATATCCATCTATCTATCTATCTATTCTATCTATTCATTCTATCTATCCCTCTATCTATCCATCTTTCTATGAGTCTCCCCTCTGTATCCCTCAGTGATGTTCCCGGGATGTCTTTAGCTCTGATTTGTGTCTGATCTGTATAAAGCTTCTTCCCATCTTGTGTTACAGTTCTTCTCGCTGGCTTACCTGCTGCCTTTGATCTTCCTCTGGAATCTCCGGCGTCCATTAGACTAGGAGGAGAGGTGTATTTGTCCTGATCAGATGACAAAAAGTAACGGAGAAGACCCAAGATCTGGGAACAGGATGGAGCGGTTCCAGCAAGGTGTGCGCCAGCGATCCATATTGGCCAAGAAGAAGGTGCAGAACATTTCAAAGGACGATGTCAAAAGTTTCCTCCTGAGGAATGGCTTTGTGCTGTTCACCATCATCGCTGTCATTGTCGGTGAGTGCGGGGGCCTCGGGCTTCAGCAACTTAAAAGGCTTTAACAATAAGTAATCCGTGTGAGAATCAATAGTTGCACAACTTTCCAATGGACTTTAAGTTTTAATTTTTCACAATCTATAAGATCGCTGCTTCCTGTCAGTGAGTGAGAACACACATTAGGGCCGTGTTCACACCATTTTTCTTTGGTGCTTTTTTATGCAAATTAAAAGCTGCTTTTTACAATAACAATTAAAGCTCTGAGATTCCAGAAACTTCAGGGTGGCAATTCTTTCTGTATTTTTCCAGTGTTTTTTTCACCAAAGAAAGTAATAAAGAAGGACAAAAACCCTGTGAAAATGCCGAAATTTTTTTTTTTTCTTTGTAAGCAGCTTCTTTGCTGCCAAGAGTAAATTTTGCCTCCACAAAAAAGCATCAAAAAAGTAAGGTGTGAACAAAGCCTAACCTTGGTCTCACTGGATACAGTGTATCAAGTCCAGACAATGCTCCTAAACAGTGCGGTGTATTTCTTGCTCATCTGTTTATACACGGTATTGTACTGTGGTATACGGCGGGCAGGCTTTTAACCAAGAAAGGTAGAGACCCCCGAATAATCGCACTCAAAAAACACAAAGCAATAAAACGCGTGTGTGATTGCCTGGAACTTTCCAAACTCACTGCTTTGATTCTTCTGGGGTATTTTAAGTGCAATTCTTCTTTTTTTTTTTGGGGGGGGGGGGGGTCTGCTTTCTATTATTGAAGGGGTCTATCTGTCCTATTACCAATTCATCTTTATTTGTTTTTTTTACATGTATCACTGCCCGGACACTATTCCAATAAACCTTTTTTATGAACTGCAACTAGGGCTTATTTTTGGAGTAGGGCTGATATTTCGAGCTTCTGCAAACATCCAGAAAAATTAGGCTAGGGCTTATTTTCAGGGTAGGTCTCATTTTCTTTCTTTCTTTCTTTCTTTCTATTTATCTATCTATCTATCTATCTATCTATCTATCTATCTATCTATCTATCTATCTATCCCTCTATCTATCCCTCTATCTATCCCTCTATCTATCTATCTATCTATCTATCTATCTATATATATCTATCTATCTATCCCTCTATCTATCTATCTATCTATCTATCTATCTATCCCTCTATCTATCTATCCCTCTATCTATCTATCCCTCTATCTATCTATCTATCTATCTATCTATCTATCTATCCCTCTATCTATCTATCTATCTATCTATCTATCTATCTATCTATCTATCTATCCCTCTATCTATCTATCTATCCCTCTATCTATCTATATATCTATCTATCTATCTATCCATATATCTATCTATCTATCCCTCTATCTATCTATCTATCTATCTATCTATCTATCACTCTATCTATCTATCTATCCCTCTATCTATCTATCTATCTATCTATCTATCTATCCCTCTATCTATCTATCTATCTATCTATCTATCTATCTATCTATCTATCTATCTATCTATCTATCTATCTATCCCTCTATCTATCTATCTATCTATCTATCTATCTATCTATCTATCTATCTATCTATCTATCCCTCTATCTATCTATCTATCTATCTATCTATCCCTCTATCTATCTATCTATCTATCTATCTATCTATCTATCTATGTATCCCTCTGTCTATCTATCTATCTATCTATCTATCTATCTATCCCTCTATCTATCTATCTATCTATCTATCTATCTATCTATCTATCTATCTATCTATCTATGTATCCCTCTATCTATCTATCTATCTATCTATGTATCCCTCTATCTATCTATCTATCTATCTATCTATCTATGTATCCCTCTGTCTATCTATCTATCTATCCCTCTATCTATCTATCTATCTATCTATCTATCTATCTATCTATCTATAGATAGATCTATCTATCTATCTATCTATCTATCTATCCCTCTATCTATCTATCTATCCCTCTATCTATCTATCTATCTATCTATCTATCTATCTATCTATCTATCTATCCCTCTATCTATCCCTCTATCTATCTATCTATCTATCTATCTATCTATCTATCTATCTATCTATCTATCTATCTATCTATCTATCTATCTATCTATCTATGTATCCCTCTATCTATCTATCTATCTATCTATCTATCTATCTATCTATCCATCTATCTATCTATCTATCTATCTATCTATCTATCTATCCATCTATCTATCTATCTATCTATCAAATCAAATCAAATAAGCTTTATTGGCAGGACCAAATACAAATTAGTTTTGCCAAAGCAAGTGTACATTAGGGGCTGGGGCTGTGGGATGGGGGGTGGGGACTGTAGGAAGGATGGATGGGGCACATCCAGGGTGGGGGCTGTGGGGGCACTTCTAGGATGGGGGCTATGGAAGTCCATGGCTTATGATGGGGCATATCCAGGGTGGGGACTGTAGTAACGGTGGTTGGGGCATATCCAGGGTGGGGATTGGGGGGGCCAATCTATCTATCTATCTATCTATCTATCTATCTATCTATCTATCTATCTATCTATCTATCTATCTATCTATCTATCTATCTATCTATCTATCTATCTATCTCTCCATCTGTCTATCTATCTATCTATCTATCTATCTATCTATCTATCTATCTATCTATCTATCTATCTATCTATCTATCTATCTATCCCTATATCTATCTATCTATCTATCTATCTATCTATCTATCTATCTATCTATCTATCTATCTATCTATCTATCTATCTATCTATGTATCTATCTATCTATCTATCTATCTATCTATGCCTCTATCTATCTATCTATCTATCCCTATATCCCTCTATCTATCTATCTATCTATCTATCTATCTATCTATCTATCTATCTATCTATCTATCTATCTATCTATCTATCTATCTATTTATCCCTCTATCTATCTATCTATCCCTATATCTATCTATCTGTCTATCTATCCCTATATCTATATATCTATCTATCTATTTATATGTTATGCTTCTGTATGACATTTGTACCCTACATGTAATTGTCTCATGAGCTATCATATCTAATATTAGGAAAGTGTTCCCCTCTGTAGCATTATTTTTGGGAGCCTTTAGTGGCTTCATAAGGTGGAGTGCCTACAGGTCTATATATTAATATTAGTACTACTGTAGTATTCATATTCATAGTAGTAGTAGAGTAGTCAGAATATTCTATATAGTATTATTTATTTATTATTTATGAATTATTTAATTTTATTATTTATTATATCATATTATGTTATTTATTAGGTAGTTTTATTCTCAATTATTTTCTTATTATTTTATATTATAATATTTTAGTGTTATTTGATTTTCTGCTGTCTAACATTATTTTTTTTATTATTATTATTATTATTATTATTATTATTATTATTATTATTATGTTTTATTATTTTAATGATTTTTTCTTTGTTGCTTTCTCTGTGTAAAATAAACACATGAAATATATCTAGAGAGAAATATATCTTGCTCATCCCATGACATTCCATTGTAGATGGGCTTTTTACTATGTAAGTCATGAGGCTTTCGCTTCAGACGCCGTCACAGGGAATAAGTTCCTCCTTTTTATGACGTTTTATGTCTGGTTTTAATCTGTAGAGATTTGGAGCAGGAACTAAGGATGTGAGGATCTGAGGATGCCACTTAAATGTTGCGCACAGAGAAAACTCAAAGATTCTCATTCATCAGGAAATGTAACAATTGTAATAATGATCTCACATGACATCACAGCTCAGACACAAGTCACATCCAAAGCTGCAATCGATATTGTTCTGCACTGATATCTACATCCGAGAGGTTCTCCATACACATGTGGGATCCACTGCCTTTCATCCAATATTTACGGCATTCTGAATGCTCCATCTGCAGAATACAGGCTACCAAAAACAGCCCATAATCCGATAGCTATAAACGCATCAGAGAGCCCTTTCTCTATCCTCCATTTACAGAATACAGGCTACCAAAAACAACCCTTAGTCTGAAGGCTATAAAAACATCGGGAAGCCCCTCCTCTATGCTTCATTTACAGAATACAGGCTGCCAAAAACAGCCTATAATCTGGTGTCTATAAAAGCATCGGGAAACCCTTTCTCTATGCTTCATTTACAGAATACAGACTGCCAAAACAGCCCTTAGTCTGATGGCTATAAAAGCATCGGGAAACCCCTCCTTTATGGTTCATTTACAGAATACAGGCTGCTAAAAACAGCCCATAATCTGGTGACTATAAAAGCATCAGGAAGCCCTTTCTCTATCCTTCATTTACTGAATACAGACTGCCAAAAACAGACAGCCCTTAGTCTAATGGCTATAAAAGCATCAGGAAGCCCTTTCTCTATCCTCCATTTACAGAATATAAACTGCCAAAACCAGCATATAATCCAATGACTATAAAAGCATCATAGATCTTTGTCTCTATGCTCCATTTATAGCATACAGCATTATACTCTGATGGTTGGTTATAGAAAGGCACCAAGGGTCTCCTTCTTAATCTTCCATTTACAGAATACAGGCTGCCATAAACAGCACATAATCCGATGACTATAAAAGCATCAAAGAATCCCTATCTCTATGCTCCACTTAAAGGATACAGATATATTTTCTGTTGGTTGGCTATAAATGCACTATGTTCCATTCACAGAATACAGGCTGTCATAAACAGCACCGTATTCTGCTGACTGTATATGCCTAACAGATTCCCATCAGAAAACTGCATTCTCAGAAACAATGTAAAATCAGATGACTATAAAACCATCATAGAGCCCAGTCTAAATGCTTACGGAATACAGGCTGCCATAAACAGCACATAGTACAGTGACTATAAAGGCATCAGAGAGCCCTTGCTCTGTGCTCCGTTTACAGAATACAAGCTGAAGTAAACAGCCCTAAATTCTAATTACTATTAATGGATAACAGATCCCCATCAAAATGCTCCATTCGCAGAATGCAGGCTGCCAACAACAGCACATAATCCGATGACTATAAAAGCATCATAGATCTAAGTCTCTCTGCTCCATTTACAACATACAGCATTATATTCTGTTGGTTATAAATGCACGAGTCCCCTTCTTAATGTTCCATTCACAGAATATAGGCTGCCATAAACAGCACCACATTCTAATGAATATAAATGCCTAACAGATTCCCTTCTGCTTTCTCAGAAACAGTTTAACATATATTGATTATAAAAGCATCATAGATCCCATATCACTCCATTTACAGAATACAGGCTACCATAAACAGCACAATATTCTGATGACTATATAAATTAACAGATACCCTTCAGAAACTGCATCTCAGAAGCAGTGTAAAATCTAATGACTACAAAAGCATCATAGATCCTGTCTGAATGCTCCTTTACAGAATACAGGCTGCCATAAAAACACTAAAATTTCAGCCCTTCAGTCACAGAATACAGGTTACCAAAAACAGCACATCATTTTCTGACTTTAAATATTATAAAAATCATATTCTAGAAGCTGTAATTACAGAATACAGGCTGCCAAAAACCACAATATATACGTATGATATAGATGCTTACAAATCACCTTTTGAATGCCCATGCTCGGTCTCCACTCTTGCCCATGCTCGGTCTCCACTCTTGCCCATGCTCGGTCTCCACTCTTGCCCATGCCCGGTCTCCACTCTTGCCCATGCCCGGTCTCCACTCTTGCCCATGCTCGGTCTCCACTCTTGCCCATGCTCGGTCTCCACTCTTGCCCATGCTCGGTCTCCACTCTTGCCCATGCCCGGTCTCCACTCTTGCCCATGCTCGGTCTCCACTCTTGCCCATGCTCGGTCTCCACTCTTGCCCATGCTCGGTCTCCACTCTTGCCCATGCTCGGTCTCCACTCTTGCCCATGCTCGGTCTCCACTCTTGCCCATGCTCGGTCTCCACTCTTGCCCATGCTCGGCCTTCACTCTTGCCCATGCTCGGTCTCCACTCTTGCCCATACTCGGCCTTCACTCTTGCCCATGCTCGGTCTCCACTCTTGCCCATGCTCGGTCTTCACTCTTGCCCATGCTCGGTCTCCACTCTTGCCCATGCTCGGTCTTAACTTTTGCCCATGCTCGGTCTCCACTCTTGCCCATTCTCGGTCTCCACTCTTGCCCATGCTTGGTCTCCACTCTTGCCCATGCTTGGTCTCCACTCTTGCCCATGCTCGGTCTTCACTCTTGCCCATGCTCGGTCTCCACTCTTGCCCATGCTCGGTCTCCACTCTTGCCCATGCACGGCCTTCACTCTTGCCCATGCTCGGTCTCCACTCTTGCCCATGCTCGGCCTCGATTCCTGGCAGGCAAACCTTAGCACAGCATTTGGCAGCACCATAGAGAATAAAATGGAGCAAATTTCGAGCATGTGCACCTCCACTCCATTCAAGACGAGGCTGCATAGTCCAGATCTCGGAGGTTCAGAGCCCCTATCTCGAGATCACTGGGGCTCCCAGCAGTCAGACCCCCAGTGATCAGCAGCTTATCCATTGGATAGGGGATAAGTTATTTGTGGAATAAGCCTTTAATCCATCATAGATCTTCTTCTCAATGCTCCATTCACGGAGTACAGACTGCCATAAACAGCATTGTATTCAGCAGATGGCATCTGTAGGGAAATGATAAGCCATATTTTTGTTACCTGATGTAAATGCCGCTGTTTTCCTGAATCCGGCGGTGTTTTTCTTTCGTTCCTGCTCCGCTCCATTCCGGAGATATGGACTCTTCTTCCCAATACCAACATCTTTTTTATGACCCCGCCCAGTTGGCTAAAATAAAAGATTTAGATAGAGGGAAGAAGAGTCTATATTTCGGGAATGGAGAGGAGTAGAAAAAAAAGAAAAACATTGCCGGATTCAGGAGAACGGCGGCATTCACACTAGGTAAATAAATGTTTAAGGCAAGTGACAGATCACCAACAGTGTCAAGGACACTGTCCTCCATGCATATGCACAAAGCCACCACCATTGAAATCTATGGGAATCACCAACTTGCAGCTTCACTGCTTCTTGGCTATAATGTATCACGGAATATGACTCTTCTTCTCCTTCCCCCTCAGGTATCATCCTGGGATTTTCTGTCCGATCGTATAAAATGACCTTTCGGGAGATCAAGTACTTCTCTTTTCCTGGAGAGCTGCTGATGAGAATGCTCCAGATGCTCGTCCTTCCGCTCATCGTGTCCAGTTTGGTTACAGGTAGGAATAACAGAGTCCTCCTTCTTCTTCAAGGGGTTGTAAGTGTTTACACGTCTGGCGCCACACGTGTCCTCAGGTTGTGTCTGGTATTACAGTTCAGACTCATTACAATGAACATTACTGCAATACCACACTCAGCCTCTGGACAGATGTGGCGCTGTTTTATGAAAAAAATATTTTTCGATAACTGTTTATTTTGATGGTAAATCTAATAAAAGGACCTAGGAGTAAATTTAGCTTTATATCCATTTTTTGTTGCATCAGTTTTACTGATAGTTTTCCTAATGTTTGGTGTATGCAGCTCTAATGCAGATCAATGCACAGCAAGTAATCCAGCTGCTGATTACAGGGTGCACAATGTTACATATTGCAATGGGTGAACTTATATAGGAAATAATTCTCAAAATATGACATGTGAATGACTACTAGTGCCTATGCCCAACCTTCATCACACCCCAAAATGAATACGGAACCCAGACCAGATTTAGCAAATTCAGATACCTACCATGCTCAGGTGCTCAGTACTCGTAACTAGTGATGAGCGGGCAGTACCATGCTCGGGTGCTCAGTACTCGTAACTAGTGATGAGCGAGCACTAACCATGCTCGGGTGCTCAGTACTCGTAACTAGTGATGAGCGGGCACTACCATGCTCGGGTGCTCAGTACTCGTAACTAGTGATGAGCGGGCACTACCATGCTCGGGTGCTCAGTACTCGTAACTAGTGATGAGCGGGCACTACCATGCTCGGGTGCTCAGTACTCGTATCTAGTGATGAGCGGGCACTACCATGCTCGGGTGCTCAGTACTCGTAACTAGTGATGAGCGGGCACTACCATGCTCAGGTTCTCGGTACTCGTAACTAGTGATGAGCGGGCACTACCATGCTCAGGTTCTCGGTACTCGTAACTAGTGATGAGCGGGCACTACCATGCTCGGGTGCTCAGTACTCGTATCTAGTGATGAGCGGGCACTACCATGCTCGGGTGCTCAGTACTGGTAACTAGTGATGAGCGGGCACTACCATGCTCGGGTGCTCAGTACTGGTAACTAGTGATGAGTGAGCACTACCATGCTCGGGTGCTCAGTACTGGTAACTAGTGATGAGTGGGCACTACCATGCTCGGGTGCTCAGTACTCGTAACTAGTGATGAGCGGGCACTACCATGCTCAGGTTCTCGGTACTCGTAACTAGTGATGAGCGGGCACTACCATGCTCGGGTGCTCAGTACTCGTATCTAGTGATGAGCGGGCACTACCATGCTCGGGTGCTCAGTACTGGTAACTAGTGATGAGCGGGCACTACCATGCTCGGGTGCTCAGTACTGGTAACTAGTGATGAGCGGGCACTACCATGCTCGGGTGCTCAGTACTGGTAACTAGTGATGAGCGGGCACTACCATGCTCGGGTGCTCAGTACTGGTAACTAGTGATGAGCGGGCACTACCATGCTCGGGTGCTCGGTACTCGTAACTAGTGATGAGCGGGCACTACCATGCTCGGGTGCTCAGTACTCGTAACTAGTGATGAGCGGGCACTACCATGCTCAGGTGCTCAGTACTCGTAACTAGTGATGAGCGGGCACTACCATGCTCGGGTGCTCAGTACTGGTAACTAGTGATGAGCGAGCACTACCATGCTCGGGTGCTCAGTACTGGTAACTAGTGATGAGCGAGCACTACCATGCTCGGGTGCTCAGTACTGGTAACTAGTGATGAGCGAGCACATAGATCTGTAGTTATTTGAGATTCTGGATGTGATGTGAATCTAGCGCTTGCTCTATATCGGCGTGTCTGCGCTGCTTCCTTGTGCCGGTCACCATGAGACCAGGCTAGACACGGCTTTATTATTATAGTAGCAAAATACGAGGCGCCGCTGATAAGTCTTTGGCTTTACCCAGAAAAAATCGAGATAGGATGATGAAATTTCCATTTCTCCCACATACTCTCCACTGATGTCAGCACACTTCTTACATTGGTATTCCAAGTTCTGTAAGTCTAGCAAAAAGAAGGATTTCGGTTGTGCTTCAAACCAGGCATTAATAGCAGTCATGGCACCAGAAATGGTGTAAAATTTGGTACCTTGAGGTGTTTCTTCAGGTTTGGAAACAGATGATAGTCGGAGGGAGCTAGATCTGGTGAATAAGGTGGATGGTCACCAGCTGGAAGCCCGGCTCTGCCAGTTTTGCCATGGTCTCTTGTGCAGTGTGAGTGGAGGCATTGTCTTGCAGGAACAAGATTCCATTGGACAGCTTGTCGCGTCTTTTGGCCTTCAGATCTACCTTCAATTGGTCCAAAAGTTCAATGTAATACCTTGCATTGATGGTGGAACCCTTTTGAAGGTAGTCCACTAGCAGCACGCCCTCCTTATCACAGAACACAGACATCATCACCTTAGTGGCTGATTTTTGCACCCTGAACTTCTTTTGGATGAGGAGAACCCCTGTGCCTCCACTCTTTTGACTGCTCCTTGTTTTTAGGGTCATACAATTAAATCCAGGTCTCATCCATAGTGACCAGTCAATCCAGGAAGTTCTTGTCAGTCCGGAAACGCTGACAAATGGACCGGGAAGTTGTCACTCGCTGCTTCTCTGATCTGTTGTCAGACATTTGGGGACCCACTTTGCAGAAGCTTCCTCATGTCCAAATGTTCCTGGAGACTGTCACAAACACATTCACGGGAAATCCCCATGATGTCTGCTATTGCTTTAGCTGAAATTGGTGGATTCTCCAGTATGAGGTTGTGCGCAGCATCGACGATCTCCAGAACAACAACCACTCTCGGGCGTCCAGGACGTTCCTCATCATTGGGGCTGAAGTGGTCAGTTTTACATTTGGCAACCCAGTTCTTAACTGTGGAATATGATGGCATTGATCCCCCAATGTCTGTGACATATCACCATGGATATCCTTCCTGGACTTTCCTTACAGAAACAAGAATTGTATCCCTCCTCTGCTCTCAGGTGCTGTGAATATCGCATTAGACTATGACATTTTGTTTTCCTGTGTGCGTAGAACACTGTTGCCATAAGCAACAAATACAAAATTTTGAAAATATATATTAGATACATAATGGTTTTATGTGATGTAACATTCGTTACCATAGAAACAAAAAAGATCACAAAGCCAAAGATTTATCAGCAGCCCCTCGTACCCGCTGCTGCGTTTGATAAATTCTTGGTATCGCTCGCTAAGGATAAATTTTCACTTTCACCCTGATGTTCACGTCTTCAGCGTTTAGAATTTGTTCTTTTAAATGTTCTTTTTTGTAGTTTAGTGTTCACAGTTATTTTTATAAATTTTTTGTAACACCAAGGAGAACAATTACTACATTTTCAACGATATTTATTAAATATTAAAGTTTACTCTCTGCTTCCATATAAGCCGGGTCTCTCGCTGTTCACTTGTCTCAGCTGCTTGAGACTGTTTTGCTTTCTTAGCTTTTGGATTGACTTGCCCAATAGATAGTCGTTTTTTGGGCGGTATTTTAAAAAACAGTCCTTAGTGTTATGGCCCTTAGTGATCACCTCACTCTGATCAGAGATCTAATAAGTGAATCTATAGATATAAAGCTGAAAATGTCCTGAAGGATCTCACATCTCGGTTATAAAAACTGCCTCACAGTCAGACTGGTCTAGTGTCCATAGCAACCAATCAGAGCTCAGCTTTCACTTTACCTCAGGAGCTTCAATGCTGAAAGCTGCACTCACAATGATCTTACTGTGAGGTGATTCTCATAAACGAGGCCCCAGTGACTTCTGCAGTGTCTACAGGCAACCAGAACGATCTTACTTACTGTGAGGTGATTCTCATAAATGAGGTCCCAGTTACTTCTGTACTTGCTATAGACAACCAGAACAATCTTACTGTGAGGTGATTCTCATAAATGAGGCCTAGTTACTTCTGCAGTGTCTATAGGCAACCATAGTGATCTTAATGGGAGGCTAGTCTCATAAATGAGGCCCCAGTTACTTCTGCAGTGGCTATAGGCAACCAGAACGATCTTACTGTGAGGCTATTCTCATAAATGACGCCCCAGTTACTTCTGCAGTGACTATAGGCAACCAGAACGATCTTACTGTGAGGCTAGTCTCATAAATGACGCCCCAGTTACTTCTGCAGTGGCTATAGGCAACCAGAACAATCTTACTGTGAGGTGATTCTCATTAATGAGGCCCCAGTTACTTCTGCAGTTGCTATAGGCAACCAGAACGATCTTACTGTGAGGTGATTCTCATAAATGACGCCCCAGTTACTTCTGCAGTGGCTATAGGCAACCAGAACGATCTTACTGTGAGGTGATTCTCATAAATGACGCCCCAGTTACTTCTGCAGTGGCTATAGGCAACCAGAACGATCTTACTGTGAGGTGATTCTCATAAATGACGCCCCAGTTACTTCTGCAGTGGCTATAGGCAACCAGAACGATCTTACTGGGAGACAATTTGATAAACGAGGCCCCCCCAGTTACGTTTGCACTGGTTGTTGACAGCCATTGCTATAGTTACATTCTTTAGGGTGACTTATCTTGTTGCCCCTTAGTGACTATACGGTGCTGCCCTTTTCACAGCGACTCTTTGGGCACTATCACTTTACTTCTTTAAGACCCTTTGGGCAAAAACTGTGGTTTTGCATTCGACACAGACACCCGTTTTCTCCTTTATATTTTATAGATCCTAAATTTAGGGGGCCAAATCCCATGAAGGGGGTGTGATTTTGAGTTTATTGCTTTTGCTTTTTGCAGGTGTGCACTTTGCTCTACACTGGATTCGGTGGGCTATGCTAGACCGGCATGGGATCTATGTCTTTAATAAAATGGTCATAGACGGCGTCTGTTGGATCCCTCCATTACTAATGTTATAATACAGTGTTACACAAAAACAAATCCACTTTATTTAAAAAGAAAAAACACTGACCTACACCGAACCCTTTGACCATTTTATTAAAACTAGATCCCACGGTGGCCCAACATAGTCTATCAAATCCAATGTAGTCCAAATAGTGATAAAAAAAGAATTCTCTGATATTTAGTTTAATTTGCTTTATCTTGGTTTTGCTTTGTCCTGTCTTTTTTCTCATTGGTGGTCCCATGAACAATGTTCTCTGCTGGGTCCTGTGTTCTCCAGTCTGACACTGGCCTGAAGCCTAGCGCTAAACACAGCACTATCCCTAACCCTAGCGCGATATCTAGTCCTAACCCCAGCACCGTCCCTAACACTAGCACTATCCCTAGCCCTAACCCTAGCACCGTCCCTAACACTAGCACTATCCCTAGTCCTAACCCCAGCACTGTCTCTAACACTAGCACTATCCCTAGTCCTAACCCCAGCACTGTCTCTAACACTAGCACTATCCCTAGTCCTAACCCCAGCACTGTCTCTAACACTAGCACTATCCCTAGTCCTAACCCCAGCACTGTCCCTAACACTAGCACTATCCCTTGCCCTAACCCCAGCACTGTCTCTAACACTAGCACTATCCCTAATCTCACCACTATCCCTAACCCTAGCGCGATATCTAGCCATAACCCCAGCACTGTCCCTAACACTAGCACTATCCCTAGTCCTAACCCCAGCACTGTCTCTAACACTAGCACTATCCCTAGTCCTAACCCCAGCACTGTCTCTAACACTAGCACTATCCCTAGTCCTAACCCCAGCACTGTCTCTAACACTAGCACTATCCCTAGTCCTAACCCCAGCATTATCCCTAACTATAGCACTATCCCTAGCCTTAAACTCAACATTATCCCTAACCCTAGCGCTATATCTAGCCCTAACTTCAGTACTGTCCCTAACACTAGCACTATCCCTAGCCTTAAACCCAGCACTATCCCTAATCTCACCACTATCCCTAACCCTAGCGCTATCCTATCCCTAACTATAGCACTATCCCTTGCCCTAACCCCAGCACTTTCCAAGCCCTAGCACTATCCCTAGCCTTAACCCCAACATAACCCCTAACTATAGCACTATCCCTAGCCCTAACCCCAGCACTATCCATGCCATAGCACTATCCCTAGCCTTAAACCCAGCATTATCCCTAACTATAGTACTATAGCCTAGCCCTCACCAAAGCACTATCCCTAATCTCACCACTATCCCTAACCACCAACAGTATCCCTAACTCTAGCCCTAATCCCAGTACTATCCTTAATCCTAGCAGTATCCCTAGCCCTAAGATCAGCACTATCCCTAACCCTAGCACTATCTCTAGCCCTAACCCCAGCACTGTCGCTAACACAGGCACTATCCCTATCCTTAACCCTAGCACTATCTCTAGACCTAACCCCAGCTCTATCCCTAACCCTAGCACTATCTCTAGCCCTAACCCCAGCACTGTCTCTAATACTAGCACTATCACTAACCTTAACCCTAGCACTATCCATAACCCTAACATTATCCCTAGTCCTAACCTCAGCACTATCCCTAACACTATCCCTAGCCCTAACCTCAGCACTATCCCTAACACTATCCCTAGCCCTAACCTCAGCACTATCCCTAACACTATCCCTAGCCCTAACCTCAGCACTATCCCTAACACTATCCCTAGCCCTAACCTCAGCACTATCCCTAACACTATCCCTAGTCCTAACCTCAACACTATCCCTAACACTATCCCTAACACTATCCCTAGCCCTAACCTCAGCACTATCCCTAACACTATCCCTAACCCTAACCTCAGCACTATCCCTAACACTATCCCTAGCCCTAACCTCAGCACTATCCCTAACACTATCCCTAACCTCAGCACTATCCCTAACACTATCCCTAGCCCTAACCTCAGCACTATCCCTAACACTATCCCTAACCCTAACCTCAGCACTATCCCTAACACTATCCCTAGCCCTAACCCCAGCACTGTCCCTAACACTATCCCTAACACTATCCCTAGCCCTTTCCTCAGCACTATCCCTAACACTATCCCTAGCCCTAACCTCAGCACTATCCCCAACACTATCCCTAGCCCTAACCTCAGCACTATCCCTAACACTATCCCTAACCCTAACCTCAGCACTATCCCTAACACTATCCCTAGCCCTAACCCCAGCACTATCCCTAACACTATCCCTAACACTATCCCTAGCCCTTTCCTCAGCACTATCCCTAACACTATCCCTAGCCCTAACCTCAGCACTATCCCTAACACTATCCCTAGCCCTAACCTCAGCACTATCCCTAACACTATCCCTAGCCCTAACCCCAGCACTATCCCTAACACTATCCCTAGCACTATCCCTAGTCCTAACCCCAGCACTGTCCCTAACACTATCCCTAACACTATCCCTAGCCCTAACCTCAGCACTATCCCTAACACTATCCCTAGTCCTAACCTCAGCACTATCCCTAACACTATCCCTAGCCCTAACCTCAGCACTATCCCTAACACTATCCCTAGCCCTAACCTCAGCACTATCCCTAGTCCTAACCTCAGCACTATCCCTAACACTATCCCTAGCCCTAACCTCAGCACTATCCCTAACACTATCCCTAGCCCTAACCTCAGCACTATCCCCAACACTATCCCTAGCCCTAACCTCAGCACTATCCCTAACACTATCCCTAGCCCTAACCTCAGCACTATCCCTAACACTATCCCTAGCACTATCCCTAGTCCTAACCCCAGCACTGTCCCTAACACTATCCCTAACACTATCCCTAGCCCTAACCCCAGCACTGTCCCTAACACTATCCCTAACACTATCCCTAGCCCTAACCTCAGCACTATCCCTAACACTATCCCTAGTCCTAACCTCAGCACTATCCCTAGTCCTAACCTCAGCACTATCCCTAACACTATCCCTAGTCCTAACCTCAGCACTATCCCTAACACTATCCCTAGCCCTAACCTCAGCACTATCCCTAACACTATCCCTAGCCCTAACCTCAGCACTATCCCCAACACTATCCCTAGCCCTAACCTCAGCACTATCCCTAGTCCTAACCTCAGCACTATCCCTAACACTATCCCTAGTCCTAACCTCAGCACTATCCCTAACACTATCCCTAGCCCTAACCTCAGCACTATCCCCAACACTATCCCTAGCCCTAACCTCAGCACTATCCCTAACACTATCCCTAGCCCTAACCTCAGCACTATCCCCAACACTATCCCTAGCCCTAACCTCAGCACTATCCCTAACACTATCCCTAGCCCTAACCTCAGCACTATCCCTAACACTATCCCTAGCCCTAACCTCAGCACTATCCCTAACACTATCCCTAGCCCTAACCTCAGCACTATCCCCAATGCTATCCCTAGCCCTAACCTCAGCACTATCCCTAACACTATCCCTAGCCCTAACCTCAGCACTATCCCTAACACTATCCCTAGTCCTAACCTCAGCACTATCCCTAACACTATCCCTAGTCCTAACCTCAGCACTATCCCTAACACTATCCCTAGCCCTAACCTCAGCACTATCCCTAACACTATCCCTAGCCCTAACCCCAGCACTATCCCTAACACTATCCCTAGCCCTAACCTCAGCACTATCCCCAACACTATCCCTAGCCCTAACCTCAGCACTATCCCTAACACTATCCCTAGCCCTAACCCCAGCACTATCCCTAACACTATCCCTAGCACTATCCCTAGTCCTAACCCCAGCACTGTCCCTAACACTATCCCTAACACTATCCCTAGCCCTAACCCCAGCACTATCCCTAACACTATCCCTAGTCCTAACCTCAGCACTATCCCTAGTCCTAACCTCAGCACTATCCCTAACACTATCCCTAGTCCTAACCTCAGCACTATCCCTAACACTATCCCTAGCCCTAACCTCAGCACTATCCCTAACACTATCCCTAGTCCTAACCTCAGCACTATCCCTAACACTATCCCTAGCCCTAACCTCAGCACTATCCCTAACACTATCCCTAGCCCTAACCTCAACACTATCCCTAGTCCTAACCTCAGCACTATCCCTAACACTATCCCTAGTCCTAACCTCAGCACTATCCCTAACACTATCCCTAGCCCTAACCCCAGCACTATCCCTAACACTATCCCTAGCCCTAACCCCAGCACTATCCCTAACACTATCCCTAGCACTATCCCTAGTCCTAACCCCAGCACTGTCCCTAACACTATCCCTAACACTATATCCCTAGCCCTAACCCCAGCACTATCCCTAACACTATATCCCTAGCCCTAACCCCAGCACTATCCCTAACACTATCCCTAACACTATCCCTAGTCCTAACCTCAGCACTATCCCTAACACTATCCCTAACACTATCTCTAGCCCTAACCTCAGCACTATCCCTAACACTATATCTCTAGCCCTAACCCCAGCACTATCCCTAACACTATCTCTAGCCCTAACCTCAGCACTATCCCTAACACTATCCCTAGCCCTAACCTCAACACTATCCCTATCACTATCCCTAGCCCTAACCTCAGCACTATCCCTAACACTATCCCTAGTCCTAACCTCAGCACTATCCTTAACACTATCCCTAGCCCTAACCTCAGCATTGTCCCTAACACTATCCCTAGCCCTAACCTCAGCACTATCCCTAACACTATCCCTAGCCCTAACCTCAGCACTATCCCCAATACTATCCCTAGCCCTAACCTCAGCACTATCCCTAACACTATCCCTAGTCCTAACCTCAGCACTATCCCTAACACTATCCCTAGTCCTAACCTCAGCACTATCCCTAACACTATCCCTAGCCCTAACCCCAGCACTATCCCTAACACTATCCCTAGCCCTAACCTCAGCACTATCCCTAACACTATCCCTAGCACTATCCCTAGTCCTAACCCCAGCACTGTCCCTAACACTATCCCTAACACTATATCCCTAGCCCTAACCCCAGCACTATCCCTAACACTATATCCCTAGCCCTAACCCCAGCACTATCCCTAACACTATCCCTAGCCCTAACCCCAGCACTATCCCTAACACTATCCCTAGCACTATCCCTAGTCCTAACCCCAGCACTGTCCCTAACACTATCCCTAACACTATATCCCTAGCCCTAACCCCAGCACTATCCCTAACACTATATCCCTAGCCCTAACCCCAGCACTATCCCTAACACTATATCCCTAGCCCTAACCCCAGCACTATCCCTAACACTATCCCTAACACTATCCCTAGTCCTAACCTCAGCACTATCCCTAACACTATCCCTAACACTATCTCTAGCCCTAACCTCAGCACTATCCCTAACACTATATCTCTAGCCCTAACCCCAGCACTATCCCTAACACTATCTCTAGCCCTAACCTCAGCACTATCCCTAACACTATCCCTAGTCCTAACCTCAGCATTGTCCCTAACACTATCCCTAACACTATCCCTAGCCCTAACCTCAACACTATCCCTATCACTATCCCTAGCCCTAACCTCAGCACTATCCCTAACACTATCCCTAGTCCTAACCTCAGCACTATCCTTAACACTATCCCTAGCCCTAACCTCAGCATTGTCCCTAACACTATCCCTAGCCCTAACCTCAGCACTATCCCTAACACTATCCCTAGCCCTAACCTCAGCACTATCCTTAACACTATCCCTAGCCCTAACCCCAGCACTATCCCTAACACTATCCCTAGCACTATCCCTAGTCCTAACCCCAGCACTGTCCCTAACACTATCCCTAACACTATATCCCTAGCCCTAACCCCAGGACTATCCCTAACACTATATCCCTAGCCCTAACCCCAGCACTATCCCTAACACTATATCCCTAGCCCTAACCCCAGCACTATCCCTAACACTATCCCTAACACTATCCCTAGTCCTAACCTCAGCACTATCCCTAACACTATCCCTAACACTATCTCTAGCCCTAACCTCAGCACTATCCCTAACACTATATCTCTAGCCCTAACCCCAGCACTATCCCTAACACTATCTCTAGCCCTAACCTCAGCACTATCCCTAACACTATCCCTAGTCCTAACCTCAGCATTGTCCCTAACACTATCCCTAACACTATCCCTAGCCCTAACCTCAACACTATCCCTATCACTATCCCTAGCCCTAACCTCAGCACTATCCCTAACACTATCCCTAGCCCTAACCTCAGCACTATCCCTAACACTATCCCTAGCCCTAACCTCAGCACTATCCCTAACACTATCCCTAGTCCTAACCTCAGCACTATCCTTAACACTATCCCTAGCCCTAACCTCAGCATTGTCCCTAACACTATCCCTAGCCCTAACCTCAGCACTATCCCTAACACTATCCCTAGCCCTAACCTCAGCACTATCCTTAACACTATCCCTAGCCCTAACCTCAGCATTGTCCCTAACATTATCTCTAGCCCTAACCTCAACACTATCCCTAACACTATCTCTAGCCCTAACCTCAACACTATTCCTAACACTATCTCTAGCCCTAACCTCAACACTATCCCTAACACTATCCCTAGCACTATCCCTAGTCCTAACCTCAGCATTGTCCCTAACACTATCCCTAGTCCTAACCTCAACACTATCCCTAACACTATTTCAAGCCCTAACCTCAACACTATCCCTAACACTATCTCTAGCCCTATCCTCAACAATATCCCTAACACTATCCCTAGCCCTAACCTCAGCACTATCCCCAACACTATCCCTAGTCCTAACCTCAGCACTATCCCTAACACTATTTCAAGCCCTAACCTCAACACTATCCCTAACACTATCTCTAGCCCTATCCTCAACAATATCCCTAACACTATCCCTAGCCCTAACCTCAGCACTATCCCCAACACTATCCCTAGTCCTAACCCCAGCACTGTCCCTAACACTATCTCTAGCCCTAACCTCAGCACTATCCCTAACACTATCCCTAGCCCTAACCCCAGCACTATCCCTAACACTATCCCTAGCCCTAACCCCAGCACTGTCCCTAACACTATCCCTAGCCCCAGCACTATCCCTAACACTATATCCCTAGCCCTAGCCCCAGCACTGTCCCTAACACTAGCAGTATCCTTAGTCCTCACCCTAATACTAATGTAACCTTAGCATACCACCAAGACAAGATCATCTTGATTGCTGCCGCAGTGCGCTCTGCATAGACAGTTGGCAGCCTCTGCTGCTCTGTTTGCTGGTCGCTGGGCACTCAGTGAATGATAGAAGTGGCACTTTCCTGCATCTCAGTGAGGATTGCATAGGGCTGGTAGTTGATCATTTTCACAATGGTAAGAGGGGTGAATTTTTTGCACCCCTATTACATTTTAAGCCCTGGGCTACTCATGCCCCCTCCATTCTTCACCACTGGTCCCCAGAATGGGTAACATAAGGGAAAGAGATACAGCTAAAAAATAAAAACTTGTAAGATATGAAATGTTGCAATCAAGAAGAAGCATTGTAATATCGTCGCCTCATCAATCATCTAATGAGCACGGAGCCTCATAAGAAAAAAACTTTCCCCGACCTCTGATCTGACGTAACCGCATCATCCAGAGATTAACCGGCAGCGGAGTCATGACCTCAGCGCTGAATGGTCCTCGCCAAGGAACACGGGCTGGGATCGGTGCTCCAGAACACTGGGCTGAATGGCTGCCCCATTACTGGAGGTGACTCATTCAGGAATGTCCATTGTCCCCATCCTTCTTCACTACAATGATTTAGGCCGTGTGAATTTTTCTTATACCGTCCTAAATGCAAGGGTAAAAAAGAAAAGCGGGGATCGCCCCCCCCACCACCCCGCCCATACACACTCTTGCTGCCCACCATTGATCACTTAAGAAATCAGAGTGCAATAAGGATAAAAGGGGAAAAAAGAGGAAACCTGACTTCAAACATTGGGGACTATCAGTCACCTTTATGTTCTCTTCCATGGCTGCTTTTATCCAGAAACAGCGCCACACCTGTCCACTGGTTATGTCTGGTATTGCACTTCAACTCCATCAAAATAAATAGGGATGAACTGCAATACCTCACATAACCAGTGAACAGGTGTGGCGCTGTTTTAATGAAAGCATCCAGAAGATTGATGCTGGTAGGTTCAAGCATCCACAGTTGAGTTGCATTTTTTAAAGGTAAATGTCTCATTTATGATTACAGCACATAGAACAGAAATAAATTGTTTATTAGTTTATGTATTTATTTTACTATTTAAGCTATAATTTCATTGTCCTCTTCCTGATGAGGCCACTTTTTTGCTGCCTTATCTATTCCTCTATCAGTACAAGAGCTTCTATTAATCAATATCCTCTAATGATAATGAGATGACTCTGCGCCTTCTGGCCCAGTCTACACAGCAATGCTGACAAGTAAACTGCAGAAGACAGGGAATGTCAGCATCTTTCGATGTTTTCATATCTGTTCATTTTAATGAAGAAGTTTTCTTAAGAACCATTTTTTAATGATAATGAGATGACTATGCGTCTTCTGACTCAGTCTACACAGCAAAGCTGACAAGTAAACAGCAAAAGACATGGAATATCAGCATGTTTCGATGTTTTCATATCTGTTCATTTTAATGAAGAAGTTTTCTTAATCACCATTCTCTAATGATAATGAGATGACTCTGCGACTTCTGACTCAGTCTACACAGCAAAGCTGACAAGTAAACAGCAGAAGACAGGAAATATCAGCATGGTTCCATGTTTTCATATCTGTTCATTTTAATGAAGTTTTCTTAATTGCCATTCTCTAATGATAATGAGATGACTCTGCATCTTCTGACCCAGTTTACACAGCAAAGCTGACAAGTAAACTGGAGAAGACAGGGAATGTCAGCATGTTTCGATGTTTTTATATCTGTTCATTTTAATGAAGAAGGTTTCTTAATCAACATTATCTAATGATAATGAGATGACTCTGCATCTTCTGACCCAGTTTACACAGCAAAGCTGACAAGTAAACAGCAGAAGACAGGGAATGTCAGCATGTTTCGATGTTTTCATATCTGTTTATTTTAATGAAGAAGGTTAATCACCATTCTCTAATGATAATGAGATGACTCTGCATCTTCTGACCCAGTTTACACAGCAAAGCTGACAAGTAAACTGCAGAAGACAGGGAATGTCAGCTTGTTGTGATGTTTTCATATCTGTTCATTTTAATGAAGGTTAATCACCATTCTCTAATGATAATGAGATGACTCTGCATCTTCTGACCCAGTTTACACAGCAAAGCTGACAAGTAAACAGCAGAAGACGGGGAATGTCAGCATGTTTCGATGTTTTCATATCTGTTCATTTTAATGAAGAAGTTTTCTTAATCATCATATCAGCGGTCAGTAGGGGTCTAAGTTGTTTGACCCTCAGTCTAAAAATGATGTTTTGTGTAGAGTGACTTTCACTATGTAGCATGGAATTTTTACTTGTATAAAACACCAAAGATGCTACATTCTAGAAAGTGCAAATTCCACTGATGTGACCCTAAGTTGCATAACTATGACGTCAGGAGATTATTTTTGGACCGTATCACATTAATTAGTTACATTTCCTTGCAGAATTGTAGTGTTTACTTTTCTTGTTGTTGCCTCATTGTATAATCTACAAGTAGGCACATTCAGGTTGTATAACTTTCTTTTACCATTTCTTTAGATGCAAGTGCTAAATAGGCATCTCCATTTGCTACATCAGAGACTTCCTCTCTCGGTTGCATAGACTTGTTTTAGACTCCTCCTATATTGGCTACAGGAAGTGTGAAAAGATTCCAAATGGAACATTAGGGAAACAAAAATAGAAACATTGTAGCTTATGGAAATTATGGTATATCGGGAGTGTTTGGAAAGACCTTGTATTGTGAATATCCTACGGTAAGATTGTGGTGGCCAAAGAAAGTATTAAAGGGGTTGTACAAGATTTATTTATTTTTTAAAAAAATGGTTGTCCTCTTTTTGAAACAGCACGAAATTAATATTTGGTTCTACAGTTCTGCCCTATGCAGGTGAACGGAGCTGAGGTGCAATACCTCCCACAACCTGAGGATAAGTGTGGCGCACTTTTTGAAAGATGCCAGCCATGTTTTCTAATCCTGAGCCAATTTGTTACTTTGTAAACACTATGTAATCCCAAAATGCTAACCAGAAAAGTGTACTTTTAAAGGGTATGACCACATTTTAGGGTTGTGTTTTTGTTTTGTTTTTTGCTTAAATGCATGAAGTTTCTCGTGAAAAACATTTTTGAAAAAAAGTTTGATTAAACATTTTGCTCCGGTTGGCTCTCACATCCTCCATGTTGCTGGCAGCAGGATGAGTTAACTAAGAATCAGTCAGTAAGCTGATGGTGATGAGTCTGCAACGTTTTACGGAGTGATGATTTATGACCACATCAAAGGAAAGCTAAACTTTGATGTGGTCTGTGTTCATAAAAAAGCTGAAGGAGCTTGGTAACAGAGTTGTCACATTTTTCAGAACAGAGGTTACTGTTTAATTCTTCCTTTATCTCATTTTGCACTCAGCAATGTGCAGGGAAACAAACAGCTTAACCCGGCACTTGCTAAAAACGTAGTAAAATCCCTGATTCTGTCGCTTTTTTCCGCTTTGTGCTGCGTCGCTCCATTGCAGAGATATTCACCGTTGTTTCTTCCGGAGCGCAATATGTGAAATCTCTGCGTGCAGAATCAGGGATTTTTTCAAGGTATTTCACTTTTTTTATAGCCGAACAGTGCAAAATTGTTAAAGAGACCTAATTGTAAAAATTAGTCTTTGGCCACAATACATCCACTTAGCTAAAAAGAAATTGACTGCGTAAGGCGTCCATATCCTTTAACCCCTTACTATCCTCCCTACAGTCTTACACCTATTCACTGGTTGATGTTGCATCCTGAATATTTGGGTCTCTATTTGCATTTCTAGTATTACAGATCTACAATGGACACGATTGAGGCGAACGCCCACAGGGGCTTTATCCAGCATATTTTGATAGTATCAGTCGAGCTGTTATGAGCAGTTTTACAGAAATTATTGTGGGCCGTAATGATTCTTAAAGGGGACATGCCTGTAAATTATAAGAGCGTAATACTACAATGGAGGATATGAGGATAGAGGGGGGGATAGATGAACCAAGGAGGAAAAAAAGGCACCCAATTTGACCCGTACCCATGGACACAAAAAGCTTGACATATAATAGAGAGATTTTGGGCAAGAGGATCCTATGATATACACTACAGTTAAAAAGTTTAGGGTCACTTAGATCTTTCCTTATTTTTGAAAGAAAGGCACATTTTTTTTCAATGAATCTAACATTGAATTAAACACACATCCCCTCTATACATTATTAATGTGGTAAATGACTATTCTAGCTGCAAACGTCTGGTTCTGAATGCAATATCTACATAGGTGTATAGAGGCCCATTTCCAACAACCACCACTCCAGTGTTCTAATGGCACATTGTGTTTGCTAACTGTGTTAGAAGGCTAATGGATGTCCCCCTAAAAATCCCCTGAAAACCCTTGTGCAAGTGTGTTAGCACAGCTGAAAACAGTTTTGCTGATTAGAGAAGCTATAAAACTGACCTTCCTTTGAGCTAGTTGAGAATCTGGAGCATTAGATTTGTTGGTTCCATTAAACTCTCAAAATGGCCAGAAAAAGAGAACTTTCATGTGAAACTCGACAGTCTATTCTTGTTCTTTAAATGAAGGATATTCCATGCGAGAAATTGCCAAGAAACTGAAGATTTCCTACAACGCTGTGTACTACTCCCTTCAGAGGAGAGCACAAACAGGCTCTAACCAGAGTAGAGAGAGAAGTGTGAGGCCGCGCTGCACAACTGAGCAACAAGACAAGTACATTACAGTCTCTAGTGTGAGAAATCGACGCCTCACAGGTCCTCAACTGGCAGCTTCATTACATAGTACCCGCAAAACGCTAGTGTCACCATCTACAGTGAAGAGGCGACTCCGGGATGCCGGCCTTCAGGGCAGAGTGGCAAAGGAAAAGTCATATCTGAGACTGGCTAATAAAAGGAAAAGATTAATATGGGCAAAGAACACAGACATTGGACAGAGGAAGATTGGAAAAAAGTGTTATGGACTGATAAATCGAAGTTTGAGGTGTTTGGATCACACAGAAGAACATTTGTGAGACGCAGAACTACTGAAAAAATGCTGGAAGACTGCCTTATGCCATCTGTCAAGCATGGTGGAGGTAATGTGATGGTCTGGGGTTGCTTTGGTGCTGGTAAAGTGAGACATTTGTACAATGTAAAAGAGATTTTGAATAAGAAAGGCTATCACTCCATTTTGCAATGCCATGCCATACCCTGTGGACAGCGCTTGATTGGAGCCAATTTCATCCTACAACAGGACAATGACCCAAAGCACCTCCAAATTATGCATGAACTATTTAGGAAAGAAGCCGGCAGCTGGTATTCTACGTGTAATGGAGTGGCCGCCCAGTCACCAGATCTCAATCCTATAGAGCTGTTGTGGGAGCAGCTTGACCATATGGTACCAAAAAGTGCCCATCACGCCAATCCAACTTGTGGGAGGGGGAAGCATGGGGCGAAATATCTCCAGATTACCCCCGCAAATTACCAGCTAGAATGCCAAAGCTCTGCAAAGCTGGAATTGCTGCAAAGAAGCATTCTGTGCCGAAAGCAAAGTCTGAAGAGGAAATTATTATTTCAAGTAAAAATCATCTGGACGATATTCTCTATTCATTATGCAACTCATCTGATAAATAAAAGTATGATTTGTCATGGAAAAGACAAAATTGTCTGGGTTACCCCAAACTTTTGAACTGTAGTGTAAATGGCAGTCAGAAAATTTTGGGGGGCATCCCTGTTTCAGAAAAGTGGGTGTAGTATCTGGGACCCTCTTTTAATGGGAACCTGAATACTTTAGTATCATCAGTCCCGATTTTACCAGGACTGGCTTGCAAAATGTAAAACTAACATGGGCAATTTGGAGCTATTTTGGAGCTAATTGGATGGTCCTGGAGGGGAGCTACTTGTGACAAAAAGAAAAAAAAATAGAGAGGTAATTCCATTTTTTTATTGGGCACATTGTTTCCTGAATGAGCGGGTTTCTGTTGTTATTAGTGTGTTTCCTGAAGGAGCGGGTCTCTGTTGTTATTAGTGTGTTTTCTGAAGGAGCAGGTTTCTAATGTTATTAGTGTGTTTCCTGAAGGAGTTGGTCTCTACTGTTATTAGTATGTTTCCTGAATGAGCAGGTTTCTAATGTTATTAGTGTGCTTCCTGAAGGAGTTGGTCTCTACTGTTATTAGTGTGTTTCCTGAAAGAGCGAGTCTCTACTGTTATTAGCGTGTTTCCTGAAGGAGTGAGTCTCTACTGTTATTAATGTGTTTCCTGAAGGAGTGAGTCTCTACTGTTATTAATGTGTTTCCTGAAGGAGCGCGTTTCACCTGTTATTAGTGTTTTTCCTGAAGGAGTGGGTCTCTACTGTTATTAGTGTGTTTCCTGAAGGAGCGAGTCTCTGTTGTTATTAGTGTGTTTCCTGAAGGAGTGAGTCTCTACTGTTAATAGTATGTTTCCTGAAGGAGCGGGTCTCTACTGTTATTAGTGTGCTTCCTGAAGGAGCGGGTTTCTACTGTTATTAGTGTGTTTCCTGAAGGAGCGGGTCTCTACTGTTATTAGTGTGCTTCCTGAAGGAGCGGGTTTCTACTGTTATTAGTGTGTTTCCTGAAGGAGCGGGTCTCTACTGTTATTAGTGTGCTTCCTGAAGGAGCGGGTCTCTACTGTTATTAGTGTGTTTCCTGAAGGAGCAGGTTTCTAATGTTATTAGTGTGCTTCCTGAAGGAGCGGGTTTTTACTGTTATTAGTGTGCTTCCTGAAGGAGCTGGTCTCTACTGTTATTAGTGTGTTTCCTGAAGGAGCGGGTCTCTACAGTTATTAGTGTGTTTCCTGAAGGAGCAGGTTTCTAATTTTATTAGTGTGTTTCCTGAAGGAGCAGGTCTGTACTGTTAGTAGTATGTTTCCTGAAGGAGCGGGTGTCTACTGTTATTAATGGGGACTTCTTTAAATAAGCTTATTATGATGGAACCTTATTGATCCACGCTAATCAATGATTGAATCAATCAGCAAGTGTTTAGGTTCCCTGCAGCGCCACCAGAGTGGAAAGACAGTATAGCTTCGGGTCGATTAAAATCAATGATGTGCCTGGTCCTCCGGACCCTCACTGATGTCACTCTCTGCTGCACAGAATTCGAAGATGCCCTCATCTAACATAGAGTTTCCCATCAGGGTTTTCTGGTGCAGAAATGATGCTATACAGTGTATTATTGTCTGAACTGGTCAGCATCAAAGTATGTCATGTGATATGGGGACCCCGGGCAATCCCACCTGCTGTGATCCATATGTCGCTATATCTTGTGCGAAGGTCCCTGGATCCATTTCAGCATCAGCTGTTTGTACACATTGCCAAGTATGTGAGAATGTATATGATGGCCGTGGTGTCGGGGTGGTAAAATGCTGCACAATGTGTCTTGTGACATGCTATGTATCAAGTATCTGGGGCCGAAAAACATTGCACAAATCCCCCGGCATATACGTATATGTGCAGACACAAAAACTTGAAGCAGACCCCTACACCTACCTGTTATGGGGGATCTCTGGTGAGTCTGGGACCAGAAGGTCTCAACACCTTGTTGTGCACAGGTCTGCAGCTTCCGTTTATATGTATCTGCTTTTATTTGGTACTGTAGGAGTTAAGGACTCTTTAATATCTGACTATCCTTTGGAGCTTTAATCTCAGGTGCAGCTCCTTGTGACCCTTCTCTATAAATAGTCACATGTCTTAACATCTGATGCCGGTTATAGAATCTCATCAGTCTTATGCTGACCACTTTGGAAGGAGCCTGTCTCTGGAAGAAGCTGAAGTTTCACGACAATTGCTTGGAGTGTTCTTTTTTGTGTTTATTTGCCCCTGTGTGTCTTCCTACCCCTGTGTTGTATTATTGTAGTGGTGAGACTAGTGTTCTCACTGGCCTTCTCACTAGCCAGGGTGAGTTCAAGGAAAGTCAGGGCGTAGGCACTTGATCGGCGACAAGGGGAAGGACTCATATGGGGATGTTAGGGAGTCCAGGGATCAGCCTCTCGGGAGTGCAGGACGTGACCTTGCTCCCTTCTCCCTAGCACCAGGGCCCACTGTTTTATCATGTTCCCAGTGTACCTTGTTTGTTGCATTGATCGCCAGGGGTTCCCTTATACCTGGTGGAACCCTAGTAGTCACTGCATGACACTAACATGGGCCATTTATTAGACTGGTTTCTTTTTATTTGGACCGCCTCAAGTCCCGGGGCCCAGATGTGAATGCCATCTTTGAATTTGCTCCTGTCTTCCTGTATAAAGTTGTAATATGGTCACTGTATGTTGATATTATTTCAGCACTGTTTGGCGACATTCACTTTTGAAAAGTATGGATGTGGTGGTGCTATATGATATCATAGCATAATTGAGCACCATATGGAAGTATTCACTTTTGCATCCATCAATTTACGTGGTACTTGATAGCACTGGTATTTACGCAGCTGTATGGAAGTTTTATTTGCCCACTGTATGTTGGTATTATTTCAGCACTGTATGGCAGTATTTACTTTTGCAGTGAAATGGCTCTGTTGGTAGTTAGAAGCATTAATACTTCCGCAGGTGAATAGAAGTGTTATTTGGTCACTGTATGTTAGTATTATATTGAGCACTGTATGATGGTATTTTTTTAACGTACGACTGTTGTAGTACCAGACAGCTGTATGAAGGTGTCATTTGCTTATTGCATGTTAGGATATTTGAGCACTGTATGACGGTTATTGGTTTGGCAGTGAGGTGGATAGCACTGTTATTTAAGCAGATGTATTATTTGGTCATTGTATGTTGGTATTATTCGAGCACTGTATGGTAATATTTTCTTTTACAAAGTATGGCTGCGGTGGCACTGGATAGCATTGGGACTTTCATTTGTATGAAAATGTTATATGGTCACTGCATGTTAGCATATTTGAGCACTATATGACGGTATTATGCAATGTATGGTGGTGGCAGTATTATTATTTAGGCAGCTGTATGGAAATGTAATTTTGTCGCTGTATGTGAGGATAATTGAACATTTTATGGAGGTCTTCATTTTGTGTCACAGCTACTTAGGCAGAAATCTTTATTTCATAAATTAATAAAACAGGAAACTTTGTAATAAATCTTATCGCAGAAATCTGCTTCTTTCTCCTCATGGACTGATCATTCAGTCTCAATCTATGGGCAAAATCTGGAAACTCTATATTAAGTGTATATCCATCTTCCCATTACTGATATAGGATGTGACAGTTGGTGCTTGTTAAATTCTATGGAGGAGGAAGACGAAGACGGACATTATGCTGCAAGTTCTCCTGAAATGACAGTTACATTTTCTTAGAACTTGCAGTAGAGAGTCTGTGATTGCCTCCAGCTTCTCCATCCTTCGGTCCTCTCCTCTCTGCATAGAACTTTATAAGCACCAACTGTCACCCCTTATCTCAGTAATGGGAAAATCTGTAGTCACTGAAGACTCATTTTTTTTCCATGTGAGTGAAATGATCAGTGATGAAGTACAAAGCTCCTGTTTTCCATGTGCACTATTGATTTATGAAAAAATATATAATAAAACTATTTAAAATAACTGTTTTTGCAGAGTATTGATGCAGAAATGATTTCCATATACTGTGTTAAATTTATAGAAATAAATACAATTAAATAGATGATGCACAGCTCTGCTATTCTCTCTCTTATTTCTGCTTTGCTTGGTGACAGGTGATAATAATTTGTCTAAACTTAATATCTGGAGCTCCATCTAGTGGTGACTGCAGGAAGCCAGAAATTGATTACTTATTGACTTATCAGGGGATGTCGCTCATCTCTGTAGGCTCCTCTGCCAGCCCTCGCTTCTCCCCTCTATCCCTAGCCCTCGCTATCTCTGTTCTTGCATACATCGGGTGTCCTCTTCTTAGACTTTTGAAGCCAGCTCAGGAGGGCAGATCTACCTAAGTATGGAGTTAGGGATGGACTCTGCTACATCGTGTATCTCTAGAACTAACTACTTAATCAACTAAGTTCTGCTACTATTGGGTTCTGCTGAAGCTGCTTCAAAATGAGCCACGTGACAAACACCTTTTTCTCTACGACAGTAAAGTGTATGATCGCTGACTTAGCTCTGCATCATCAATGTGCCTGATTGCTGACTCAGATCTGCTCTTCCTGGGCGCTGTCCACATGTGCAGTTCTGCTTCATCAATGTGCCTGATTGCTGACTCAGATCTGCTCTTCCTGGGCGCTGTCCACATGTGCAGTTCTGCTTTATCAACTGCCTGATTGCTGACTTAGATCTGCTCTTCCTGGGCACTGTCCACATGTGCAATTCTGCTTTATCAATTGCCTGATTGCTGACTCAGATCTGCTCTTCCTGGGCACTGTCCACATGTGCAATTCTGCTTTATCAATTGCCTGATTGCTGACTCAGATCTGCTCTTCCTGGGCACTGTCCACATGTGCAATTCTGCTTTATCAATTGCCTTATTGCTGACTTAGATCTGCTCTTCCTGGGCGCTGTCCACATGTGCAGTTCTGCTTTATCAACTGCCTGATTGCTGACTTAGATCTGCTTTTCCTGGGCACTGTCCACATGTGCAGTTCTACTTCATCAATGTGCCTGATTGCTGACTCAGATCTGCTCTTCCTGGGCGCTGTCCACATGTGCAGTTCTGCTTTATCAACTAACTGATTGCTGACTTAGATCTGCTCTTCCTGGGCACTGTCCACATGTTCAGTTCTGCTTTATCAATTGCCTGATTGCTGACTCAGATCTACTCTTCCTGGGCGCTGTCCACATGTGCAGTTCTGCTTCATTAATGTGCCTGATTGCTGACTCAGATCTGCTCTTCCTGGGCACTGTCCACATGTGCAATTCTGCTTTATCAATTGCCTGATTGCTGACTGAGATTTGCTCTTCCTGGGCACTGTCCACATGTGCAATTCTGCTTTATCAATTGCCTGATTGCTGACTGAGATTTGCTCTTCCTGGGCACTGTCCACATGTGCAGTTCTGCTTCATTAATGTGCCTGATTGCTGACTCAGATCTGCTCTTCCTGGGTGCTGTCCACATGTGCAGTTCTGCTTCATTAATGTGCCTGATTGCTGACTCAGATTTGCTCTTCCTGGGCGCTGTCCACATGTGCAGTTCTGCTTCATTAATGTGCCTGATTGCTGACTCAGATCTGCTCTTCCTGGGCACTGTCCACATGTGCAGTTGTGCTTCATCAATGTGCCTGATTGCTGACTCAGATCTGCTCTTCCTGGGCGCTGTCCACATGTGCAGTTCTGCTTCTTCAATGTGCCTGGTTGCTAACTCCTTTCTGCTGTTCCTGGGAGCAGTTCAAAAGTTAAGTTCCACTACAACAAGGTGCCCAATTGCCGACTCAGCTCTTTTGTTCCAAATTGCTGTCCACAAAGTCATTTATATCAGTGGGCCTGCCTCTCGACTCAGTTCTGCTGTTCTAAAGTGCTGTCCGCATGCTCAACTCTACCTCATTGACATACCTACCTGCCTAGTTGTCTCTAGTGCCCTAAGGTTCTGTCTGCACACTTGCCTCTGCTGCATCAAGCACTTGCAGTTTCACTAATCCACATGCCATTCTGCACACCCAGCTCTTCTGGTCCTCACACCTCTACATGCTGTCTGGCTAGTCTAATTCTACTGCATCATCACCTCTGGTCCGTTCATCGCTTAGTGAATCCGCCTTCCCTGGAGAAGCCATAACCTGGGATTTAGATCTCTATATCAGAAGAATCAGACACTGACATATATACAGTTATATCAGCACAGAACATAACTATGGACATGACTATTCATTCTGATAAGAAATATGACTTTGACCACATATAATAATTCTCAGCAATATTGGCAGACATAGACAGAAAAGGGTCCTGGTGCAAAAAAAAATCACAATTCCAACTATTTGGAATTGAGGTAGAAATGGGGCCCCTGAGCTCTGGGGCCCCTTAACCTCTTGGGCCCCCTGACCTCGCGTCCCCTGACCTCTCGTGCACCATGACCTCTCGGGCCCTCTGACCTCTAGGGCCCCCTGATCTCTCTGGCCCCCTGACCTCTCGGGCCCCCTGACCCCTTGGGCCCCCTGACTTCTTGGGCCCCCTGACCTCTCGAGCCCCCTGATCTCTTGGGCCCCCTGACCTCTAGGGCCCCCTGACTTCTTGGGCCCCCTGACTTCTTGGGCCCCCTGACCTCTTGGGCCCCCTGACCTCTAGGGCCCCCTGACTTCTTGGGCCCCCTGACCTCTTGGGCCCCCTGACCTCGGATCCCCTGACCTCTCGGGCACCCTGACCTCTCGGGCCCCTTGACCTCTAGGGCCCCCTGACTTCTTGGGCCACCTGACCTCTTGGGCCACCTGACCTCTTGGGCCACCTGACCTCTTGGGCCCCCTGGCCTCTTGGGCCCCCTGACTTCTTGGGCCCCCTGACCTCTTGGGCCCCCTCCTCAGCCAGGAGCTACTTACAAAGCCGGGTCTATAATTCCTGGAGAGCAGAGCATTGTGCCGCACAAATGCCGATGATACAGTCAGCCCGTTCAGCATCTGTCGTGGTGCCCGGGTATCACATCTCTCCCGTACAATAGCGGATTACCTTCTGCTTAGGTGAGCTAAATCTCTCCCATACAGTAATAATATATTCCCGCCATTTATGTAAGACGAGCGCTCTGCCCCCCGCGATAGATGGGATCGGAGAAGACAGAACAATAGGGTTAGTGATTGGGACGGAGATTAAGGCAAAGCTTCAGCTGATTATACGGGGATGTAGGAGACAACTCCTATGTGTATAAAAGCTCTGCACATTTCTAATATCAATTCTTCACAATTTTCTAACTCTCTGCTTGCTGTCATTGAATTTTAACTATTATAAATATATATATATATACAATGGCTTAAAATGTGGAAAAACCTAATGCTTTTTACAATTTTGCCACAATCCAGTTTCAGACAATCCTCTGTGAACTGCACAGCCTGAATTCCAGACTGATACAATGTAGCGATCATCATAACAAGGGAGGATATCCACTGCTGCGGAGGTTTGTCTGGAAAAATAAAATGGAGAAAACATCAGGACAAGGGAGGATATCCGCTGCTGCGGAGGTTTGTCTGGATAGATAAAATGGAGCAATGAGGATAAGGGAGGATATCCGCTGCTGCGGAGGTTTGTCTGGATAGATAAAATGGAGTAATGAGGATAAGGGAGGATATCCGCTGCTGCGGAGGTTTGTCTGGATAGAAAAAATGGAGCAAACATCAAAACAAGTGAGGATATCCGCTGCTGCGGAGGTTTGTCTGGATAGATAAAATGGAGCAAACATCAAAACAAGTGAGGATATCCGCTGCTGCGGAGGTTTGTCTGGATAGATAAAATGGAGCAAACATCAAAACAAGTGAGGATATCCGCTGCTGTGGAGGTTTGTCTGGATAGATAAAATGGAGCAAACATCAAAACAAGTGAGGATATCCGCTGCTGCGGAGGTTTGTCTGGATAGATTAAATGGAGAAAACATCAGGACAAGTGAGGATATCCGCTGCTGCGGAGGTTTGTCTGGATTGATGAAATGGAGCAAACATCAAGAAAAGTGAGGATATCCGCTGCTGTGGAGGTTTGTCTGGATAGATGAAATGGAGGAAACATCAGGACAAGTGAGGATATCCGCTGCTGCGGAGGTTTGTCTGGATAGATTAAATGGAGAAAACATCAGGACAAGTGAGGATATCCGCTGCTGCGGAGGTTTGTCTGGATAGATTAAATGGAGAAAACATCAGGACAAGTGAGGATATCCGCTGCTGCGGAGGTTTGTCTGGATTGATGAAATGGAGCAAACATCAAGAAAAGTGAGGATATCCGCTGCTGTGGAGGTTTGTCTGGATAGATGAAATGGAGGAAACATCAGGACAAGTGAGGATATCCGCTGCTGCGGAGGTTTGTCTGGATAGATTAAATGGAGAAAACATCAGGACAAGTGAGGATATCCGCTGCTGCGGAGGTTTGTCTGGATTGATGAAATGGAGCAAACATCAGGACAAGTGAGGATATCCGCTGCTGCAAAGGTTTGTCTGGATTGATGAAATGGGGCAAACATCAGGACAAGTGAGGATATCCGCTGCTGCGGAGGTTTGTCTGGATAGATGAAATCGAGCAAACATCATAATAAGTGAGGATATCCGCTGCTGCGAAGGTTTGTCTAGATACATACAATGGAGCAAATATCCGGACAAGTGAGGATATCCGCTGCTGTAGAGGTTTGTCTGGATAGATAAAATGGAGCAATCAGGAAAAGTGAGGATATGCACTTGTGTACAGAGCAGTCCAGACTTGGTATATTGTAGCAAATACATTCATTTTCACTGTACAGACTGAATTGATTGAGAAAATAGTGGTGAAACCTCGGGGGACCTTTATGTCTGCATTTATGAATTTTAATAATAGGGGTGTGTTCACACGTTGCATTTTTGCCGCACTTTTTTTGCAGCATTTTTTCATGAGTTTTTTTGTAAAAGCTGCTTTTTACAGGATCAGCAAAACCAGAAACCTCCTGCACACACACATTTGCTTTTTTTTTCTGACTGAAATGGAAATCTGATGCGTTTTTTACAGAAGCCGCGTCAGCGTTTTGCAGCTTTTTTCCCCATTGAAAGCAACGAGAAAATGCAAAAGTGCAGCAAAACGCGCTTTTTTGGAAGCAGCTTTTGTACGGACAAGAGAGCAAGTTTTGGCTGCAGAAAAAACCGTAACGGATAGCCTTACCCTTTACAATAAGCGTCGCCTACCTATAGCAGCCTGTCACTCCAGGCAGGGATGGACCGAACCGCCGGTACATGGCTCCACCCGTGGCCATAGAGGACCCAGGCGCCATCTTTCCTTCCCTTGACATCTCCCCGTCTAAGTGAAGGTCTATACTCACCCCAGCATATCACAGAGGCTATACACAGCTCTGCTACATCCAACAAATTAGGGATTCTCTCCAAAACGGCACCAAGCAACATGTTTATTAACCCCTTCATGACATTGCGATTTTCCATTTTTCCGCTTTCGTACCCATAACCCATAACCCATAACTTTTTTTATTATCCCGTCAATATAGCCATATGAGGGCTTGTTTTTTGTGGGACGAGTTGCACTTTAGAATGACATTATTGTTTTTACCATATAATGCACTGGAAAATGAGAAACAAATTCCAAATGTGGTTAAATTGTAAAAAAAAAAAAAAAAAAGTGCAATTCTAGAATTGTTTTTTGATTTTTGTTTTTTTTACTTGCCAGGTTCACTATATGGTAAAACTGAACGGGCATTATGATTCCCCAAGTCAGTGCGAGTACGCAGACACCAAACATCTTTAAGGTTTTTTTTTTTTCATTTAATTATTTTTTTTAAAAAAAATCACAAATTTTGAAAAATAATAATGTCGCATTTGTCGCCAGTTTCCGAGACCCATAACGTTTTCATTTTTTGGGTATGGGGTTGTGTGACGGCCTATTTTTACGCCCTAGGCTGACTTTTTTTACTGATGAAATTTTCGGGCATTTATAATGTTTTGATCACCTGTTATTGTATTGTATTCAAAAATCGTAATTCTGGCATTTTAATTTTTTTTTTAAATGTGGGGACTTTTGCAATATAATGCAAATTTGAGGGTTATGCAGGTGTCACACGAGATGATCTATCGTGAGATATGTCGTCGGGGTCACGGTTTTCGTGATGCACATCCGGTATAGAGCACGATGTCGTCCCGTGTGACACATACGAGCGACTCAGAATGTTCGCAAATCGTGTATCGTTAACACGTCGCTCATTTTTAAAAAATCGTTTATTTTTCTTTGCGTCGGTGGTTCATCGTTCCCGGGGTAGCACACATCGCTCCGTGTGACACCCCGGGAACGATGAACACAGCTTACCTGCGTCCCGCGGCTCCCGCCGGATATGCGGAAGGAAGGAGGTGGGTGGGATGTTTACGTCCCGCTCATCTCCGCCCCTCTGCTTCTATTGGCCAGCCGCTAAGTGACATCGCTGTGACGCCGAACGTCCCTCCCCCTTCAGGAAGAGGATGTTCGCCGCCCACAGTGAGGTCGCTCTACAGGTAAGTACGTGTGACGGCGGTTTAACGACTTTGTGCGCCACGGGCAGCGATTTGCCCGTGACGCACAAACGACGGGCGGGCGTACGATTGCTCGTGCGATCGCATGATAGATCGTACCGTGTGACGCCCGCAATAGACTTAAGGGGCTGATGTGTTACAGATGGTCATTGAAAGGTGAAGTAGAGAACAAAGATTCACATAAGCAGACACTTGGCACATGGAAGGAGGGGCTGCATTGACATTTCACATTACCCCTCTTTTAATAATATAATAATAATAATAATATTCACTTATATAGCACTATTAATTCCTCAGCACTTTACATACATCAGCATCTCTGTCCCCATTGGGGCTCACAATCTAAAGTCCCTATCCTATGGCTTTGGAGTGTGGGAGGAAACTGGAGAACCCTGAGGAGACCCACGCAAAACACAGGGAGAACAGACAAACTCCTTGCAGATATTGCCCTGGGTGGGATTTGAACCCAGGACCCCAGTGCTGCAAGGCTGTAGTGCTAACCACTGAGCCACCCTTTAAAGCTGCTTTCTTTATGGAACAACTATACAGCTGAGATATACGATACATGGTGTCCAAACATGGCCCATACGTGGTGCCCAAACATGGCGCATATATGGTGCCCAAACATGGCCCTCATATGGTGTCCAAACATGGAGCCCAATCATGGCCCATACATGGTGCCCAAACATAGAGTCCAAACATGGTCCATACATGGTGCCAAATCATGGCCCAAACATGGTGTCCAAACATGGTGTCCAAACATGGTGTCCAAACATGGAGCCCAAACATAGAGCCCAAACATGGAGCACAATCATAGAGTCCAAACATGGCCCATACATGGTGCCAAACATGGCCCATACATGGTGCCAAACATGGCCCATACATGGTGCCAAACATGGCCCATACATGGTGCCAAACATGGCCCATACATGGTGTCAAATCATGGCCCATACATGGTGTCAAATCATGGCCCATACATGGTGTCAAATCATGGCCCATACATGGAGCCCAAACATGGAGCCCATACATGGAGCCCAAACATGGTGCCCAAACATGGTGCCCAAACATGGAGCCCAATCATAGAGTCCAAACATGGCCCATACATAGTGCCAAACATGGCCCATACATAGTGCCAAACATGGCCCATACATGGTGCCAAATCATGGCCCATACATGGTGCCAAATCATGGCCCATACATGGTGCCCGAACATGGTTCCAAAACATGGAGCCCAAACATGGTTCCAAAACATGGAGCCCAAACATGGTTCCAAAACATGGAGCCCAAACATGGTTCCAAAACATGGAGCCCAAACATGGTTCCCAAACATGGTTCCCAAACATGGAGCCCAAACATGGAGCCAAAACTTGGAGCCCAAATATAGCTCATACATGGTGCTCAAACATGGCCTATACATGGTGCCCAAACATGGCCCATACATGGTGCCGTTGCCCAAACATGGCCCAAACATAGAGCCCAAACATGGCCCATACATAGTGCCCAATCATGGTGCCCAAACAAGGCTCAAACATAGAGACCAATCATGGTGCCCAAACATGGTCCATACATAATGCCAAATCATGGCCAATACATGGTGCCCAATCATGGCCCATACATGGTGCCCAAACATGGAGCCCAAACATAGCTCATACATGGTGCCCAAATGTAGCTCAAACATGGTGACCAAATATGGCCCAAACATTGTGCCCAATCATGGCCCATACATGGTGCCCAAACTTGGCCTATACATGGTGCCCAAACATGACCCATACATGGTATCCAAACATGGCCCATACATGGTATCCAAACATGGCCCATACATGGTATCCAAACATGGCCCATACATGGTATCCAAACATGGCCCATACATGGTATCCAAACATGGCCCATACATGGAGCCCAAACATGGCCCATACATGGAGCCCAAACATGGTGCCCAAACATGGTCCATACATGGTGCCAAATCATAGCCCATACATGATGCCCAAACATAGCCCATACATGATGCCCAAACATAGCCCATACATAGTGCCCAATCATGAACCATACGTGGTGCCCAAACATGGAGCCCAAACATCTCATACATGGTGCCCAAATATAGCTCAAACATGGAGCCCAAACATAGAGCCAAATCATGACCCATACATGGTGCCCAAACAAGGCCCAAACATAGAGCCAAACATGGTCCATACATGGTGCCAAATTATGACCCACATGACGCACCCCAGGGCTTTGGGGTATTCGGTCCTGGGCATAATATTTACTGGGACAGTTCACTGGGGGGTGGCCGTTGCCTGGTTCCGTGACCCTGGGGGTCGCTTAAAGGGGTTATGTACATGGGAATGATAATAAAGTTTTTGTCGTGACGCCAATTGCGGGTAAAGGCTATTTAGATGGAGCCGCCGCTGCACAGTCTCTCACTGCTGGGGCTAATGTTAATGGCAGCTTGGATGTTGGGCCCTCCACAAGTAGGGCCAGGCCCCAGGGGGTAGATATTGGTGTTTGTTGATAATAGAGGGCGCAGAAAGTAGGTAGGCCACACAAGGGATTGCAGTGTAACTGGTTCCTTTACTCACAGCGTTGTTATGGCTGGCAACCCGATGGAGGCTGGTCCTCACCACTGGTCCCCTTAGTTCCAGTGCCAGTGTGGTGACCTGGTGGCTTTTTTCCCCTGCACTTGTTTCTGGTTGGTGGGTCCCCGTGACTTGGAGCATCTTGGGGTCCCCTCCTGTTGTCTCTCAGTGATAGTCCGTACGGAAGGTAACTTGAACCCTGTTGGGCCAGATCTCTGTCTCGTTCCCAGGTTCTCCTGTCGTTACTGTGCCCCAAACGTTTAGGTCGGTGAGGTCCTGGATGGTCCCCTCAGCGTACAGATTTTATCAGGTTTGCCTGGAGCGTTTTCCTGACATAGGGCTCTGCACCCCGCCGGTGCTATGGTTCCGCGAGAACTCCACCGTACTCCTTCGGCAACCACACGCCTGAGCCTGACAGGTAACTGCTACACTCTCCCGTCAGTACCGTTACGTCCGTCTCCATTCACTTCCACTTACTGACTGTCTGACCCCTCCTCCCTGGTTGTTGTCTAGTGGACTGGATCGGTCCCACCCCTAGGTGGCCATCTATTGGGTCCAACCCTAGCCTGTCACCAGTTTTGGGGGAGAGGGAAAAACAGGGATTGTTGAATGTTTTGATGTTACCGGCACTGGTCTTCTGGCTTCCTCGGGGTAGGCCCTGCATCTTTGACAGGATGCAGTACCTTGTAGCTCCTGATGGCTCAGGGGTGCTACATATACATGTTGCTCAAACATGGAGCCCAAACATGGAGCCCAAACATAGCTCATACATGGTGCCCGAACATAGCTCATACATGGTGACCAAATATGGCCCAAATATGGTGCCCAAACATGGCTCATACATGGTGAACAAATATGGCCCAAATATGGTGCCCAAACATGGCTCATACATGGTGACCAAATATGGCAAAAACATGGTGCCCAAACATGGAGCCCAAACATGGAGCCCAAACATGGAGCCCAATCATGGCTCATACATGGTGCTCAACATAGCTCATACATGATGCCCAATCAAGGAGCCCAAACATGGAGCTCAGAGATGTGGTTGGAGCTCTCTGTTGAGAAGAGCTGTTGAATCCACGATCGGCTTCTTCTCTGTGGCCAAGATTGAATTTGTGCGTTCACAATGTGTTTTCACCAGAAATCGAAGCAAATAATGAAGTTTGACAACAAGAAGATTTTGGCATCAGCTCACGCACATAGACAACTGTGTAGCTCTAAACTTCCATGTACTTCCAACTCCATAAGAAGGTTTTTGTAGAAAACAAAAAAAACACATTTTTGGCATGCCTTTTGGGAAGCCATGAGAATACTGTCTTAATGGAATATGCCAGGGACCGGCTGTCCTCACTCTCTGACATCATGTCCTCCCTCTATCGGAAACTGAATCTCTCCAAAACTGAACTTCTCGTGCTTCCTCCATCTACTGACCGACCTGTACCCGATATAGCAATTTATGTAGATGGTTTAACCATTACTCCCCAGCAGCACGCTCACTATCTTAGGGTCATACAGTATATTGTAAAAGTGAGTACACCCCTCACTTTTTTTGTAAGAATTTTATTACATCTTTCCATGGGACATCACTGCAGATCTGACCCTGTGATCACAGCCATTAATGTCTAAACCACTGGGAACAAAAGTGAGTACACTCCTAAGTGAAAATGGCCAAATTGTGCCCTTGGTGTGAATATTTTATGTGACCACCATTATATTCCAGCACGGCCTTAACTCTCTTGGGCCTGGAGGTCAGAAGATCTTCACAGGAGCCGCTGGATCCTTCATCCTCCATATCGACAATCTGGAGCTGGTGAATGTTGTAGACCTTGCTCTCCTCCACCTTCTATTTGAGGAGACCCCACAGATGCTCCATAGGGTTTAGGTCAGCCAGTCCAGCACCTTTACCCTCCATTTCTTTAGTGAGTCAGTGGTGATTTTGGAGGTGTTTGGGGTCGTTACCATTTTGGAATATGAAGGGAGGGGGTCATGTTCTGCTTCAGTATGTCACAGGATATGTTGGCATTCATTGTTCCTTCAATAACCTGTAGCCTCCACAGCCGGCAGCACTCATGCAGCCCCAAACCATGTTCTGAGTGGATCCTGTCTTGTTAAACCGCTGTATGGTCTTGGCCGCTATGCTGCAACTCAGTGTCAGGGTGGTGACAATCTTCTTATAACCTCGGCCATCTTTATGTACAGCAACAATTCTTTTTTTCAGACCCTCAGAGAATTCTTTGCTATGAGGAGCCATGTTGACCTTCCAGTGACCAGTATGAGAGAGTGTGTGAGCGATAACACCAAATGTAACACACCTGCCCCCCATTCACACCGGAGACATTGTAACACTAATGAGTCACATAAAGGGCATGGACACTAGTTGAAAACCCGACCAACTGACAGACAGGTACAAGCAAAACTCACTCACACCTAATAACAACAATAGGGAACAACAAAAGGTGTACAGGGAGGGGAAACATAGAAAGGAGAAAGTAACAAAATAAGCTACCTTCACACACACCAACACAACAGGCAGCAGGAGCAGCAGCAGTAGTAGCAGCAGCAGCAGGATGAGGAGGAGCAGCAGCAGGAGTAGCAGCAGCAGCAGTAGGAGGAGGAGGAGGAGTAGCAGCAGTAGTAGTAGCAGCAGCAACAGTAGTAGCAGCAGCAGCAGGAGTAGCAGCAGCAGCAGTAGGAGGAGGAGGAGTAGGAGTAGCAGCAGTAGTAGTAGCAGCAGCAGCAGGAGCAGCAGGAGTAGCAACAGCAGCAGGATGAGGAGGAGCAGCAGGATGAGGAGGAGCAGCAGCAGGAGGATCAGCAGGAGGAGGAGGAGGAGGAGTAGCAGCAGCAGGATGAGGAGGAGCAGCAGGATGAGGAGGAGTAGCAGCAGGAGGAGCATCAGGAGGAGGAGGAGGAGGAGTAGCAGCAGCAGGAAAAGCAGCAGCAGTAGTAGCAGCAGCAGCAGGAGAAGCAGCAACAGTAGTAGTAGCAGCAGCAGGAGGAGGAGCAGCAGCAGGAGTAGCAGTAGTAGCAGCAGCAGCTTGCAGCAGCAGCAGCAAGCACCTACTCACAGCTCCATGCCAGGTTTCAGACTGAACTGAGTAACCAACAACCTCTGCAGGAAGCAGAGGGTTTTTATCCAGGCTGGAAGTGGTCATCAGAGATGTCACCTTGTCAGACTTAATGAGCTTGCTGCTAGCAAAGAATACTAACTCTGTGACTGGCAAAAGAAAAACATATGTTTATTGTGTAAGGCCTCTGATGATAAAAGAGACCCTGAGCCTGTCACTAACCTCAACAAGAGGAGACCGTGACACTATCATCAGCATGGAGTAAAGCCAGGAGGGGGTATATATAGCGGAAGGGCCTGATGACAAAATGCTGCAGCCATGATTAAGACTGAGAGTAATCTCAGCCAGCAGGGAAAAAGTCCTTAACCTCTTCAGCATCAAAAGAAAGTAAATCCACTTCAAAACAAGACGCGACGCGACACACTCGTGACAGCGAGGCTTTAATGTTTCGTTCTAGGATTCAGAGGTCACAGAAACAAAGCAAGAGTTAATATAGGACAACAAATAAAGCATTGAGAACACTAATGAGATCCATGACCATCCGTAATAATGAAAAAGCTGCATTTATAGAAGTCTGGAACGTATGGATGAGGAGCAGTGACTAATGTTTCCTCTATGCTACAGTGTCTACTTTCCTGCTACAATCGCCTGTGCCCGAGCACGTGGCACTGTGCTGAGTCACGCCAACCTCACATGTTCATTCTGACATTTACCAGTATTCATTGGTCACGCATTGTATTTTTCTGGCAACGGTGGCGATGGTGCATTCATCACAGAGGCAGACCATATGACTGCTAAGGAGCCGTACTGCTGCTTTTTGTTGTCACTGCCACAACTGCTAAGGAAAGCTCCTTGTGCACGGAATTGAAATAGATATTTCATTATTTATTGGTGGCATCCAACTTTTGTGACCCCCAACAATCCTGAGAATGCAGAGCTGATTCAGTGCTCAGCCGCGTGTGCAGAAAGCGCCATATCCAGTGAGGTCCCACTAGTGGTGGCTGTAAAACTCCATATGTAGTGATTAATATACAGTACTGCGCCAAGGTTTTAAGCTGGTGTGCAAAAAATGTTGCTCAGTAAGAAGCTTTCAAAAATGGAAATGGTAATATTTTATTTTTATCAATCCAAGGTCAATGTATAAAAGAGAAATCTAAATTCCATCAATATTTCGCCTCCATCAGTTCTTCTCGGTCACTTGTACAAAGGTTATGGAGGAGCTTGGCAGGACGTTGTGCCAAGCATCTTGGAGACCGGACTCCCGATCTTCTGTGTATGAGGCTTGTGCAAATCCTTCTGTCTCTTGATCCCAGACAGACGAGATTATGTGAGATCATGGCTCTGCGGGGGCGGGATCACAGCTCCAGGGCTCTGCGGAAGCCGGATCCAGCTCCAGGGCTTTGTGTGGGCCGGACCATCACCTCCAGGGCACTGCAGGGGCTGGATCATCACTTCCAGGGCTCTACCGGGGCCGGATCACAGCTCCAGGGCTCTGCGGGGGCTGGATCATCACCTCCAGGGCTCTGCAGGGGCAAGATCACAGCTCCAGGGCTTTGTGTGGGCAGGATCATCACCTCCAGGGCTCTACTGGGGCTGGATTATCACCTCCAGGGCACTGCAGGGGCTGGATCATCACTTCCAGGGCTCTACCGGGGCCGGATCACAGCTCCAGGGCTCTGCGGTGGCTGGATCATCACCTCCAGGGCACTGCAGGGGCCAGATCATCACTTCCAGGGCTCTGCGGGGGCTGGATCATCACCTCCAGGGCTCTGCGGGGACTGGAACACAGCTCCAGGGCTCTGCGGGGGCTGGATCATCACCTCCAGGGCACTGCAGGGGCCAGATCATCACTTCCAGGGCTCTGTGGGGGCTGGATCATCACCTCCAGGGCTCTGCGGGGACTGGAACACAGCTCCAGGGCTCTGCGGGGGCTGCATCATCACCTCTAGGGCTCTGTGGGGGCCGGATCATCACCACCAGGGCACTACAGGGGCCAGATCATCACCTCCAGTGCTACTTGTTCTTATTTTCACTTAAGATACTTTTTTGTCACACTGTGTCATGATGACTATGGGGATTGCAGAAAACCAGGGCTCCTAAGCTGACCCTAATGTTTAGGGTCCCAATGCTATCCCTAGTCTCAGGGATACCCCTAAAGGTGGGGATGCCTGAATCTCCTTCCTGGCCCTTCTCCTGAGCAACACTGATCTGATACCCCCTCCACCTGGGGGGACTGGGACAGGAGTGAGATTAACGGCAAAAAAATTAAACAGACAAGGGAAGCCAAAACTCTGTCACACAGTGCGCACTCACAGAGGTATAATAATAATAAACGATAAGGAGGAAAACAAGAGCAGGGAGGAAACAACAAGACGACAGGTAAACTCCACAAACACTCCAAGCAACACTTTCTAGATAGTCTGGGACAGCAAAACACATAGATCAACACAGTATAACCTATAGCTGGCATGGGTAGAAGATTTCATCCAACTTAGATATGAGAGGAGCAGATGTGATTGGCTTCCTCACAACATATGATTAAAGGAGATTAACAGGCAGACTAGTAGAGGGTAAGTCTTTCAATCCTTACTATGACTGAGCACACAGCAGGTCAATGCCCGAGTCTTACTGAGTTGATCAGAGACACCAGAGAAACCATCAGGCGGAATGTCAGAATCTGCAATGTGAACAGAGCCTGATGCCACCATGACAGTCATTGAAGGTCATGTAAAACGCTGTGTGACACACTGGCTGTATGTTTGCGGTCATTGTCCGGATGCAAAATAAATCTGGAGTAAATGAAACACCTCCTTGATGGTATTGCATAATGGATTAGTATCTGCCTGTATTTATCAGTATTGAGGAAACCAAAAAATGGGGAACATTGAGGACCGTAGACGCAATGGTCAGCCAAGGAAACTTAGTGCAGCAGATAAAAGACGCATCATGTTACTTCCCTTCAAAATTGGAATATATCCAGCAGTGCCATCAGCTCAGAGCTGGCAGCAACCAGTGATACCCAACCACACCATCTGAAGTCCGGAGAAATCTGACCAGACGTGATCTAGAAGAATTGTGACCAAAATCCATACTTCCCACATAGAAACAAGGCCAAGCGACTCAAATATGCACAAAATAATAGGAACTGGGGTGCAGAAAAATGCTAGCAGCTTCTCTGGACTGATGGGGCAGAACATACAAACTCCCCATGATTGCACGGCTTTCCTCCATATTCCAAACACTGATAGGGAGCTTAAATTATCAGCCCCAATTGGGACAATGATGACAATATCTGCAAAGTGGAATACGATGGTGCTATATAAGCAAGTAACTAACCTAAATAAATGAGCCACATTTTGAAAAGCGTGGCTGTATTAGAAGAAGTTTGTTCACTGAAGAGCTATACAGCGGCATAATAATGAGGATCTGCAAGAACAATAATTTATTTATTTTCATATTATGCCCCCCCCCCGATAAGGATATAAAAATTGCATTTCACTATTCAAACTCTTTTTTTTAGATTGGTTTCCCCTGTAACTTGGGTTGGTATAGTCAACAAAGTTTCAGTTGAAATTCAGTCTCCTAGCTGGTTAGCAGAGCTGGTTTGCTCTCCTAGGACCCAACAGCTCTTGTTTCCTTCCTACACACAGCTATTAGTACTTCCAATTACTGTCAAGAAGGCAGAGACAATAATAAACTGTCTATGCTTTCTCTATGAGGAGACTGGCTGTGTCAAACAGCCAGATCCCTTCTTCTGCACCTGTACTGTCAAGAAGGCAGAGACAATAATAAACCGTATATGCCTTCTCCATGGGGAGACTAGCTGTGTCTGACAACTGGATCCCCGCTTCTGCAGCTGTACTGTCAAGAAGGTAGAGACAATAATAAACTGTCTATGCTTTCTCTATGGGGAGACTGGCTGTGTCTAAAAGCCAGATCCCTGCTTCTGCACCTGTACTGTCAAGAAGGCAGAAACAATAATAAACCGTCTATGCGTTCTTCATGGGGACACCGGCTGTTTCTTAAAGCCCATTTCCAAAGGCAGAAACAATAATAAACTGTCTATGCCTTTTTCATGGGGACACCGGCTGTGTCTGACAGCCCGTTCCCTACTTCTACAGCTGTACTGTGAAGAAGGCAGAGACAATAATTAACTGTCTATGCTTTCTCTATGGGTAGATTGGCTGTGTCTGACAGCCGGATCCGCGCTTCTGCAGCTGTCCTATCAAGAAGGCAGAGACAATAATAAACCGTATATGCCTTTTCCATGGGGAGACTAGCTGTGTCTGACAGCTGGATCCCGGCTTCTGCAGCTGTACTGTCAAGAAGGCAGAGACAATAATAAACCGTCTATGCCTTCTCTATGAGGAAATTGTCTGTGTCTGACAGCCAAATTACCGCTTCTGCAGCTGTGCTGTTAAGAAGACAGCGACAATAATAAACTGTCTATGCTTTTTCTATGGGGAGACTGGCTGTGTCTAACAGCCAGATCCCTGCTTCTGCAACTGTACTGTCAAGAAGGCAGAGACAATAATAAACCGTCTATGCCTTCTCCATGAGGAAATTGGCTGTGTCTGACAGCCAAATCTCCGCTTCTGCAGCTGTACTGTCAAGAAGGCATAGACAATAGTGATGAGCGAGTACTAAAAAGCTCGGGTGCTCGAGGCTCGGGCCGAGCATCCCAAGATACTCGTGTACTCGGCCCGAGCACCGAGCCCAATGTTATCCTATGGGAGACCCGAGTATTTTTGTGAAATGACCACCGGCAGCATGTAGAAACCATAAAACTGTAAATTAAAAAAAAAACCGTGCGTGTGTGTGTAAGCGTGCATATATATATACACGCGGAGTGGAGTGCGGGAGGGGCCGTAGCCGAGCGGGGAAGTGTCGGGCTAAAGGCACGGTCATTCTGTGAGGGCCGGCCAATCATTGCAATTCCACAAGTAACAGGGCTGTGGCATTGCGGTCTGCCAGCCAATCCCTGCATGAGGGCTGGCTCTCAAAAGAGCGCCAACATGAAGACCACGAGTACAGCACGAGTATCGCGAAATTACTCGGTACCCGCCGAGTAGCCCGAGTACAGTGATACTCGTGCGAGTACCGAGTAGTGACAAGCATACTCTCTCAACACTAATAGACAATAATAAACTGTCTATGCTTTCTCTATAGGGAGATTGGCTGTGTCTGACAGCCGGATCCGCGCTTCTGCAGCTGTGCTGTCAAGAAGGCATAGACAATAATAAACCATATATGCCTTCTCCATGGGGAGACTAGGTGTATCTGACAGCTGGATCCGCGCTTCTACAGCTGTCCTGTCTAGAAGGCAGACACAATAATTAACTGTCTATGCTTTCTCTATGGGGAGACTGGCTGTGTCTGACAGCCGGATCCGCGCTTCTGCAGCTGTCTTGTCAAGAAGGCAGAGACAATAATAAACCGTATATGCCTTCTCCATGGGGAGTCTGGCTGTGTCTGACAGCTGGATCCCCTCTTCTACAGCTGTCCTGTCAAGAAGGCAGAGACAATAATAAACCGTTTGTCTTCTCCATGGACAGACGGGCAGTGTTTGACAGCCAGATCTCTGCTTCTGCAGCTGTAAGGTTTTGAGCGACTTCTTTATTATGTAGTGACGTTTTAGAATATGATCGCAGAGTATATCGTAGATCGCCCGGACATTTATCATCTGTGGGCGGTGCAGAAATGGTTAAAGATATTTCCCAGAGACCCTGAATTACAGGTGACTATCAGTATGACATCACTATGAGGCTGGGTTCAGATTGCTTAATTCATGGTCCAGGGAAGGAAGGCAATGCCTGGACACCCTCATAGGCACATCAAGTAAATAAAGCTTAATAAATCCGCTGTTTACTTCTTCTGAACGTACACAACAATATCTATTCACTGTAAACTGTTTACAAAATGATGAATTGAAATATAAAGTGTATTAGAAAATTATAGAACATTTAATTAATAAGAGTATGATTTATTACTAAAAATGGGAAAACTTGTTTAAAGCCCCATGCCCCATGTCTAGATGTTATTTGCCCTGCATCAGCTGATACAATGTATCCAGAGTAGACAATGCTCTATGAGCTAAACACATCAGCTGCAGCTGAACTGATCTCTCTGCTGGTTTTGTTTAGCTCATAGAGCGTTGTCTACACTGGAACAATTGTATCAACTTAGACCAGGACCGATTGTGTTTAGCTCACAGAGCGTTGTCTGCCCTGGATACAATTGTATCAGCTGAGAGCAGAACTTGCTGTGTTTAGCTCACAGGGCATTGCCTGCATTTGGACACCGTTGTATCAGCTGAGATCAGGACCAGCTGTGTGCAGCTGCTGCTGATGTGTTTAGCTCAACTGCCGACATTGGATAGAGTTATATTAGCTGAGATCAAGACTAGCTCTGTGCAGCTGCAGCTGATGTGTTTAGCTCACAGAGCGTTGCCTACACTGGATACAATTGTATCAGCTGAAAGCATTACCAGCTGTGTTTAACTCACAACTGTACCCAGTGCAGACAATGCTCTGTGAGTTAAACACAGCTAGTCATGCTTTCAGCTGATACAATTGTATCCAGTGTAGGCAACGCTCTGTGAGCTAAACACATCAGCAGCTGCACAGAGCTGGTCCTGATCTCAGCTGATACCACTGTATCCAATGTCAACAGTGCTCTGTGAGCTAAACACATCAGCACAAACACATCAGCAGCAGCTGCACACAGCTGGTCCTGATCTTAGCTGATACAACTGTACCCAGTGCAGACAATGCTCTGTATCAGTTAAGATCAGGACCAGCTGTGTGCAGCTGCTGCTGATGTGTTTGTGCTGATGTGTTTAGCTCACAGAGCACTGTTGACATTGGATACAGTGGTATCAGCTGAGATCAGGACCAGCTCTGTGCAGCTGCTGATGTGTTTAGCTCACAGAGCGTTGTCTACACTGGATACAATTGTATCAGCTGAGAGCAGGAACATCCGTGCTTAGCTCATAGAGTATTTTCTACACTGGATAAGATTGTATGAACTGAGAGTAGGACCGGCTGTGTTTAGGTCACAGAACGTTGTCTGCATTGGATACAATTGTATTAGCTGAGAGCAGAAGTGGCTGTGTTTAGCTCACAGAGCATTGTCCGCACTGGATACAGTTTTATCAGTTGAGAAAAGGACCATCTTTGTGCAGCTGCTGCTGATGTGTTTAGGTCATAGAGCATTGTCTGCACTGGATATTAATGTATCAGTTGAGAGCAGAACCAGCTGTGTTTAGCTCACAGAGCGTTGTCTACACTGGATACAATTGTATCAGTTGAGAAAAGGATCAGCTCTGTGCCGCTGCTGCTGATGTGTTTAGCTCACAGAGCATTGTCTGCATTGGATATTAATGTATCACTTGAGAACAGAACCAGCTGTGTTTAGCTCACAGAGCATTGTCCGCACTGGATACAGTTGTATCAGTTGAGAAAAGGACCATCTCTGTGCAGCTGCTGCTGATGTGTTTAGCTCACAGAGCATTGTCTGCATTGGATATTAATGTATCACTTGAGAACAGAACCAGCTGTGTTTAGCTCACAGAGCATTGTCCGCACTGGATACAATTGTATCAGTTGAGAAAAGGACCAGCTCTGTGCCACTGCTGCTGATGTGTTTAGCTCACAGAGCATTGTCTGCACTGGATATTAATGTATCAGGTGAGAGCAGAACCAGCTGTGTTTAGCTCACAGAGCATTGTCTGCACTGGATATTAATGTATCAGGTGAGAGCAGAACCAGCTGTGTTTAGCTCACAGAGCATTGTCTGTACTGGATATTAATGTATCAGTTGAGAGCAGAACCAGCTGTGTTTAGCTCACAGAGCATTGTCTACACTGGATACAATTGTATCAGCTGACAGCAGGACCGTTTACTGCCTCTAAATGGAAATAATACTGTTCTGATTCACTCACAGCAAACACATTTTGAAAACAGTAAAGAATTGAATCATAAAATAGAAAGTTCTAAAACTTTTTCTGATTAAACTGTATTTAAATGCAAAAAGAAAATCCCTTCAATGTCCCTTTAATTTGCGGAGGTTGTGGTTAACCCTTTATTGTTTTCCCGTACATGATTTCACATCCATCTGAATAGATCCCTTTGCTTTCTGCATAATAGAAATGTCCCTAAAATTAGAGCAATCCCGTAATGTAATATCCAATGTTTCGGGCCCCGTTACTCCAGCGCAGCCACCGCCCGCCACAAAAGCCACATACACTTCCGCCCCATCTTCTATGAAAATAATTAAGAAGTGGGGTATAATATACCGCAGGATAATATGTCTATTCACCGATGGCTTCCATAGCCCCAGGAAAGCCTCCGCGCTCTATCTTATGCGGTGTGAATACATAAAAAGGTATCATTTGGGGACGCCATTGTTCAGGTAGAGGTGATATCTCGTTACAGGAATCTGCGCTGCCACTTTTTTGTGTTCTTGGGATTTTAATTCTTGGCTTGGGGACAGTCGGCCCATTGTATTCCGTGATCCCAATGAGGTAACCAAAAAAAAAAGAAAGAGTCTCGGCCCGAGACTGTCAGCTGTTACTAATCAGTGCTCTATGGCTCTCCGAAAATGCCCCGCTTGCTTCTCACCCCTTCTCTTCTTCATGCCAGTAAAGAAATGACTACACTAACCCCAGCCCCCTTTAAACAATGCAAACATTAAAAAACTTTTATTTAAAAAAACAATTTATTTTCAAATTTTAACAATAGAATATTTAATGAGTTGAGTTTGTTCTCCCCCGCAGCTTTATTACTGGCGGGCAGTGACAGCGCCGCACTAATGAAATGATTAATTGTCCTTTATAAATTTATCATACTGAGTTTTTATCTTAGGGAACCCTCATATTAAGATTATATTTTAAAAGGAAGGAGGACGGGGGTTTACAATTACATGCAAATAAAAAAAAAAAATTCTGCATGCCCCAATGCATCTCTTCCCAGTAATGTGATGTGGCAGTCATGGCTTTAATTAAATACTTTGGGATCATATCATTAGAGGAGAAAATAATAGGTGAGAGCACTGCCACGGAGCTCAGGACAGACTTGTGTTCGTAGTTTTTAATAAATTGTTTAATATTTTTTTAGTTTTTATTGTTTATATCAAGGGAGAAAAACTGCAGAGTAGGAGTACACCCAGGAAGGGACAAGGAGAAACACTGCAGAGGAGGAGTACACCCAGGAAGGGACAAGGAGAAACACTGCAGAGTAGAAGTACACCCAGGAAGGGACAAGGAGAAACACTGCAGAGTAGAAGTACACCCAGGAAGGGACAAGGGCAAAGGTTGCAGAGGACAAGTACACCCAGGAAAAGACAAGGGGAAAGGCTGCAGAGAAGGAGTATAACCAGGAAGGGACAAGGGGAACTGCTGTAGAGGAGGAGTACACCCAGGAAGGGACAGGGGGAACTGCTGTAGAGGAGGAGTACACCCAGGAAGGGACAAGGGAAAAGGATGCAGAGGAGGACTACAGCTAGGAAGGGACAAGGGGAAAGACTGCAGAGGAGTATACCCAGGAAAGGACAAGGGGAACGGCTGCAGAGGAGGAGTACACCCAGGAAAGGACAAGATGAATGGCTGCAGAGGAGGAGTACAGCCAGGGAGGGATAAGGGGAAAGGCTGAAGAGGAGGAGTACAGCCAGGAAGGGACAAATAGGCTGCAGAGGAGGAGTATAACCAGGAGGGGACAAGGGGAAAGACTGCAGAGGAGGAGTATACCCAGGAAAGGACAAGGGGAACGGCTGCAGAGGAGGAGTACACCCAGGAACGGACAAGCTGAATGGCTGCAGAGGAGGAGTACAGCCAGGGAGGGATAAGGGGAAAGGCTGCAGAGGAGGAGTACAGCCAGGAAGGGACAAATAGGCTGTAGAGAAGGAGTATAACCAGGAGGGGACAAGGGGAAAGACTGCAGAGGAGGAGTACACCCAGGAAGGAACAAGGGGAAAGGCTGCAGAGGAGGAGTATACCCAGGAAAGGACAAGGGGAACTGCTGCAGAGGAGGAGTACACCCAGGAAAGGACAAGCTGAATGGCTGCAGAGGAGGAGTACAGCCAGGGAGGGATAAGGGGAAAGGCTGCAGAGGAGGAGTACAGCCAGGAAGGGACAAATAGGCTGTAGAGAAGGAGTATAACCAGGAAGGGACAAGGAGAAACACTGCAGAGTAGAAGTACACCCAGGAAGGGACAAGGGGAAAGGTTGCAGAGGACGAGTACACCCAGGAAAAGACAAGGGGAAAGGCTGCAGAGAAGGAGTATAACCAGGAAGGGACAAGGGGAACTGCTGTAGAGGAGGAGTACACCCAGGAAGGGACAAGGGGAACTGCTGTAGAGGAGGAGTACACCCAGGAAGGGACAAGGGAAAAGGATGCAGAGGAGGACTACAGCTAGGAAGGCACAAGGGGAAAGACTGCAGAGGAGGAGTACACCCAGGAAGGAACAAGGGGAAAGGCTGCAGAGGAGTATACCCAGGAAAGGACAAGGGGAACGGCTGCAGAGGAGGAGTACAGCCAGGGAGGGATAAGGGGAAAGGCTGCAGAGGAGGAGTACAGCCAGGAAGGGACAAATAGGCTGCAGAGAAGGAGTATAACCAGGAGGGGACAAGGGGAAAGACTGCAGAGGAGGAGTACACCCAGGAAGGAACAAGGGGAAAGGCTGCAGAGGAGGAGTATACCCAGGAAAGGACAAGGGGAACGGCTGCAGAGGAGGAGTACACCCAGGAAAGGACAAGCTGAATGGCTGCAGAGGAGGAGTACAGCCAGGGAGGGATAAGGGGAAAGGCTGCAGAGGAGGAGTACAGCCAGGAAGGGACAAATAGGCTGCAGAGAAGGAGTATAACCAGGAGGGGACAAGGGGAACTGCTGTAGAGGAGGAGTACACCCAGGAAGGGACAAGGGAAAAGGATGCAGAGGAGGACTACAGCTAGGAAGGCACAAGGGGAAAGACTGCAGAGGAGGAGTACACCCAGGAAGGAACAAGGGGAAAGGCTGCAGAGGAGTATACCCAGGAAAGGACAAGGGGAACGGCTGCAGAGGAGGAGTACAGCCAGGGAGGGATAAGGGGAAAGGCTGCAGAGGAGGAGTACAGCCAGGAAGGGACAAATAGGCTGCAGAGAAGGAGTATAACCAGGAGGGGACAAGGGGAAAGACTGCAGAGGAGGAGTACACCCAGGAAGGAACAAGGGGAAAGGCTGCAGAGGAGGAGTATACCCAGGAAAGGACAAGGGGAACGGCTGCAGAGGAGGAGTACACCCAGGAAAGGACAAGCTGAATGGCTGCAGAGGAGGAGTACAGCCAGGGAGGGATAAGGGGAAAGGCTGCAGAGGAGGAGTACAGCCAGGAAGGGACAAATAGGCTGCAGAGAAGGAGTATAACCAGGAGGGGACAAGGGGAACTGCTGTAGAGGAGGAGTACACCCAGGAAGGGACAAGGGAAAAGGATGCAGAGGAGGACTACAGCTAGGAAGGCACAAGGGGAAAGACTGCAGAGGAGGAGTACACCCAGGAAGGAACAAGGGGAAAGGCTGCAGAGGAGTATACCCAGGAAAGGACAAGGGGAACGGCTGCAGAGGAGGAGTACAGCCAGGGAGGGATAAGGGGAAAGGCTGCAGAGGAGGAGTACAGCCAGGAAGGGACAAATAGGCTGCAGAGAAGGAGTATAACCAGGAGGGGACAAGGGGAAAGACTGCAGAGGAGGAGTACACCCAGGAAGGAACAAGGGGAAAGGCTGCAGAGGAGGAGTATACCCAGGAAAGGACAAGGGGAACGGCTGCAGAGGAGGAGTACACCCAGGAAAGGACAAGCTGAATGGCTGCAGAGGAGGAGTACAGCCAGGGAGGGATAAGGGGAAAGGCTGCAGAGGAGGAGTACAGCCAGGAAGGGACAAATAGGCTGCAGAGAAGGAGTATAACCAGGAGGGGACAAGGGGAACAGCTGCAGAGGAGGAGTACAGCCAGGAAGGGACAAGGGGAAAGGCTGCAGAGGAGGAGTACACCTAGGAAGGGACAAGGGTAAAGGCTGCAGAGGACGAGTACAACCAGGAAGGGACAAGGGAAAGGCTACAGAGGAGGAGTACACCCAGGAAGGGACAAGGGGAAAGACTGCAGAGGAGGAGTACACTCAGGAAGGGACTAGGGGAAAGGCTGCAGAGGAGGAGTTCACCCAGGAAGGGATAAGGGGAAAGGCTGCAGAGGAGGACTACACCCACGAAGGGACAAGGGGAAAGGCTGCAGAGAAGGAGTACACCCAGGAAGGGACAAGGGGAAAGGCTGCAGAGGAGGAGTACACCCAGGAAAGGACAAGGGGAAGACTGCACAGGAGAAGTACACCAAGAAGGGACAAGGGGAAAGACTGCAAAGGAGGAGTACACCAAGGAAGAACAAGGCGAAAAACAGCAGGGGAGGAATACACCTAGGAAGGGACAAGGAGAAAGACTGTTGAGGAGGAGTACACCCAGGAAGGAACAAGGGGAAAAACAACAGGGATGGAATACACCCAGGAAGGGACAAGGAGAAAGACTGCAGAGGAGGAGTACACCCAGAAGGAACAAGGGGAAGACTGCAGGGGGAGGACAAAAACCCAGGAAGGGACAAAAGAAAAGACTACAGGAGGAGTACACCCAGAAGAAACAAGGGAAAAAACTGCAGGGGAGGAGGACACCCAGGAGGAAAAAGGAGAACACTGTGGAGGAGTAGTTCACCCAGGATGAACAGGAAGACAAGGGTGGGCTGCAGGGGAGGAGGATACCAAGGAATGACAAGATGAAGACTGTAGGGGAGGAGGACACCCAGGAGATAGACGTTAAAGACTACAGGGGAGGAGGACACTCAGGAACTTGTCTATACTGACAACTTTGAGGGAGCCTGTCTCTGGAGAGGTGTCATACTAGTTGCAGCGGAAATGTTTCCTGCTGGAGAAACCTAGGATGGATATTTGTTGTGTCTTTCGTCATCCATTTGTCTTACTTGTCTCTTGTCTTATTGTAGTAATGGGACTAGTCAGGGTAAGTTCAAGGTCAGCAAGTGCCTATCCCCGTGACGGCACGTGGGGGAAGGACTCGTGACCCCTCTCCCTATTGCCAGGTTCTTCACTTTGTGTTGCTTCACATGCTGGACGTTCCTTTGCCTCAGCATGACACCAAGGGAGGGCTAAGGGGAACACTGCAAAAGAAGAGGAAAACTAGTATGGACAAGAGAAAGCATGTAGAATAGGAACACACCCAGGGAGGGACAAGGAACATGATGCAGAGGATAAGGACACCCAGGGAGGTACTTGGGGAAGGATGTGGAGGAGGAGTGCGCCCAATGAGAGAAATATAAAAGGAAGGCAGCAGAGGTAAAGGATAACTAGATAAGATCAAGGAAAACGTGGTAATGCTGGAGGCTACCTAGGAAGAGACAAGGGGAAAGCTAAAGAGGAGGAAGACTCCCAGGGCTGAACAAGGGGAAAGCTAAAGAGGAGGAAGACTCCCAGGGCTGAACAAGGGGAAAGCTAAAGAGGAGGAAGACTCCCAGGGCTGGACAAGGAGCAAGGTGAAGAAGAAGAAGACACCTAGGAAGAGAGAGGCTCCAGTGGAGGAGAACACCCAGGAGAGAAGGAGGACACCAGGGAGGAAGATGGGGAAATGGCAGGATATGCTATTTATGCTGTAGAGAGCAACAGAAAGCAGACTACCATGTTGTACCTAAAGGTTCTGTGTGTCATAAACTGGTGTATTCCTGAACTCTCCAGCCTCAACCTCTGCTCCTATATTTATTACTGATAATGACGAGTCCCGTTCCCCATCCATCTTATGACCTCTTAAAAAAACGTTCTGCAGCTTTAAAAAAACCTATCCTCTGAATCTAGGGAACACAGACATTTCCTACCTTTGGGGGTCATCATGTGAAAGTGTAAGGACAACTTAGTGTAACGCCTGCCTGGATCCACAGACTAAGACGGGCTGTAATGGACAGGCTAGAGGGAAGCCACTCACCAAGAAGGACCCCCAGAACCTTAAAATCCTTTAACCCCTATACAGGGATTTGGAATTACACAGGGCCCTGGAGATCACTACCTGTGGAAGGCTGTAGTCCAATGAGAGTAGTAGTCAGGCAGGGTCAAACCAGGAATTGCAGAACACGGACAGAATCGGCAGGCAAGGACGTAATCAGGAAACCAAGCAGAGGTCAAATCCGGATTGGGCAGCAAGGTACATAAAGAGCAGGCAGGAGGGTAGTCAGGAAACAAGCAGAAGTTAGCACACGGGAATCACAAAACAGAACAGGGCGGAACAGGAACCAGGAAATCAGAACTCTCTCTGGCAGTGGTTAGCAGACAGAAGAGGAATTAAGAAGGGTGCGGTGTCTTCCCATTGGTTGTAGCTGAATGATGGTAACTTCAGCTGGAAGACACTTGCCACCTATAGTCAGACAGTGGTACTGCAGATCCCAAGGAAACCCAAGCCAGTGGATGAGTGATGTCTGCGCCCACCGGCACCGCTGACATCGACTCCTCTCCCATCACCAGCACTATCCACGGCAGGAACACGGCATCGCCTGGCGATTGGAGTAGAAGTCGCTGGCGCGGACTCCGGTGGTGATGTAACACTTAGCAGTTGTTATTCGCAATGTTCACTTAGTGGCCAGACGGCCCAGGATAACATTTTGGACTCTGGTGGGACCTGTTTTGATGGCTGATGGCAGCTGTTGGGGCTTGTATGGGATGAACTTTGTGTGTCAACCACCTAACCCAGAAGACGGAAATCCAATGAGTTATGTGTCGTAAAACATTCTGCTCCATTTCATCATATTGCCCAATATCTTTATGCATATTATGGCAGATATAATGGAGAATGACAACGAAACACTTTTCACTTTTCTCTTTGGCTTACAACCGTTGAAGCACTTTTCAAGGCCACTAAGGAAGGTTAAGAAGTGTCAAAGCACTCGGCTTATAGTATGCGTCCGGGAGCTTTTCCGGATATATATTGTACCGTTCCCATAGGTTCCTATTCACCAGAAAGAGGCCAACAGTGTGTTGTTTCATCCTCCGTCTGGCCAGTGTGCATCGGCATACCACTTATTTTACAGAGTGCCACTGCAAATAAAAAAAAAAAGGATTCTACGCGGTATACGTTTTTTACAATGGGTCCTTATGGTGGACGGATGGCTGGGCACATTCCTGACTGTGGTCACTCGGGCACCTTCCTGACTGTGGTCACTCGGGCACCTTCCTGACTGTGGTCACTCGGGCACCTTCCTGACTGTGGTCACTCGGGCACCTTCCTGACTGTCGTCACTCAGGTACCTTCCTGACTGTGGTCACTCAGGTACCTTCCTGACTGTGGTCACTCGGGCACCTTCCTGACTGTCGTCACTCGGGCATCCTTCCTGGCTGTGGTCACTCGGGTACCTTCCTGACTGTGGTCACTCGGGCACCTTCCTGGCTGTGGTCACTCGGGTACCTTCCTGACTGTGGTCACTCGGGTACCTTCCTGACTGTGGTCACTCAGGCATCTTCTTGGCTGTGGTCACTCAGGCATCTTCCTGACTGTGGTCACTCAGGCATCATCCTGACTGTCGTCACTCGGGTACCTTACTGACTGTGGTCACTCAGGCATCATCCTGACTGTCGTCACTCGGGCATCTTCCTGGCTGTGGTCACTCGGGTACCTTCCTGGCTGTTGTCACTCGGGTACCTTCCTGGCTGTGGTCACTCGGGTACCTTACTGACTGTGGTCACTCGGGCATCTTCCTGGCTGTGGTCACTCGGGCATCATCCTGACTGTCGTCACTCGGGCATCTTCCTGGCTGTTGTCACTCGGGTACCTTCCTGGCTGTGGTCACTCGGGTACCTTACTGACTGTGGTCACTTGGGTACCTTCCTGACTGTGGTCACTCGGGTACCTTACTGACTGTGGTCACTTGGGTACCTTCCTGACTGTGGTCACTCGGGCACCTTCCTGACTGTGGTCACTCGGGCACCTTCCTAGCTGTGGTCACTCGGGCACCTTCCTGACTGTGGTCACTCAGGCATCTTCTTGGCTGTGGTCACTCGGGCACCTTCCTAGCTGTGGTCACTCGGGCACCTTCCTGACTGTGGTCGCTCGGGCACCTTCCTGACTGTGGTCACTCGGGCACCTTCCTGACTGTGGTCACTTGGGTACCTTCCTGACTGTGGTCACTCAGGCATCTTCTTGGCTGTGGTCACTCGGGCACCTTCCTGACTGTGGTCACTCGGGCATCTTCCTGGCTGTGGTCACTCGGGTACCTTCCTGACTGTGGTCACTCAGGCATCATCCTGACTGTGGTCACTCAGGCATCTTCCTGGCTGTGGTCACTCGGGCATCTTCCTGACTGTGGTCACTCGGGCACCTTCCTGGCTGTGGTCACTCGGGCACCTTCCTGACTGTGGTCACTCGGGCATCTTCCTGGCTGTGGTCACTCGGGTACCTTCCTGACTGTGGTCACTCAGGCATCATCCTGACTGTGGTCACTCAGGCATCATCCTGACTGTGGTCACTCAGGCATCTTCCTGGCTGTGGTCACTCGGGCATCTTCCTGACTGTGGTCACTCGGGCACCTTCCTGACTGTGGTCTCTCTGGCACCTTCTTGACTGTGGTCACTCGGGCACCTTCTTGACTGTGGTCACTCAGGCACCTTCTTGACTGTGGCCACTCGGGCACCTTCTTGACTGTGGTCACTCGGGCACCTTCTTGACTGTGGTCACTCGGGCACCTTCCTGACTGTGGCCACTCGGGCACCTTCTTGACTGTGGCCACTCGGGCACCTTCTTGACTGTGGTCACTCGGGCACCTTCCTGACTGTGGTCACTTGGTCAGATTCTTGATTGTGGTCACTCGGGTACCTTCCTGACTGTGGTCACTCGGGTACCTTCCTGACTGTGGTCACTCGAGCACCTTCCTGACTGTGGTCACTCGGGCACCTTCCTGACTGTGGTCACTCGGGCACCTTCCTGACTGTGGCCACTCGGGCACCTTCTTGACTGTGGCCACTCGGGCACCTTCTTGACTGTGGTCACTCGGGCACCTTCCTGACTGTGGTCACTCGGTCAGATTCTTGATTGTGGTCACTCGGGCACCTTCCTGACTGTGGTCACTCGGTCAGATTCTTGATTGTGGTCACTCGGGCACCTTCCTGACTGTGGTCACTCGGTCAGATTCTTGATTGTGGTCACTCGGGCACCTTCCTGGCTGTGGTCACTCGGGCACCTTCCTGACTGTGGTCACTCGGTCAGATTCTTGATTGTGGTCACTCGGGCACCTTCCTGGCTGTGGTCATTCGGGTACCTTCCTGACTGTGGTCACTCGGGCACCTTCCTGACTGTGGCCACTCGGGCACCTTCTTGACTGTGGTCACTCGGGCACCTTCCTGACTGTGGTCACTCGGTCAGATTCTTGATTGTGGTCACTCGGGTACCTTCCTGACTCTGGTCACTCAGGTACCTTCCTGACTGTGGTCACTCGGGCACCTTCCTGACTGTGGTCACTCGGGCACCTTCCTGACTGTGGTCACTCGGGCACCTTCCTGACTGTGGCCACTCGGGCACCTTCTTGACTGTGGCCACTCGGGCACCTTCTTGACTGTGGTCACTCGGGCACCTTCCTGACTGTGGTCACTCGGTCAGATTCTTGATTGTGGTCACTCGGGCACCTTCCTGACTGTGGTCACTCGGTCAGATTCTTGATTGTGGTCACTCGGGCACCTTCCTGGCTGTGGTCACTCGGGCACCTTCCTGACTGTGGTCACTCGGTCAGATTCTTGATTGTGGTCACTCGGGCACCTTCCTGGCTGTGGTCATTCGGGTACCTTCCTGACTGTGGTCACTCGGGCACCTTCCTGACTGTGGTCACTCGGGCACCTCCAGAGTCTACGTAACTAATAGTGGGCACAACTGCAGTGAGCAGCTCGCCCAAGACACCTAATAATAAGATGAAAGACTTAAAAACACTTCTTTTGTGTCATGTTTGCCAGGAATCTGGAGCATTCTGCTTGCCGAGATTCCCCGAAAATAAGACAGGGTCTTATATTATGTTTTGCTCTAGGGCTTATTTTCAGGGGATGTCTTATATTTTCTCACGAACAACAATCCACATTCATTCAAATCTAATCCTGTCATCACATTCTGGAACATCAGCATTCTGTGCTCATCCTATTACTGGATCAGATGCACAGTTTCTTATCTGATCCTCTATTCTCATGGTGCAGAACCCGTCCTATAGTGGTGGGTACAGACCATATATACAAAGAATTAAATGACCTGCTTAAGTTTAATATTCTCTATATACTGCTAAGTTTATCCCCAAAAGAAAGCAGACACCCCCTAAAAGAATCGCACTTACCAGATCCCAAACAGAGTTGGAAAGTGAATGGGCTCTCACATACAGATCTGCGTCGCTGTCAGGTCCCCCTGTGTTCTACAGCGGTTGGCTCCCCCTGGTGACTGGAAGCGGTATTACTCACGCAGAGTGATACTGGTACCCGATCTGTGAGAGCTGCAGTGCAATGCAGCTGGAATGGTGAAGGGCCTGACAGTGATCCAGATCTCTGTGTGAGAGCCCATCCACCACCAGCACTGGCCAACTGTAATTGTTTGAGGTCTGGTGAGTGCAATTTATTATTTGGGGAAGGGAAGGGGTGTCTGCTTTCTTTTGGGTGTCTTTCTTTGGGGATGTCTGCTTTGTTTTGGGGGTGTCTTTCTTTGGTGGTGTCTGCTTTATTTGTGTGCCTTTCTTTGGGGCTGTCTGCTTTCTTTTGGGGGTGCCTTTGGTGGTGTCTGCTTTCTTTGTGGGTGCCTTTCTTTGGGGATGTCTTTCTTTGGTGGTGTCTGCTTTATTTGTGGGTGTCTTTCTTTGGTGGTCTCTGCTTTCTTTTGGGCTTGTCTTTCTTTGGTGGTGTCTGCTTTCTTTTGGGGGTGTCTTTCTTTGGTGGTGTCTGCTTTCTTTTGGGTGTGTCTTTCTTTTGTGGTGTCTGCTTTCTTTTGGGGGTATCTTTTTTGTGGTGTCTGCTTTCTTTTGGGGGTATCTTTTTTGTGGTGTCTGCTTTCTTTTGGGGATGTCTTTGGTGGTGTCTGCTTTCTTTTGGGGATGTCTTTCTTTGGTGGTCTCTGCTTTCTTTTGGGGGTGTCTTTCTTTGGTGGTCTCTGCTTTCTTTTGGGGGTGTCTTTCTTTGGTGCTGTCTGCTTTCTTTTAGGGGTGTCTTTCTTTGGTGGTCTCTGCTTTCTTTTGGGGGGTGTCTTTCCTTGGTGGTGTCTGCTTTCTTTTAGGGGTGTCTTTCTGTGGTGGTGTCTGCGTTCTTTTGGGGATGTCTTTCTATGGTGGTGTCTGCTGTTTTTTGGGGGTGTCTTTCTTTGGTGGTGTCTGCTTTCTTTTAGGGGTGTCTTTCTTTGGTGGTCTCTGCTTTCTTTTGGGGGTGTCTTTGGTGGTGTCTGCTTTCTTTTGGGGATGTCTTTGGTGGTGTCTGCTTTCTTTTGGGGATGTCTTTCTTAGGTGGTGTCTACTTTCTTTTGGGGATGTCTTTGGTGGTGTCTGCTTTCTTTTGGGGATGTCTTTGGTGGTGTCTGCTTTCTTTTAGGGGTGTCTTTCTTTGGTGGTCTCTGCTTTCTTTTGGGGGGTGTCTTTCCTTGGTGGTGTCTGCTTTCTTTTAGGGGTGTCTTTCTTTGGTGGTGTCTGCGTTCTTTTGGGGATGTCTTTCTATGGTGGTGTCTGCTGTTTTTTGGGGGTGTCTTTCTTTGGTGGTGTCTGCTTTCTTTTAGTGGTGTCTTTCTTTGGTGGTCTCTGCTTTCTTTTGGGGGTGTCTTTCTTTGGTGGTGTCTGCTTTCTTTTGGGGATGTCTTTCTTTGGTGGTGTCTGCTTTCTTTTGGGGATGTCTTTCTTTGGTGGTGTCTGCTTTCTTTTGGGGATGTCTTTCTTTGGTGGTGTCTGCTTTCTTTTGGGGATGTCTTTCTTTGGTGGTGTCTGCTTTCTTTTGGGGATGTCTTTCTTTGGTGGTGTCTGCTTTCTTTTGGGGATGTCTTTCTTTGGTGGTGTCTGCTTTCTTTGTGGGTGTCTTTCTTTGGTGGTGTCTGCTTTCTTTTGGGGATGTCTTTCTTAGGTGGTGTCTACTTTCTTTTGAGGGAGTGTTTTTCTTTTGTGGTGTCTACTTTCTTTTGGGGGTATCTCTTTTGTGGTGTCAGTTTTCTTCTGGGGGTATCTTCCTTTGGGAATGTCTGCTTTCTTTAGGGAATGTCTTTCTTTGGTGGTGTCTGCTTTCTTTTGGGGGTGTCTTTCTTTGGTGCTGTCTGCTTTCTTTTGGGGATGTCTTTCTTTGGTGGTCTCTGCTTTCTTTTGGGGGTGTCTTTCTTTGGTGGTGTCTGCTTTCTTTGTGGGTGTCTTTCTTTGGTGGTGTCTGCTTTCTTTTGAGGGAGTGTTTTTCTTTTGTGGTGTCTACTTTCTTTTGGGGGTATCTCTTTTGTGGTGTCAGTTTTCTTCTGGGGGTATCTTCCTTTGGGAATGTCTGCTTTCTTTAGGGAATGTCTTTCTTTGGTGGTGTCTGCTTTCTTTTGGGGGTGTCTTTCTTTGGTGCTGTCTGCTTTCTTTTGGGGATGTCTTTCTTTGGTGGTCTCTGCTTTCTTTTGGGGGTGTCTTTCTTTGGTGGTGTCTGATTTCTTTGTGGGTGTCTTTCTTTGGTGGTGTCTGCTTTCTTTTGGGGATGTCTTTCTTTGGTGGTGTCTGCTTTCTTTTGGGGATGTCTTTCTTTGGTGGTGTCTGCTTTCTTTTGGGGATGTCTTTCTTTGGTGGTGTCTGCTTTCTTTTGGGGATGTCTTTCTTTGGTGGTGTCTGCTTTCTTTTGGGGATGTCTTTCTTTGGTGGTGTCTGCTTTCTTTTGGGGATGTCTTTCTTTGGTGGTGTCTACTTTCTTTTGGGGATGTCTTTGGTGGTGTCTGCTTTCTTTTGGGGGTGTCTTTCTTTGGTGGTGTCTGCTTTCTTTGTGGGTGTCTTTCTTTGGTGGTGTCTGCTTTCTTTGTGGGTGTCTTTCTTTGGTGGTGTCTGCTTTCTTTTGGGGATGTCTTTCTTAGGTGGTGTCTACTTTCTTTAGGGGATGTTTTTCTTTTGTGGTGTCTACTTTCTTTTGGGGTTATCTCTTTTGTGGTGTCTGTTTTCTTCTGGGGGTATCTTCCTTTGGGAATGTCTGCTTTCTTTGATGAAGAGTCCTGCTGTATTCTGTAACTTTTTTAGTTGCTTGGACACTTGCTCATTGAACTACAACTAGAGCTTATTTTCGGGGTAGGTCTTATTTTCGGGAAACCAATTTGAATACAATTTGTATTGTGAAATCGGGGGACAGATCCATTTTAAGGGTCATTTTGCTTTAAATAATCCATGCACCTATCAATAGTGGATTAATGCTAAGTCTTCTGGGGACCCGCATCTATCACCATTATGGAGAACCCTGGTGTGCAGCTTGTTCTTTCACTGTCTTGGCCATTAAATGGAGCTTTAGAAAACTCCTTCTATCCATGGTTTTGTGAAAATGGGTGGCAGGGGTCCCCAGTTCTAGAGATCAGTGGGGGAGCTAAGCAGTTTGAACCAACCCAATCTTTACATTTTTAGTCTACCCCATATAGGTGTTAAATACTTCCGGCTGGAAAATCCCTTTAACAAGAATTAAGGCCCTGTTCACATCATGTCTGATACTTCTATTAGAAGTATATTGTATATCAGCCACTTTATCTGATATTTATTCTATAGCCGTGTTGCCCATAGACTGTCATGTTATAAACTAATACTGTATCAGTAATGTCTCAAGGTATAACTGCATAGAGGTACTAGATGAACTGTCAGTCACTCATTAGGACCGCCCACTGGACTCCTGAATTCAGAATTTTTAGGGATTTTAATGAGTAAAATATAGTCACTACCTATTTTTTCTATTTTTCCATATACACATATACATATATAGATATATATATATATATATATATATATATATATATATATATATATATATATATATATATATATATATATTTTAGCGCTTACAGAGGCTGCTGTATTCTTTTGTTTGTGTTTCATGTAGTTATAGGGACTGGCACCTGTTCACATTTGCTATTTTCTATTTGGAGATACAGTTTTTGGGGGGGGGGTTCAGTATATATTGGAGGTGTAGACGACCTCCTATTCTAACTGTGTTCTCTGCCATCAGCTCCAGGGTGGTTTTAATTAGTGTCAGATCCTACCTGCCCATAATTTGTAGACTTTCAGTACAGGAGAGGCATAACATTAAAATAGGGTCCAATGAAAGAAAGGTCACCTTGCCACGGTTGATGGGCTCTCATGAATAGGCCAATTTGTGATCTATGTACCTTCATTTTTATAGTATATTCCATACAGCATTAATGCAGTTTACATTTTATATATTTTAAGTTTGCATATACATTAGAGTGCTGCTGTATTCCTTTGTTTGTGTTTCTTGCAGTTATAGCTGCTTGCACCTGTTCACATTTGCTATGTTCTATTTGAAGATGCACTTTTTTGTGGGGTTTTTTTAACTATTTTTATAACCAGAAACCTATTTATCATTTGGCTTATATCTTTACAGAGTGTTGCTGTATTCTTTTGTTTATGGTTGGTGTAGTTATAGCAGCTGGCACCTGTTCACATTTGCTATGTTCTATTTGAAGATGCAGTTTTTTGTGGGTTTTTTTTACCTATTTTTATCCCTAGAAACCTATATAATATTTGGTTTATATCCATACAGAGTGCTGCTGTATTCTTTTGTTTGTGTTTCATGTAGTTATAATGGCTAGCACCTGTTCACATTTGCTATGTTCTATTTGAAGATGCACTTTTTGTGTTTTTTTTACCTATTTTTATCCCTAGAAACCTATTTAATATTTGGCATATATCTTTATAGAGTGCTGCTGTATTTTTTTGTTTATGTTTCGTGTAGTTATTGCAGCTGGCACCCGTTCACATTTGCTATGTTCTATTTGAAGATGCACTTTTTTGTGGGTTTTTTTTTAACTATTTTTATAACCAGAAACCTATTTATCATTTGGCTTATATCTTTACAGAGTGTTGCTGTATTCTTTTGTTTATGGTTGATGTAGTTATAGCAGCTGGCACCTGTTCACATTTGCTATGTTCTATTTTAAGATGCAGTTTTTTGTGGGGGGTTTTTACCTATTTTTATCCCTAGAAACCTATATAATATTTGGTTTATATCCATACAGAGTGCTGCTGTATTCTTTTCTATGTGTTTCATGTAGTTATAGTGGCTGACACCTGTTCACATTTGCTATGTTTTATTTGAAGATGCAGTTTTTTGGGTTTTTTTTTTACCTATTTTTATCACCAGAAACCTATTTATCATTTGGTTTATATCTTTACAGAGGCTGCTGTATTCTTTTGTTTGTGTTTCATGTAGTTATAATGGCTAGCACCTGTTCACATTTGCTATGTTCTATTTGAAGATGCACTTTTTGTGTTTTTTTTACCTATTTTTATCCCTAGAAACCCATTTAATATTTGGCATATATCTTTATAGAGTGCTGCTGTATTCTTTTGTTTATGTTTCGTGTAGTTATTGCAGCTGGCACCCGTTCACATTTGCTATGTTCTATTTGAAGATGCAGTTTTTTGGTGTGTTTTTTACCTATTTTTATCACCAGAAACCTATTTATCATTTGGCTTATATCTTTACAGAGGCTGCTGTATTCTTTTGTTTGTGTTTTTCGTGTAGTTATAGCGGCTGGCACCTGTTCACATTTGCTATGTTCTATTTGAAAATGCAGTTTTTTGTGTGTGTGGGGGGATTTACCTATTTTTATCCTCAGAAACCTATTTATCATTTAGCTTATATCTTTACAGAGGCTGCTGTGGTCTTTTGTTTGTGTTTCATGTAGTTATAATGGCTGGCACCTGTTCACATTTGCTATGTTCTATTTGAAGATGCACTTTTTGTGTTTTTTTTACCTATTATTTTTATCCCTAGAAACCCATTTAATATTTGGCATATATCTTTATAGAGTGCTGCTGTATTCTTTTGTTTGTGTTTCATGTAGTTATAGTGGCTGGCACCTGTTCACATTTGTTATGTTCTATTTGAAGATGCACTTCTTGGTTTTTACCCTTTTTTATCCCCAGAAACATATATATAATTTGGCTTAGCACCTCCTGCTTTATAAGATTTTAATATCATATCAGACCACATATTTAATATTTCCTTTACCATATAAAAATAAATGTGTAACTAATACATACATGTGAGATGTAATTTCATAGTTCTTCAGCTTGTATATAAAACCAAAGGAGAGCCAATATCTGTAAAGGAAATAATACATCATTATAGGAAAGTGTTCTTTACAGTTAGAGCATTCAAACCGTCTAATATCCTACCCCATAGCATATACAATGATGGCATTGATTGCTATCATTATAAGAAAGCTTTGTCTGTCTATGTAGAATATCGAAGGAATTTCCCCTCCTAATGTGATCCAATCATACATCATTATAGAAAAAAGTTCTTTACAGTTAAAGCAAATAGTGTATACTATCCTACCCTAAGAGCAGTTACAATTACAGCATTGGCAACTATCTTTATAAAAAGAAAAAAAAAGTCCATTTAAGATTTGGAAGGAATTTTATTTTCTCAATGTGAGGCAATGATACATCAATTTAGGAAAAAGTTCTTTAAAGTTAGTGCAATTAAAATATATAATGTCTTACCCCAAGAGATATACAGTAAGTAAAGGTTATTATTATAAAGATGAATGTTATTTAACTGATCAAGAGAAAAGATCTATCTGCCATTTTGAACCTAGATTAAATTTTGCTTTTGTAATGTGATGCACTGGTACATCATTATAGGAAAGGATTCTTTACAGCTAGAGCAATCAAACTTTGTCATGTCCTACCCCAAAAGAAAAGTTATGTTTGTCATGTAGAGTCCGGAAGGAATTTTCCCCATTCTAATGTGAGGCAATCCTAGATTTATATAGAGAAGGATTCTTTACAGTTCGAGCAATCAAACTTTGTAAAGTCTAACTCGATTAGATAGTAATTGCCTATACAATGACAACATTGAGAGCTATTATTATAAAGCTGAATGATGTTTTATTGACCAATTGAAAAGTTCTGTTTGCCATGTAGAGTCCGGAAGGAATGTGAGCAGTCAGAGATTCATATAGAAAAGGATTCTTTACAGTTCAAGCAATCAAACTTTGTAAAGTCCCAGTCAAAGAGATAGTAATTGCCTATACAATGACAGCATTGAGGGCTATCATTATAACGATGAAGGTTGTCTAATTGATGATGGGAAATGATCTTTCCGCCATGTGGGGTCTGGAATGAATTCCGCCCTCCAAATGCGAAACAAAATTGACTATAGGGGGTTTGTTTCATCTTCCCGTGGATCAAAGGGATAAGTCTGGGGGACGGCAAATAGGGAAGTTTCTGGGCCCCAATGCGAAGTCGGTCAAAGGGCCCCAACTACCATGTGTCAGTCATAACACTGGTATCTTCTCATTAGGAGCAACCTTAGGCACCAGGTGAAACTTGCCCCTAGGGACCTGGTAGAATCCAAACCCCCGATAGATAAAATGGTAATGTAAATATAATTAAAGCAGGAACATAAAGCTGAATAGACGGTAAGCCATCCTCCTTGTGCCCTGACGTTATGTGAACCATCTGAAAGAAAAGCTTTGCAATTAGGGGCCTCCGCCACATATTAGCTTTGGATGACTGGGCACAAATACTTGACAAAGCACAATTAGTTATTTCTGGCCGTGACTTTTTCGAGTGCTGCGTACTCTTGTTTTTGTAAAGACTCATTCATTTCTAGTGCTTCTTTGCATGGAAAAATAATCGCTAGTATGTCCTTATAAAAAAAAATTAAATATTTTTGAACTTACTACTTACTATTTTTTTGTTGCTGTTGAAATGTTTGAGAGTGTCACGGAATGTCAGGGGATAACAGGGGTCCAGGGGTTCTAAACTGGCTCTCAGGCTAGCTGTCCCTACTACCAGGGATACTTCTAATGGTGAAGATGTCTGGACTGCCTTCCTTGCCGTGCCCCTGATCTAATACCCCCTCTTACACACCCCAGGGGAGGATTGGAACAGGAGTGGTAGAACCCACAGATAAGGACCAACATTGGAAACCAAAACTCTATCATTAGACCACAAATTATAAGGAGGAAAGAAAGAGCAGGGAGGAAATACTTCTTGGTTCTTACCCTATTTTATCCCCAGATATATATACAGTGGAACCTTGGATTAAGAGTAACTTAGTTTGAGAGCGTTTTGCAACACAAGGAAAGCTTTTTACAAGTTTGTAACTTGGTTTAAGAGCAATGCTTTGCAATAAGAGCAAATACTCACCGCTCACACTTCCGGTTCTACCCTTTCACCGTTCTTTAATTCACTCTGGAGGTAACTTTCTGTACATATGTACTGTATACTGTACACAATATACCATTATACAGTACAGTATATACTATATAACATGTCTATCAAATTACATTTGTGGATACAGTATTGTACTTTCTTTCTCCTATACAGCAGATTCCTTGTACTGTAATCTGCCTGTACAGTTTAATTTGTGTTTTTTTTACTGTACAGTATTTTGTATTAGTGTACTGTAATAATTTTCTATGAATACAGTACATTATTTTCTATTCCTGCAATAAGTTTGTATAAATACAGTAAATATTTTTGGGTTGTGGAACAAATTGTTGGGCGTTTCAATTATTTCTTATGGGAAAATTTGCTTTGATATAAGAGTAACACTTCCGGAACCAATTATGCTTGTAATCCAAGGTTCCACTGTATATAATTTGGCGTGGAACCTCCTGCTCTATAAGATTCATATCAGAACGTGCGTTTAATATTTCCTTTACCATGTAAAAATAAATGTGTAACCGATACATAGATGTGAGATGTATGTTCATAGCTTGTATATAAGGAGAGCCAATATCTGTGAAGGAAATAATACATCATTATAGGAAAGTGTTCTTTACAGTTAGAGCATTCAAACTGTCTAATATCCTACCTTATTGCTGATACAATGATAAGGACCAACAGGGGAAACCAAAACTCTACCACACAGAGTTATTAGAGAACAAATTATAAGGAGGAAATAAAGAGTAGGGAGTAAATACTTCCTGGCTCTTACCCTTTTTTATCCCCATACATATATATATATATATATATATATATATATATATATATATATACTGTATGTATACATATATATATATATATACTGTATATACAGTATATATGTGTATATATATATATATATATATATATATATATATATATATATATATATATATATATATATAAAATTTGGCTTAGCACCTCCTGCTCTATAAGATTCTAATTTCATATCAGAATGCATGTATAATATTTCCTTTACCATGTAAAAATAAATGTGTAACCAATACATAGATGTGAGATGTAATTTCATAGCTTGTATATAAGGAGAGCCAATATCTGTGAAGGAAATAATACATCATTATAGGAAAGTGTTCTTTACAGTTAGAGCATTCAAACTGTCTAATATCTTACCCCATAGCAGATACACTGATAAAAACCAACAGAGGAAACCAGAACTCTATCATACAGAGTTATTAGACAACAAATTATGAGGAGGAAATAAAGAGCAGGGAGGAATTAACCAAATGACAGGAGGGTTTCCACTTCACACCAAGTAACATGCAGTAAATCATCAGTTACAGTGTTGCCAATGTGTGTAAAGCGCTGTGGAATTAACAGCTCTATATAAATTAATAAATATTATTATTATTATTATTATTATTACTGGAACACAAAAACACACGAACTGGATAGACAAAAAGCTATAGCCGGTATGAGAAGACAGGTTCCTCCTCTTTAAAAAGGCGGGGAGTAACTGTGATAGGTCTTCCACAACATGTGATCCAAAAAGTAGTCAGCAGGCTAGCAGAAATTAACTCCTACAAGCGCAATCACTAATGAGCACACAGCTGTTCGACGCCTGAACCTGTCTGTGCAATTTAGAGGCACCAGTGAAAGTATAGCGAGGAGTGTCAGATCCTGTAGTCTGAAACTTAGAGTACTCTAGCATTGATTAATTTTTTTTAAAATAATGTATATAATTTCCCTGAAAACACGTGTGTAACACTCGGAGGTCTCCTAGGACTGTATACAACTCCTTTTATTCTCTGTAATGCAAACACAGCATTAGTAATGTCCAATTGACCTCAATATACAGTATATGGCATTTTTTATTCAGTGTTTATGTCTTTCTTTCCTTATAACTATATCTAAGCTATGAGCTGTTATGGCCTCTCCCAAAATTGCTGCTGCATTCCCTGCCTCGGCTTTCATACAGTCTATACAGTCTATGATAGTCCTTTCTGATTGGCTGTGCTATGTCATGTGATATGATGGTTGTAAGACATACCTGCCTGGTCACACTTGAGGTCATGTGAACTTTCCCTGGCTGGTGCAATCTTCTGCAATGTATAAAATGCCACGTACAGTGGAATGTTAAATTATCAAAATTTGTCATTTCAGTGAATTTCTAAAAATTCAGCACAAATTCAATTTAAATTGATTCGCTTATCTCAAAATGTGACCAGTAAATAGGCAAATATTGGCAAAATTAATCACACTGTCCACTGTGGGATGTCATTTTCTTATATTTTTCCTTATAAATTAAGAAGATATTATTGATGTTATTATTTAAAGAATTTAAAATCTTCCAATATAAATTAGAACTGGTAGAAAACATTGTCATACCCGTCTTACCAATTCTATACCCGTCTTACCGATCCTCTGCTGATTTCTGCTCTATGATATCCCAATAACAGAGTCACCACTGCAGCCAATCACTGACCGCAGGGGTGCCCCAATACAGTCAGTGACATGTCTGTGCCACAACGTCATTCAGAGACTGTCAGGAAGTATTGGGATTGGTAAAGTCAATTTGACTTGTTTTTGCTTTTTTCTATTCCTTGTTTGAAAAATATCTGAACAACCCCTTTAAGACTTTAATGCAAAATTTGTAAAGGTGTCCATTTACATTAGAGGAGAACAAATCCAACAGAGATTCACTGATTCTCCAAGAATAACACAATATCAGACTTCAAAAAGATTGGGCATGTTGGGTCTCAATATGCCTGATCTTTTTTTTTTTTTTTTCTAGTGAAAGACAAGCTGTCGCCAAAGGTTTCTGGCAGTGTCTTATTCTCCTCTCACCTTGGAAACAGATGCACACTTGATAAAAATAATCCTAAATGTTTGGGAGGAATGGCTAATGACAATGTATAGACACAATAAAAGACCTCCAGCAACTAAAATTTGCTGAGTGTCTTTTAGTGTCATGTTGTCAAGCAGCGGATCCATTGGGCCCCCAGACACTAGGGCTCTGTAGAAACTGCAACTTCTGCACTCCCTATAGTTGTTAGATGAGTTTTAAAAAAGATCTATTAGATGCGAGCAAATCAATTCGCAGTACCCGAATACAGTCAGTATTCCATGTCTGCTGGACGGGAGCAATGTGCATTTGGACACATGATGGACACACGAGCCGGTTTTTGGCTTGTTCACTATCATCGTTAGTTAAGGCCGGGTGATGCAAATTTCACAACTTTATAAAAACCCAGCCTCCTCTAACCTCCTCTAGCCAAAATACCGCAACCATGGGTTTTGCTAAGCAGCTGCCTAGCACTCTGAAAATGGTGGAAGCCCTCAAAATAGAAGAAGGCTATAAGAAGATAGAAAAAATGTTTTCAGCTTTCCCTTTCGTCAGTTCAAAATCTTATTAAGAAGTGTCAGTTACCAGGAACAATGTAGATCAAGATAAGGTCTGCAAGACCAAGCAAAATTTCTGTGAAAATTGCTGGTAGGGTTGCTTGAGAGGCAGATCAGTACCCCTGCCTGACTGCAAAAGACCTTCAGGAAGATTTAGCAGCCTTTGGAGTTGTGGTACATTGTTCTACTACTGTTCAGAGACACCTGCACAAATATTGCCTTCATTGAAGAGTCATCAGAAGAAAACCTGTCCTGTACTCTCACAATGAAAAATTAGCATCAGAAGTCTGCAAAAGAACGTCTAAAAAAGCCTGATGCATTCTGGAAACAAGTCATGTGGACCGATGATATTAAAATAGAACTGTTTGGTCACAATGATCAAAAATATGTGTAAAGAAAGAAAGGGCACAGAATTTCCGGAATTGAATATCTCGCTATCCATTAAGCATGGGGAGTGGACCAATCATGCTTTGGGGTTGTGTTGCAGCCAATGGCATGGGGAACATTTCACAGGTCGATGAAAGAATGGATTCAATGAAATGTCAACAAATTCCTGATACAAACCTAACAACATCTGTAAAAAAGCTGAAGGTGAAAAGAGGAGAAAAGGAGGAGGAAAGAGGAAGGCTTTTACAAATGGATAATGATCCTAAACACAGGTCAAAATACAGAATAAATAAATATGGGGTCTATTGCGCTTCCAATACAGAATAGACAACCTCAAAAGGAGCAAGCTGAAGGTTTTACAATGGCCCTCACAATCCTCTGATCGGAACATCATTAAGATCTGAGGCTAGACCTCCAAAGAGCAGTGCATGCAAGACGAGCCAGGAATCTCACAGAACTGGAAGATGTCTCCAAGGAAAAGCAGTGTATGCAAGACGAGCCAGGAATCTCATCGAAATGGAAGCCATCTCCAAGGAAGAGCAGGGCATGCAAGATGAGCTAGGAATCTCACAGAACTGGAAGACATCTCCAAGGAAGAGCAGGGCATACAAGATGAGCCAGGAATCTCACAGAACTGGAAGACATCTCCAAGGAAGAGCAGTGCATGCAAGAAGAGTCAGGAATTTCACAGAACTGGATCTCCATGGAAGAATGGATGAAAATCCCTCAAATAAGAATTGAAATACTCTTAGCTGCCACAAAATGCGTTTGCAAGCTGTGATACCTGCTAAAGTGGGTGCTACTAGGTACTAACCATGTAGGGTGCCAAAACTTTTGCATCAGCTCATTTTCTTTTTTTGTTCATTTTAAAATGTAAAAGATGAAAATATTTTTTTTTGCCTAAAATACAAAGGAAATGTGTCATCTGTAACGTTATGCCTTTTAGAGATCATTTCATCTTCAACTTGCTTAACGGTTCACAAAAACAGTCATTTTGACCAGTGGTGCCCAAACTTTTGTATGCCACTGTATAGAGAGGGGCTGTCATAAAAGGGGGCTGTGTTTTCTTTGATCCAGAGCAAAAAGACCTTAAAAATGTAATTAGATGCATGTAATTCTACATTCTGCCTGTAGTGGCCACTGCAGGGTTAGTAAATAACTTCACAGGGGAGTTAATGAGGTTGTCCACCTATCGGAAGAGTTTTTCATTCTTTTTTGCATAAATGAATGTATTTGGGCTAAAAAATATCATCTTTGTACCTGGATTTCATTAAAGATTTTGCACCATTTACCTTCAGCAGCAGCACAAAGGACCTAAGAACTAGCAACACATAGAACTCGTTGCCCAGGCACCTCCCTTAAGGGGGAAGGTGCCTTAAACACCTGAAGCCTCTAAGCCCGGTACTTCCGGGTCAGAGTGTGCTGGTTCTTTAAGAAAAGGGGTGTGTCTGCATATACATACCTAAGGGTATTCCCAGGAGGCCTATGCGGCATGCGCAGGATCTGGGAGACAGCAGCATGGACCGAGGATGGGGCTGGGTGGCCGAGAAGGTGAGGGAGACAGCGTCCCCGGTGGGGAAGGGAGGCAGGACAGCACGGGGATGCCAGAAACTTTCAAGAGGCAGCAGTGGGCAGATAGCATGGTGGGAAATCCATCAGTGGGGAAAATACAGTATTGAAACCCTATGTTCTTGCAATAGCTGGCGTCCTTAATTTTTTGTGTTCATAAAGAGTCTTTGAGGGTCCTATGGTGGTCTGTGTTTGGGGAGTTCTATGTTGTGACTTTTAGTATGAGTTTGATGGCTGATATTGGGGTTCTGATGGTTGTCAGTGTTTTGGGGGGTTCTGTACTGACTGTGATTGTTACTGTGGGTTTTATTTCTAATATTGGGGTCTTATGGTTATTGTTTTTGGGATAATATACCTTGACTGCTATTTGAGGGTTTGATGGCTAATATTGGGGTACTCTACTGTGACTACTGCTATAGGTTTGATGACTGATATTTGGGTGTCCTTTGGTTGTCATTACTTTGGGGGTCCAAAACTTTAACAATGGGTTTGGTGGCTAAGATTGGTGGTCCTATGGTCATCAGTGTTTTGCGGGGTCCTATACTATGATTGATACTATGGGTTTGATGGCTGATATTGGGGTCCTATGGTCGTCAGTGTTTTGCGAGGTCCTATACTGTGATTGATACTATGGGTTTGATGGCTGATATTGGGGTCCTATGGTCGTCAGTGTTTTGCGAGGTCCTATACTATGATTGATACTATGGGTTTGATGGCTGATATTGGGCTCCTATGGTTGTTAGTGTTTTGTGGGGTCTTATACTATGATTGATACTATGGGTTTGATGGCTGAAATTGGGGTTCTATGGTCATCAGTGTTTTGCGAGGTCCTATACTATGATTGATACTATGGGTTTGATGGCTGATATTGGGGTCATATGGTTGTTAGTGTTTTGTGGGGTCTTATACTATGATTGATACTATGGGTTTGATGGCTGAAATTGGGGTTCTATGGTCATCAGTGTTTTGCGAGGTCCTATACTATGATTCACGTGTGTTCTATGTATATATATAACTATGTGTTCACACAATGGAAAGTGATTGCTGAGGGTGTAACGTGCCAGGGAGGGGCCATTGTGGGCAAGGGTCATGGTGGTCCTCAACCCTTAGCAATGGGACCCCAATTGATCCTTAGAATGGAGGCTTTGGATGTCGAGAAAGAAGCTCTACACGCTCAATTTTGGCTCCATTACCTATGGGACTGCGGAAGAAAGAAGAGTACAGCAGTCGCCGATCTTCTACAGGCTGAAAGACCATGGATGGAGCCAAGGTCCAGCCGCTCATCTCCACTCCATTCCCACACGGCTCCATTCTTCAGAGTCCCAAGAAATTAAGTCATACCTTTACAATTTAAGAAGCGAGGGTCCGGACAACTCTCAGTAAAATACACAACAGAGAGGCAATTTTAAGGGTTATTTAGAAAAAAAATAAGACAACAACAAGGTATTCCCTATCCATAGGATAACTTGCTGAACGTTGGGGGTCTGACCACTCGGACCTCCAATAATCCCAAAAATTGGGGCTCTTGAACCCCCAAGAACATGCTCTGTAATCTGATCACCGCCATTCTAAGTAGAATGGCGGTGCACATGCTTGACTTCCGCTCCATTCATTGTCTGTGGGGAAGAGCTCCTCTATTTCCAGCAGTGCTATAGACAATTGTGACACCCTGGCCTATCAGGTCGTCACAAGGTATTGTGCAATCTGCCCTTTTGTACAATATCCACCTCCTGCTTGGTTAAGGGTCCCTAACCATTGGTGTTGCCAAGAACAAGCTAATCACAATCCTAGGAACACTCTGCACCACACCCACCAGACACACCAGTGGACAGCCTGAGTGTAATAGGGTCGCCCACCTGGGGGGGTTGGTTAAGGGGGGGTCAGGAGTGTCAGGAGACAGTGAGTTGAGCAGTGACTCTCAAGAGGAGAGGTCACAAGAGAGAGAGGAGGTCAGAAACTGGTCTCCTTGGAACTACTAGGTGGCAGACGTTGGTCTGGGCCTGGTAGGAGCTGGACCCCGGTCGCAGGGGATCATGACAAGGGGCACGGACTGTCAAGGAGGAGAGCCGGCGGCCTTGTGCCATCACCGGGCAGGGGCCAGGGCACGACGGGGTACGTGGACCCTAGGTCAAGGAGTAGCTTCAGGCGTCCTTATAATTTACCCAACGAGGACGGAGCCTTCAAGATCCGTTCTCCACCCGCTCCAAAATCGGGGTACTAGTGCAACGAACGGGATAGGACTTTCCATACATACGGTCCAGAAAATCCCAAGCGTGAACCCTGAGAGCAAGCTCCCTCAGTTAGCCAGACTGGGGAGCGGGACCCGATTAGTTTTAAACTAAAGGGACCAACTAAAAGACAAGGTGCCACGGGAAAAGGTCACAGGCTAACAGGCAACACCAACAGAAACGGGACCCAGGCGTGCTCCCCTCAGCGGCAGCGGTGTCCAGAACTTTGGTCTACTACAGTTGTCAGTGTCAGCGTTATAGGACTGAGTGAGTATGCAAGTGACCCTTACCGTCCCAACGGCACACCCCCGTCACCATCACCAAGTCACGGGGCATCCCCCCCTACCCGTGGAGGGGTTAAACACCTAGCTGCCCACACTATTGCCACTGGGTACTCCCAGCCACAGCGGTGGTACTCCACCTTACCACGCACCATGGGTGGCGTCACGAACTTTCCACACCATCCCCTGTACATAACCCCCCTTTGTTCGAGGAGTCGCCGACCCCCGGGTCCGGAGCCCTCTCGAGCCACAACGGATCCGGATCCGAGCAGCCCGGCTGCTGACGTGGGGGTGACAACACCCTTGGACCCCAACACAATGAATAGAGTGGAGGCAAGAAATGTGCACCTCTGCTCCATTCGGGACAGGGCTGCAGAGCCCCATTGATGATTTTAGGATCCCTTGGAGGTCCCAGCAGTCAGACCATCAGCAATCGGCAACGCATTCTCTATCATATGAATATTGAGTTATTTTTTTAGGGGGGGGACCTTTTCACTGTCCTGATACACTGAAGCAAACTACTAGAGACTGCAGATGCGGTTAGCTCACAGAGTGTTATCTACACCAGATGCAATCATATCCACCATACAATTGTATTACCATCTCTTGCATGCAAACAAGTAGGAGCAGTCATACCATTGGTGCAACCTGTGCGGCTGCACAGGGGCCCAAGAGGCCAGGGCCCATTTCTACCTCCACATCAAGTGTACTTGTGCAATTATATAAGCTCTTGGGCCGCAAAGGGCCCATACAGTATATTCTCTTTGCACATGGGCTCTTTTCTGTATCCACCAGTGGAAACAAGCATTATTATTCACTGACAGCAAGGAGAGATCTATTAAATTTAAAGTTTTTTAAAACACATCAGTCTGGACTCCGAGACGTTTAGCTCACAGAGCATTTTCTGCACTGGATACAATGTATCAGTCTGGAATCCGGGATGTTTAGCTCACAGAGCATTGTCTACACTGGATACAATGTATCAGTCTGGAATCCGGGATGTTTAGCTCACAGAGCATTGTCTGCACTGGATACAATGTATCAGTCTGGAGTCTGAGGTGTTTAGCTCACAGAGCATTTTCTGCACTGGATACAATGTATCAGTCTGGAATCCGGGATGTTTAGCTCACAGAGCATTGTATCATAGTATCATAGTATCATAGTTTTTAAGGTTGAAGGGAGACTCTAAGTCCATCTAGTTCAACCCGTAGCCTAACATGTTGATCCAGAGGAAGGCAAAAAAAACCCCAATGTGGCAAACAAGTTCCAATGGGGAAAAATTTCCTTCCTGACTCCACATCCGGCAATCAGACTAGTTCCCTGGATCAATACCCTGTCATAAAATCTAATATACATAACTGGTAATATTACATTTTTCAAGAAAGGCGTCCAGGCTCTGCTTAAATGTTAGTAGTGAATCACTCATTACAACATCATGCGGCAAAGAGTTCCATAGTCTCACTGCTCGTACAGTAAAGAATCCTCGTCTGTGATTATGATTAAACCTTCTTTCCTCAAGACGTAACGGATGCTCCCGTGTTCCAGTCGCAGGCCTAGGTGTAAAAAGATCTTTGGAAAGGTCTCTGTACTGTCCCCTCATATATTTATACATTGTGATTAGATCCCCCCTAAGCCTTCGTTTTTCCAAACTAAATAACCCCAAGTTTAATAACCTGTCTTGATATTGCAGCCCCCCCATTCCTCTAATAATCTTGGTGGTCTTCTTTGCACCCTCTCCAGTTCAGCTATGTCCTTCTTATATATCGGTGAGCAGAATTGTACACAGTATTCTAGGTGCGGTCGCACTAGTGACTTGTACAGAGGTAGAACTATATTTTTTTCATGAACACTTATACCTCTTTTAATACATCCCATTTAGTGATGAGCGAGTACTAAAAAGCTCGGGTGCTCGAGGCTCGGGCCGAGCCTCCCAAGATACTCGTGTACTCGGGCCGAGCAACGAGCCCAATGTTATCCTATGGGAGACCCGAGTATTTTTGTGAAATGACCCCCCGGCAGCATGGAGAAACCCTAAAAATGTCACAAAAGTCTCAGAAGAGTGCTCAAATGACATGGCAACAGCATGGGGAAGACCCCTTGAAGCATTTATCACTCAAAAGTCACAGCTGTGAACAATTTTGCCCGCGTTTTACGCCATTTTTACGGACTCACCAGAAAACCTTCCAAAATGACCCCAAAATGATTTTTCATGGCGGAAATGTTAAGGGCACATACCCTATAGTGAGATAGAGCTGGTGTATGTTACTTTTTGAGATTAATACATGAAAGATTTTACGTGAAAACATTGTGTGGCACTCCGATGTCCCTGAGAAGAGACGTACATGAAGGCCTCTTGAGTCTAATGTGCCCATTTTGAGGAAGTGAGTCTTTGTAGTATTTTCCTTTGCCAGGGCAGTCCAAAATTGTGAGGTTCACCAATGCCCCTGCATAGAGACGTGCATGAGGGCCTGTAAACCTGAAGTGCCCATTGTAAGGAAGTGGGTCTATTGTAGTATAGCCCTTAGGCAGGGCAGCCAAAAATTGGGAGGCTCCACGTTGTCCCTGGGTAGAGACGTGCATGAGGGCCTCAAAACATTAAGTGTCCATTGTCAGGAAGTGGGTGTATTATAGTATAGCCCTTAGGCAGGGCAGCCAAAAATTGGGAGGCTCCACATTGTCCCTGGATAGAGACGTGCATGATGGCCTGTAAACCTGAAGTGCCCATTGTAAGGAAGTGGGTCTATTGTAGTATAGCCCTTAGGCAGGGCAGCCAAAAATTGGGAGGCTCCACGTTGTCCCTGGGTAGAAACGTGCATGAGGGCCTCAAAACATTAAGTGTCCATTGTCAGGAAGTGGGTGTATTATAGTATAGCCCTTAGGCAGGGCAGCCAAAAATTGGGAGGCTCCACATTGTCCCTGGATAGAGACGTGCATGATGGCCTGTAAACCTGAAGTGCCCATTGTAAGGAAGTGGGTCTATTGTAGTATAGCCCTTAGGCAGGGCAGCCAAAAATTGGGAGGCTCCACGTTGTCCCTGGGTAGAGACGTGCATGAGGGCCTCAAAACATTGTTCCCATTGCAAAGGAGCGGGTCTCCTGTCGTTGTAATGTCCATTCTGCAAAGAATGGGTGAAAAAATTTACCACTGGGGGTATACCTGAAACAAAGGCCTAAGTATTGCAATTTGTAACGGTCATCATCATGGTGGCGCATGAGGAGAAGGAGGAGCAGTCCAGCGATTATCCAAAGTCCAGAAGTGTGTACTCATGGGTGAGTGGAGGTACATGGCAAACTTTAAATTCCGCTCTCATTTGCTGGTGGTGTGGTGAAGTCTGGCCCAATCCAACCCTTGTTCATCTTGATCAGAGTCAGCCTGTCAGCATTTTCAGTTGACAGGCGGGTGCGTTTATCTGTAATGATTCCACCTGCGGCACTAAAAACACGCTCTGACAAAACGCTAGCAGCAGGGCAGGCCAGGACTTCCAAGGCGTAGAGAGCCAATTCATGCCACGTGTCCAGCTTGGATACCCAATAATTGTAAGGCACAGAGGAATGTCGGAGTACAGTTGTTCGATCTGCAAGGTACTCCTTCAGCATCTGGGCAAACTTAGGATTTCTTGTGGCACTACCCCGCACCTCAGGGGCTGTGGTACGTGAGGGGCTGAGAAAACTGTCCCACATCTTAAAGACTGTTCCCCTACCTCTGGCGGATTGGACTTGTGCCTCTCTCGGCTGTACGCCTCGGTTGTCCACTGATTCCTGACCTATGCCGCTAGCGTTTTGTGAGGGGAATGCTTTGCCTACTTCCGTGACTATGGCCTTCCGGAACTGCTGCATTTTGGTTGACCTCTCCTCCACGGGAATAAGAGACAAAAAGTTCTCCTTGTAGCGTGGGTCTAACAGTGTTACCAACCAGTAATGATTGTCGGCCAAGATGTTCTTAACGCGAGGGTCACGAGACAGGCAGCTTACCATAAAGTCAGCCATGTGCGCCAGACTCTTAACAGCCAGGACTTCAGTAGCCTGACCAACAAGATGACTGAACATGCTGTCCTCCTCCTCCCCCTCCTCCTCCTCCTCCTCCTCATCTACCCTGTCCTCTGGCCAGCCATGCTGAACCGAGGATATGACTGGTGTGCATGTCATATCCTCAATTTGGCCGGAGAGTTGCTCCATGTCTTCATCCTCCTCCTCGTCATAGTCCTCCACTGCACGTTGTGATGAGACGAGGCTGGGCTGTGTGTTATCACCCACACCCACTACTGTTTCTTGCTGCAACTCATCGCGCTCCGCCTGCAATGCATCATGTTTGTTTTTCAGCAGAGACCGTTTTAGAAGGCAGAGTAGCGGTATGGTGACGCTAATAATGGCGTCATCACCACTCACCATCTTGGTGGAGTCCTCAAAGTTTTGGAGGATGGTACATAGGTCTGACATCCATCTCCACTCCTCAGGTGTTATGTGTGGAGTTTGACCCATTTCCCGACGGCTTAGGTGATGCAGGTACTCAACAACTGCCCTCTTCTGCTCACATATCCTGACCAACATGTGCAGAGTTGAATTCCAACGCGTGGGGACATCACACACCAGTCTGTGAGCCGGAAGATGCAAACTGCGCTGAAAGCCGGCAAGGCCGGCTGAAGCAGTAGGTGACTTTCGAAAATGTGCAGACAGGCGGCGAACTTTTACCAGCAGATCAGACAGCTCTGGGTATGACTTTAGAAACCGCTGAACCACGAGGTTGAGCACATGGGCCACGCATGGAACATGTGTCAGCTGGCCTCGCCTCAAAGCCGCCACCAGGTTCCGGCCATTGTCACACACGACCTTTCCTGGCTTTAGGTTCAGAGGTGTGAGCCAGTGATCTGCCTGCTGTTTCAGAGCTGTCCACAGCTCTTCTGCATTGTGGGGTTTGTCACCTATGCAGATTAGCTTCAGCACAGCCTGTTGCCGCTTCACCGAGGCAGTGCTGCAGTGCTTCCAGCTTGTGACTGGTGTGGAGGGTACAGTGGATGAGGATGCGCAGGAGGAGGAGGAGGCTGAAGAGCATGACATTCCGGAGCTGTAGAGTGTGGGTGAAACACTGACTGAGGTAGGGCCTGCAAACCTTGGTGTGGGAAGGACGTGTTCCGTCCCTCGCTCAGACTGGGTCCCAGCTTCCACAATATTAACCCAGTGTGCCGTCAACGAGATGTAGCGGCCTTGCCCACAAGCACTTGTCCACGTGTCTGTGGTTAGGTGGACCTTGGGTGAAACAGCGTTGTTCAGGGCACGTGTGATGTTATGCAACGCGGGGACGGCACACCGGGAGAAATAGTGGCGGCTGGGGACCGAGTAATGTGGGACAGCTGCCGCCATCAGGTCACGGAATGCTTCTGTCTCCACCAGCCTAAAAGGCAACATTTCCAGCGCAAGCAGTCGCGAAATGTTAGCATTTAGAACTGTGGCATGTGGGGTGTTGGCAGTGTATTTGCGCCTGCGTTCAAAGGTTTGCTGAATGGATAACTGAACGCTGCGCTGGGACAAGGACGTGCTTGATGATGGTGTTCTTTCTGCGTAGGCAACTGCAGGTGCAGGAGTGGAGGAGGCTTGTTCGCAGGCAGCATGGACAGGGGATTGGCTCGCATGCACAACCAGCGAAGACGTAGCAGTGACATCAGCAAGCACTGCTCCTCGACTCTGTTGTACTTCCCACAAAGTCGGGTGCTTGGCTGACATGTGCCTGATCATGCTGGTGGTGGTCAGGCTGCTAGTTTTGGTACCCCTGCTGATGCTGGCATGGCAGGTGTTGCAAATGGCCTTTTTTGAATCATCTGGATCCAACTTAAAAAACTGCCAGACTCGGGAAGACCTAACATTTGTACAGGCACCTTGTGTCGTCGTGTTGTTCCGGGGAACGGTTGCTTGACTTCTGCCTGGGGCCACCACCCTGCTTCTTACTGCCTGTTGTGATGCTACGCCTCCCTCCCCCTGTGCACTGCTGTCCTCGCTCTGCATATCCTCCTGCCAGGTTGGGTCAGTTACTGGATCATCCACCACGTCGTCTTCCTCTTCCGCACCCTGCTCCTCCTCCTGACTTCCTGACAATTGTGTCTCATCATCGTCCACCACTTGTTGAGACACGTTGCCAACTTCGTGAGAACGTGGCTGCTCAAATATTTGGCCATCTGTACAGACGATCTCCTCATGACCCACTTCAATATGAGCTGGCGAGAGGCCAGAATGTGTGAATGGAAACGTGAACAGCTCTTCCGAGTGTCCAAGTGTGGGATCATTAATGTCCGAGGAGGACGTGTACTCAGCCTGGTGGTAGGAAGGAGGATCAGGTTCAGAAATGTGCGGTGCAGTATCACGGCTACTGACACTTGACCGTGTGGAAGACAGAGTGTTTGTGGTGGTGCCAATCTGACTGGAAGCATTATCTGCTATCCAACTAACAACCTGTTGACACTGGTCTTGGTTCAAGAGCGGTGTACTGCTGCGGTCCCCAAGAATTTGGGACAGGACGTGCGAGCGACTAGATGTGGCCCTTTGTTGTGGCCAAATTAGAGCTTGCCCACGACCTCGGCCTCTGCCTGCACCACCATCACGTCCACTTCCTTGTTTCTTGCCAATGCCCTTGCGCATTTTGCAATGCTGTGCACTGCTGACGTGTATATTCACTACTTGTGCGTTATATCAAAGTTTGTGGAAATTGCACACAAGTGCACCTGTACGCTGCCACCGACAGGCACACACGTGCGGTTTTAAAAACCAAGCACGGACGCAATAAGAACCTAACAGGTTTTTTTGGGGAGCGACAATTACAGACAAGTCAGACACTATCTGGACTGTTTTACACTGTGTACACCAGCCCCAGATATGATGAAGGCTGGTATACGGTCACCACTACCCTGCCTGCCTGCCTGCCTGTATACTGGTACAATAGTCCTGACAAGGACTCTTCTGGTCACTAGCCTGTATTCAGACCTGGCTATACCCTGCCTGTATATAGCAACAATAGTCCTGAGAAGGACTCTGCTACTGTACTCCGACCTGGCTATACCCTGCCTGCCTGTATACAACTAGAATAGTCCTGAGAAGGACTTTTGGTCACACTGTTTGCAGCCCTGCAACTGAAAAAGCTATAAAGGGCCGCAAACCTTTCCCTGAATCAGCGACACTCTCCCTGCACTGACAGTCTGGATAGCTGTGAGCAGAGCACAGCGCGCCGGCCGATATAAAGGCTCGGTCACGCTGTGCAGGCCGGCCAATCACTGCAATTCCACAACTAACAGGGCTGTGGCATTGCAGTGGTCTGCCAGCCAATCCCTGCATGAGGGCTGGCTCTCAAAAGAGCGCCAACATGCAGGGATGAAGACCACGAGTACAGCACGAGTATCGCGAGATTACTCGGTCCCCGCCGAGCAGCCCGAGTACAGCGATACTCGTGCGAGTACCGAGTAGTTACAAGCATGCTCGCTCATCACTAATCCCATTATTTTATTAGCCCTGGCAGCAGCTGCCTGACACTGGCCACTAAAGTGAAGTTTACCATCCACCCATACACCCAAGTCTTTTTCTGTGTCTGTTTTACCCAGTGTTCTACAATTAAGTACATAATCATAAATGTTATTTCCTCTACCCAAGTGCATGACCTTACATTTATCTACATTAAACTTCAATTGCCACTTCTCAGCCCAATCCTCCAATTTACATAAATCTCCCTGTAATATAAAATTATCCTCCTCTGTATTGATTACCCTGCAGAGTTTAGTATCATCTGCAAATATTGAGATTCTACTCCGCATGCCCCCAACAAGGTCATTTATAAATATGTTGAAAAGAAGCGGGCCCAATACTGACCCCTGTGGTACCCCACACTGTCTGCACTGGATACAATGTATCAGTCTGGAATCCTGGATGTTTAGCTCAGAGTGTTGTCTGGGCGGCACGGTGGATCAGTGGTTAGCACTGCAGTCTTGTGGTGGCTCAGTGGTTAGCACTGTAGTTCTGCAGCGCTGAGGTCCTGGGTTCAATTCCCACCAAGGACAGCATCTGCAAGGAGTTTGTATGTTCTCCCCGTGTTTGCGTGGGTTTCCTCCGGGTTCTCCAGTTTCCTCCCACACTCCAAAGACATACAGATAGGGAATTTAGATTGTGAGCCCCAATGGGGACAGTGTTCCCAATGTATGTAAAGCGCTGTGGAATTAATAGCGCTATATAAATGAATAAATTATTATTACTATTGTCTACTCTGGGTACAATGTATCAGTCTGGAGTCCGGGTGTTTAGCTCACAGAGCGTTTTCTATACTGGGTATAATTTATCAGTCTGGAGTCTAGGATGTTTAGCTCACAGAGCATTATCTGCACTGCATACAATGTATCAGTCTGGAGTCTAGGATGTTTAGCTCACAGAGCATTTTCTACACTGGGTACAATGTATCAATCTGGAGCCCGGGTGTGTCGCTCACAGAGCGTTTTCTGCACTGGATACAATGTATCAGTCTGAAGTCTAGGATGTTTAGCTCACAGAGTATTTCTGCACTGGATACAATGTATCAATCTGGAATGTTTAGCTCACAGAGCATTTTCTGCACTTGATACAATGTATCAGTCTGGAATCCGGGATGTTTAGCTCACAGAGTGTTGTCTACACTGGGTACAATGTATCAATCTGGAGTCTGGGTGTTTAGCTCACAGAGCGTTGTCTGCACTGGATACAATGTATCAGTCTGGAGTCTAGGATGTTTAGCTCACAGAGTATTTTCTGCACTGGATACAATGTATCAATCTGGAATGTTTAGCTCACAGAGCATTTTCTGCAATGGATACAATGTATCAATCTGGAATGTTTAGCTCACAGAGCATTTTCTGCACTAGATACAATTAGATCAGCTGAGAGCACAAGCAGCAAATAAAAATTGAAAAACAAACTAGAAGTTATAAAAATGGCTGTCTCATTTTACGATACAATAATTGTGTTTCATGTATATAAAGCCGGAGCCATTTTTCCCTTGTAAAGGTGTCTATTAACAAGTGTACTGTATAAATATGTTGTATATTTTGGCGCACAATACGGCTCAGTGTTATACGAGGTACTAATCACTGTCAGCGCTGAATGGAAATCTGACACGGATACTTGATGGAGGTGCAATAAAGTTAGTTCTGTATCCGTCATGTGTCATGGGTCTTTGTGTCCGTCCTTCTCTCTTTCACCGGCCGTTTGCAAAAGCTTCCATTGTTGCAAAGAGATGTATGTTCTCCTTTAATCCCCGGCAAATCTCTCTCCCACATCCCTAATATTGTATTCATTGCCATGCACGGTGGCCCCCACCTCCCTCCCCGCTCTCATCTATGACAGACCCTGGGAAACTTGCAGCGCCAATGGACACCACAAACAAGGATGCCTCTCGTGTTGCCACAGCAATTCCAAGTGTAGACCGGGCGATTTGTCTCCCCGCGCTGCACTCGAATGGTGAAAGGGGATGACGTGAGGGACAAACAGAACTTGCAAACAAGAAAACTCTCCCGCAATCCCCTCTCTTTCTATTAGGCTCCCGGACCCTTTCTCCTTAAGCGAGTGTGAAACGGTCACACTGAGTCGAGATAAAGACATAACAAGCCCTTCTGGGGGCTACGTGGTAGGGAAAAAAAATCCAGTTTCACTCTACATCAGCCCAGAACAAAGGCCGGGTGAATAGACGTTGAACAGAAGGTTTTCTATTTGGACGTCCTCACTTAAGAGTTCTCAGCACTTGAATGTTTGTCCCCATATGGGTAAATGCCCATATTACCCAACAGATCAACAATAATATCCCAAAAACTCTGATATCTCACTCCGTTGCATTAGCTAAATGTGTGCCCTACAGCCTGAGACCTTTGGGTCTTTTTGTCCTCCATGCTCATTGGACCATTTCCCCTTGGCTGCAGCTCCTCAGGGGAGGGGAAGTTTCTTCCACCCAATAGCAGCACAGATGGTACCAAGAAGAGCCTATCACCTTCTCAGTGTATGGTCTGCCTCTATCATATTCAAAAAAATAGAAAATAGGTGGGGTGAGGGGAGGTCGGGAGGGGGATTGGGATTCGAGGAGATACATTATCCGTAATTTTGTAGTTTAACATAATCATAATGTATTGTATTATAGGATTATTGATTATATGTTTTGTTATTAAAAACTAATAAAAAGAAGGTTAAAAAAAAAAAAAAAAAAATAGAAAGTAACCAAGTGGCACTCACCAAACGTAAAAGTAGTCCCTTCCATGCAATTTACCAGTAGAATCTACCTTTAAAGTGACAGTGGGCCATTGCATCTACAGGGCCCTCATGCAAACGGTGGCATATTTGCTATGCCTCCTCCTGCTATAAATGCAGACCACTCAGCTGCTATGGGGCCCTTGGAGAATAGTAGTACAGCTATGGCTATTTGGGGTAAGGAAGCTGCACAGGATTTCCCTCCCCTGAGGATCTGTATGGCAAACAAAAGGGCGTAACTATGGCCATGGGTCAGGGAAAGGGAGCGGCAGGGATACAAACACAAGACCTTTGTACTGGACTCATAACCAAGAATTTCCCAGTGGAACAGCATGGGGGGACACGTGGGCAGTTGACCTGAGTGCAACATTTTTAGAGGTGCGAAATTTCATAATACATTTTTTGGAGTGGCCTGATCTATTGGCGAATGCCACTTTGACATGAATCTGCATGCGGTGCCATGAACGTGGAATTATCAGTTTAGGATTGGGCACCCAGGAGGAATATTAGTAGCTTCTAGAAGGGGAATTCAGAATGCCTAATTTGTTTAGGGGGTATAGTTAGGTAGGGTTAAAGCACTGGTCCCCAACTTTTCTGACCTTGAGAGCCACATTTGGCTCTCGACCCTCACGATAGAGACACCCAGAGCTCCCATGACATATAATGGGAGCCAAAGCTATTCCACAGTAAGGCCCCTTTCACGCATCAGTTTTTTGCCATCAGTCACAATCCATCGAATTTTGAAAAAAACGGATCCAGCAACTGATGCCGCTGGACCCGTTTTTTTCTCATTGACTTGTATTAACGACGGATTGCGACGTTTAATCCGTCGTTTGACGGATCCGTTGAAAAATGTTTGTCCTTCGGACAGAGACGACGTCTACAGTAACATTTTTTGTGTACGTCGAAAAAACGGACAGCGACGGATCCGTCGCTATCCGTCGTTTGGTAGTATGGAAGCCTATGGGCGCAGGATCCGTCGTCATCGGTCAAATGACAACGTCATAAACGGTTTTTTTTTAATGAGCATGCTCCAATTATTATTTAGCCCCCAGCTAGTCGGATCCGCCAAAAAACGGATCCGTCGCATCAGTTTAGCCACAATCTGCGACGGATCCGTCGAGAAAATGGATTGTGACTGATGGCAAAATGCACCTAGCTGGCAGCCATGAGCCACACATCATGGGCCTGTGACCCCTGGCTTAGAGTGTTGACAACCCACCCTCCACCATTTGCCCTTTCCATATTTCCACATCCAGGATACATTAAAGGACTTATTTTGTTCTTTTTAGGTATGGCGGCCCTGGACAGTAAAGCATCTGGGAAAATGGGAATCCGAGCTGTCGTTTACTACATGACAACAACGGTCATTGCCGTAATCATTGGAATTATCATCGTCATCATCATCCACCCAGGAAAGGGCAGCAAAGAAAAAATGCATCGGGAGGGCAAAATCGAACAAGTCACCGCTGCTGACGCGTTCCTCGATTTAATCAGGTACGTTACTTATTAGTGTCTGTATCTGGTGGCTGCCTATGTGACAGAGAAGCCTGATGGGCCCCCAGATACCGGGGTCCAGCGGGTGCTAGTTATGTGTGTGTATATATATATAATTTTGTAATCTTTCTCTATTTCATCTCCTTTCTGACAGAAATATGTTCCCCCCCAATATGGTGGAGGCCTGCTTCAAACAGGTACGAGATCCATGATAATGGCTGATGTTCAGAACATGGAAGTGGAGTAATAATCCCCAGATTGGAAATATAATGGCCGCCATACTGGTTGTCATCCAGACACAGACATAATGTGACACCCTGGCCTATCTGGTCGTCACAGGGTATTGTGCAATCTGCCCTTCTGTGCAATATCCACCTCCTCCTTGGTTATGGGTCCCCAACTAACGGTGTTGCCAACAGCAGTCAATCAAAGTCCTAAGTACACTCTGCACCACACCCACCAGACACACCAGTGGACGGCCTGAGTGGAATAGGGTCGCCCACTTGGGGGGTTGGTTAAGGGGAGGTCAGGAGTGTCAGTCAGTGGAGAGAAGTAGTTTGGAGGTGAAGGAGAGAGGAGGTCAAGAGCAGGGCTCCTTGGAAGCAACTAAGTGGCAGACGCTGGTCTAGGCCTAGTAGGAGCTGGACCCCCGGTCGCAGGGGATCGTGGCAAGGAGCACGGAACTGTCGAGGAGGATAGCCGGCGGCCTTGCACCGTCACTGGGCTGGGACCAGGGAACGATGGGGTACGTGGACCCTAGGTCAGGGAGTAGCTTCAGGCAACCTGACAATTGACCCAACGAGAACGGAGCCTTCAAGATCCGTTCTCCACCCGCTCCAAAATCGGGGCACTAGCGCAACGAGGGGGATAGGACTTTCAACAAATACGGTCCAGTAAATCCCAAGCGTGAACCCTGAGAGCAAGCTCCCACAGTTAGCCATACTGGGGAGTGGGACCCGGCTAGTTCCACACTACCAGGACCAACAGAGAAGTAACTTAGTGCCAGGAGGCAGGTCACGGATCACCGGGCAACACCATTGGGGACGGGGTCCAAACTAGCTCCCTTCAGCGGCAGCGGTGTCCAGAACTTTGATTTATCAAGTTGTCGGTGTCAGCTTTATGGACTGAGTGAGTATGAAAGTGGCCACTGCGCTCCCCACGGCATTCTCCCAACACCATCACCGAGTCCCGGGGCATTCCCTTACCCGGGGAGGGTCCTAACACCTGGCTGCCCCATTCCATCGCCCCGGGTACTCCCAACTGCAGCGGTGGTACTTCCCAAATTACCACAAACCACGGGTGGTGTCACGAACTCTTAACACATCCTCTGTAAATAACCCCCTTTGTTTGAGGAGCCGCACGACCCCCGGGTCCGGAGACCCCTCAAGCCACCGCGGATCTGGATCCGAGCAGCCCGGCTGCTGACGTGGGGGCGGCACATATCATGCCAATGTAAAGGGTTCTGCCATAGTTTGTGTACACAGCTCCTGTGCAGAGCTATGTGTCTTCCTAATGGTTGCACTTAAACAACGGAGACAAGTGCAGAACAAATGAATTAATCTTCTACTGATCGCGATGGTGTCACACATTGTATTTTGTCACTTTAAATACATGATGTTTCAGTACTGAAACGTGAGATTGTACAAGAACGATGTAGAATAAGGAGACTGAATATCCACAGAACAAATCTAGCCATTTTATTTTCCCATCACCGACACTGGGGCAGATTGCCCATAGCAACCAATCACAGCACAGGTTTCATTTTATAAGAGCGGTTTAAAAAATGAAAGCTGCTCTGTGATTGGTTGCTATGGGCAACATGGACAGATTTACTTGTAGACAATTTTGATAAACAATGGCCACTGTCTCACGTCCTGTCGCCTGGAGGCGCCAGTCTTTAATGCAGTCCTTACACGTGTGGATCCATCTGTTCTTTATGTCATTGCGCCTCAGAGTTCCAAGGGCCCAGAAACTCCTACTACAGGACACTCAGACCTCCCTTTAGATTATTTCCATTAATACATGTACTATCAGTTTGGTCACCAAACTCTTAGGCCCTGATTTTCAAGGCCTTCAGCTCAGCCCCTCTTCCACTACCTACTCCGCAGACCACTCTACAGTCCATGTCACAGGCCGCCAGGATAATCAGACCTCACTGCAGTCTCAACCGGCCCTCGATGACTCTTCCAAACCTGACTACAGCCTCCCTGGGTTAGGGTTACCCAACGAGGCTGACTAGTCCCACAGCTCCAACAGACTCTGACCACGTGGGACAACGATACACTTGAGCCATTAGGCGTTAGGTGGCACTTTTGCATACCTACATCTCTTAAAGCCTTACACCACCATTGTCATCATACATACTGTGATTCACTTACCTGGCCTTACTTAACAGAGGGGCCATACTGCCTTTATGAGGTCCGTTCACATTCCAACTGGCAACCAATCAGTCGTATCACTCTAGTCCATCTGCTCAACACAAGCATAGAAATCCTGGGTCCCCGTAAGTAAGGGCTGAATAGATGGGCTCCTGTCTGCCATTGAACACCAGATCATGTTCTCACAATCACATCTCTGAGGGTCAATTGAGGTGACAGAGGGGGTTATCCCTATTTAACCCTTTAGATGCCATGGTCGTTGTTCACCATGGCATCTAAGAGGTTTTACTGCTAGGAGAAGCTGGCAGATATCTGCTGTGTAAAACAGCCAATACCCACCAGAGATGGAGCAGGCTCAGCACATGAGCTTTCTACATACAAATCTTCCTGATTTCTACCTGGCCTCACCTCTGCCCCCTTCTCATGGACCCCGTAGTGGTCACGTAGATTGTCATCATTGGCAGTATGTAACTTTACACTGCCTCAGCACAGGACTCATTTGCCCCACCAGGTGACCAAAACCTTGGTCAGTCACCTGCTCCACTCTACCACCGGAGTGCACACTCACATGATAACACGAATTCTCCGGCTTTTACTGGCTTTCCTTTTGCACACCCACGTTATTGCTTCAGAATCACTATGTTGTGTTCTCCGGTTTGCACCAGCAGCTTCTTGGGCCCAAAAAGTCCCCCATACTTAATTTGCCACTGTTATCCAGAAGTAGTTCCTCCTTCAATAGCAACACACACAACATAACCACGGAGTACAGTGGACCATCTTCCTTCACAACCTGCCAAAAATAATACATTGCAAGGGAATATATATACATGGCATTAATGTGGTGCAAATAAATATACCCCGAACTCTCTCAGTGAACTCAATTCTAAAAAGGAAATCCTTCACCCTTCAGTAGGATCAATTCTCCCGAGCCATTTATTTGGGCATCATAGAAAGTTGAATAAAGTGATCCCGATCCAATGTCTTATACCAGAGAAATCCACATTTTTTCTCATACACTGACAAGCAAAAGGGTAACAATGTGTTGACCTTTTGCCTTTCAGTCTCCATATCTCACCATCCACTACAGCTTTCAGTGTGAGACGTCCTTCACATTATAGACAATCATCTTGGCTATCTCATACATAAATTTGACTTGCTGCTATTTAACATATGATTAGTTATACAGATTCTCGTCATGTCACTGAATTGTTACTGTTTTGCTCCTAAAAATCTAAGTTAACATTTTTATTATTTTGTTAGTATTTTGTAAATCTACCTTTGGCTTTCCCCTCTGCCTGAATCCTTCTGGGTTCTCAATCAGATTCAAGCATGTCTCCACCAAAATCTGATCCCAGGTCTCTTCTACTGTACACGTTGCCAATGTTGGTGGATTCTGGTCGGCTCACTTAACAATATATACAGCTTTTTGGTTACCTCTACCCACTTGTTAGATTGCGTTGAGTTCTGGGAACTGTGGGGACAAACCAGCTCCTCTACTTCATTGTCATTGAACCATTTCTTCTCCAGTCTCGCTGTATGCTTCGAGTCGTTGTCCTGCTGGAACACTATGTTGTCCTTTTCTTACCCATAGTACTTGAGTACTTGAGTTTAGGAATTAACTCAACTTGTAGGACACTATACCACCATCGATCCTGGTCAAGTATCCAATACCGTGTGAAACAGCCCTATATCATCAGGCTTGACAAGTTGTCAGTTCCTGCAGTTTCTTAATCCGTTAGCCCCTTTTTCCCTTGATTCTTGAAGACCCATTTGCACCCATTAGAGCAGTCGATTCACTTTCATCTGATCGTTTCAAATCACCCGTTTCCAATCCTCCACTTTTTGTTCTTCTTTGTAATCTCGAGCCGACGCTTCTTATGACGATGTTGAAGTGGAGGCTTCTTTGCCTTTTTTGGGGCCACCATTCCAGACTTGTGTAACATGTGTCGTCCGGTGCTTGCATGGACGTCCGTGATCTCACTATTATTGAGCATACGAGCTGCCTCCACTGCCAGGTTTGTTGCACCAGAACTGATAAACCTTGTAATGAGCGACATGCTAACACCAATATTTTGCCTGGACGTCACTTCTTGTCTTATGAATGGATGGACGGACTTCATTTCATATTTTTCTAAGTGTGATGGCCTTACATGATGCAGTTTTGCATTTTTCTTGGCCAAAAGACCGCTATCGATGACCTGGATGATGCTGTTTCTCTTTTCTTAGGAAATCTTCTTCATGGCGGTTCTTCGATTTGAATTAGTGAGCTTTTGCTTGAGAATCAACTTAATAACACATTGAGATATTAGGGAATATGAGAACAAGTTGTAATTTATAGTATACAGGAAAAACAAAATTCTATTATCAGGAGCAAAACAGTAACAATGCAGTGACATGACAAGAATCTGCATAACTAGTCATATGCCAAATAGCTACAAGTCAAATTTACATATGAAATAGCCAAGATGATTGTCTATAAAATGTAGGTAGTCTCACGTTCGAAGCTGTAGTGGATGGTGAGATATGGAACCTGAAATTCAAAAGTGGAAAACATTGTTACCCTTTTGCTTGTCAGTGTATGTAAATGAGCTGTTAAGATCTACAGGAGGGACATAGGTCTACCCGAGAATCTGCCTCCATTATTATTTTAAATGAAAGGGTGAGCCATGTAGAATAAACTGTCAGTCATTTCATGTCTCATGCTGCTAACATCCCCTTTCATTTAAAATAATTTCAGGAGGCAGATTCTTAAGGAGCTCTGTGTCCGGCCCATAGATCTTAACAGCTCATTTACATATTAAGCACATTTTGGATTTCTCTGGAATCATTCATCAGATCGCTGATATCAGGGTATCATTTTATTCCTCTTCCTATGATCTACATGCCCGTATACACATCTTACGAGGGTTGTTACTACTGACGGATTGCACAACAATAAAAGATACTTGGGTAGTCTAAAATCTGCAACAAATGTTCGGGGTTTTTTTCATTTTCACCTTAGCAAAAGTATCAGGATCAGACTACACAAGGTTTGTTGTCTGGAGCCATGGAGGCATACAGGTCTGGATAGGTGAAGAAAGAAACAAAACAGTAGTTAGTTTCTTACTAATATATATTTTTTTTCAGTGCTTCATTTTTAAGTTTAGATATATTGCAACAAAAGTTCTGACTCATGTCTTTAATCAACAATATTAGCTCTTACTTTTATGTCTTTTTTATACGACTAATCTTTACCATTTTTATCTTGTTTAGTTCAAGACGTTCTATGAGAAGAAACAGTTTAAGATTCCCGTGCCCGAAAACGAAACCTTGTTGGCCTCAGTCATGAACAATGTATCGGAGGCCATGGTATCATTAACCAAATTTCGGGAGGAGATGGTTCCCGTCCCAGGAGCGGTGAATGGAGTTAATGCTCTGGGACTTGTGGTGTTCTCGATGTGCTTTGGTCTGGTGATTGGAAACATGAAAGAACAAGGGAAAGCCTTAAAGGATTTCTTTGACAGCCTCAATGAGGCCATTATGAGATTGGTTGCGGTGATTATGTGGTGAGTATCAATGTATTGATGATAAATTAGGCCCATTGGCTCAGTAATGGATAAAATAATAAACTAAGCTTTACTTACGTTCCTCGGGTCAAGAACTGCCTCTCGATGTTGCTCTGGTCTTTGTTGGTCAACGTTAGAGTCGGTGACCTCAGTAGCTTGAGCTTTCGACATCTCAGAGCCGTAAAGTCAGTGATTGTATGCGGTATGACTACTGTAGTCTATACACAGAGCCGTGGGTAGAGGCGGCGCTGGATCCAGGGAGAGTAATCAAAGCTCAATTTGTTATCAATACATTTCTAAGGCTATGGACTACTTGATGCCATGGCAGCCTGTAATGGAAATACCAAATTTCATGGCTTCGTAAGTGGGTGTCACATTACAGAAACGTAATACAGAGGTGTGCACAAGGCCTACAATATTGCTCATGAATGTTAGGTGCTCCACCCTTATCAGGACCTATTAAAATTCATCATTTAATGGTGGTCTATGCATATTGAGTGTTACCTTACTCCATCACATGGTTCATCAATACCAACGTGCAAAATATCAGTGTTGATGAATCGGTGGCACTTCTTTTTCATTGAATACTCCATACATAGTAAGACTACCACAACATCCAAGGAATGGCCTATGACCCTAGAAGAGTTGTTGAATCTCTTAAAACAGGGGTCGGGAACCTATGGCTCGAAAGCCAGATGTGGCGCTTTTGATGGCTGTATCTGGCTCGCAGACAAATCTTTAATAAAAAAATATTGTATTTTCCAGTTTGTAAGACGCACTTTTTTTCTCTCAAAACTGGGGGAAAAATGGGGGTGCATCTTTCAAACCACATATGGCTTGCCAAATCGGCAGTGGTGGTGCAGGGTCGGCAATACTGCAGGCTCGTGGGGTGTCACGGCGGCTGACTGCAGGCTGCTTTGAATCTCCCACAGTTGACGAGATCAACCTCAAGAAAATGGCCGTGGAAGGGGCGCGTGCGCAGATAGGACTCCGCTGCCATTTTCTTGAAGTCCATTGCGTTGATCTGTGCATGCGCCGTGGCCATTTTCTTGGAAGTCAATCTTGTCAACTGCAGGAGATTCAAAGCAGCACGCCAGCAGATCAATGGTGCCTGTCGCCATGAAAGCCCCCGAGCATGCAACAGTATGGCTGACCCTCCACACACTGACCCTCCTGAGCTGTGACAACACCTCCTCCGTGCCCGCAGCATTGCTTACCCTGCCTCCTGGGACCTTCTGAGCCGCTCCACCACCGCCGCTCCCTCCTAATGAGCATGGCTTTCATGGAATTACATTTTAAAAAATTTGGCGTTCATGGCTCTCTCAGCCAAAAAGCTTCCCAACACCAGACTTAAATCTCACAAGAAGCTTGGCTTTAAATAGGTTTCTTCCATAGGGGGGTGCATAAGAATAAGGATAGGCGGCACAGTCTAAAAAAGGGGATACAGATTATTTGGTTGCACCCAACGCATGCAGTGTACTACTGGAAGGGCTTGCCTAAAATTTTGCTAGTATGAATGTAACAATATTATGCTTTTTAGTGTATTTGACATATGGTAACTTTGTTCCTAGGTATGCCCCCATAGGAATCCTGTTTTTGATTGCTGGGAAGATTGCAGAGATGGAAGATATGGGAGTGGTTGGTGGGCAGCTTGGCATGTACACCATCACTGTAATTATAGGGCTTCTTATCCACGCCATCGTCGTCCTTCCTCTGCTTTACTTTCTTGTCACTCGTAAAAACCCTTGGGTGTTCATCGGAGGATTGCTGCAAGCCCTGATCACAGCATTGGGCACCTCCTCAAGGTAAGCGCTCGTTCAAGCTTATATTGTCACCCACAAGTGCTCCTCTACTTATCAAAATGCAATAGAAGTTTATGGTTTAAGCAAAGTCCTTTGAGACCCCCAAATCTTACATATTTTAACATGTACATACTGAACCAAAACATGGATCATCATGGGCCTCCTTACACTTGGCCAGAAAGCACAACCACTATATGTGCGACATAGGAAATCAAGAAGGAAACCATTGGGGTCATATAAAGGGTCATTCCCAACATGAAAAGTTATCACCTATTCACAGAATAACTGTCTGATTAATGGAGTCCAGCTGTAAGGATCCCACCCATCCTGATATCGGGACCCTAAAATACCACGCATACACACCATCATTCCATGCTGGAGACCACCAGATACATCACTTGGCAAACTCCCATAATCTAATAAAGTATGAATGGAGAAGTGTATGGCAAGCGAAGTCACCGTCCCAGTTCTGACAAGCACTATTTTTGGGATCAGTAGGTTTACAACCGATAGGATCAGATAGCCCATTTCCAACTCAATATCCGATCCACCCTTCCTGCTGAGTCCAATAGTGTTGTCATAGATATGATGAATATAAAGGGAGGTGTGGACGTCAGGCCATGACGACTCTGCACTCCTTCGCCAGAGGGACTCAGTGGTGTGTGTGATGCTTACGGTTCTCTTCAGGGCAGCGTCCACGATCCTGCAGTGAGTCACCATCATAGACGTAGCAGATAAACTTTTGACACTGGAATTCTCTTGGTAAAATAACAGAACAGTTTATTCGATCTTCCACCTTCATGACAAACATGACCACACTTCTACAATTCCGCTTTCTCCCGGGGTACTCCGCCTGGCCTATCCTGGTAACTGGGACCTAGTCCCCCAGCTGCCGGGTCTATGTTTACACTTCCCCCTCTTCTCTCTTTGGCTACCTGTGGTCCTCTCACTGCCTCTAACAGCTTCTCGTCACTTGACTTTCTTTGGCCCATCCAAGGTTCTCTGCCCCGTCCCTGGACTCTTCTAAGCCCATCCAGAGGTAAGCCATAGGCTCCTGACCCTTGGAGGATACCTCTGGGTTCCTTGACGGGCCCAAGTTAGAAGGCCATGTCTTCACTCCAGGAACCCCACTACAGAACTGAAACCTCACAAGGCCATCTTGCTAACCAACCCACTGGCCCTCTGTCACACCTTCCAACCTTTACAACCATGAAGTGTCTAAAGCCTGCTTTACACCATACGATCCAGCATACGATATCGTATGCGATCGTACCCGCCCCCATCATATGTGCGGAACGTTCAATTTGTTAAACGTGTGGCACAAACAAATAACTCTCCCGTCACACGTACTTACCCGTCCATACGACCTCGATGTGGGCGCCGAACATCCACTTCCTGGGGTGGGAGGGACGTTCGGCGTCACATCAACGTCACGCGGCAGCTGGCCAAAAGAAGCGGAGGGGCGGAGATGAGCAGGACGTAAACATCCCGCCCACCTCCTTCCTTCCGCATTGCCGGCGGGAGCCGCGGGATGTAGGTAAGATCTGTTCATCGTTCCCGGGGTGTCACACACTGCGATGTGTGCTACCCCGGGTACGATGAACAACCTGACGTTCAATTTTTAGGAATTGAACGACGTGCATGCGATGAACGTTTTACTGTTCAATCGCAATCGCACGTAGATGTCACATGCTACAATGTAACTTACGATGCCGGATAAGCGTCACTTACGACGTGACCCCGCCGACACATCGTAAGATATATTGTAGCGTGTAAAGCGGGCTTAACACTACTACCTCTATAAGACCTACACCCTCAGCTTACTTAACGAATATATATACTGTACATATCATTAATACAGTTATAATACAGTACATATTATGCAATAAAACATTTCTACATTGGATTCTGGGCCGCTAGGTGGCGCCAGCCACTACACAGTTCTGTCTCTGCTACATTGACAAATTGCATCCTCCAGCAGCAGCGCTTCTTACCACATTCTCTATAATCTGCAATATATATATACAATACGTTCAGCATAAAACACATAGCATGACATAAAACACATTAGGAGTGGGGGTAGTACGATCATCTCCTACATGCCTCCCCACTTAAATATGGTCGTCCCCGACCATAATTTTACTAGGCATATCCAGGTCCTGGTGTTTGAAGGGATCCAAAGAATCCTCCTCCACTCAAGAAACACCAGTAATATAATTGTGCAATGGTAGATTTGCAACATGGT